>NC_086155.1:48837081-49140111 GCF_035149785.1 Candoia aspera | reverse complement strand
CAACTTACTGTACAATAACAAAAAATGTCATTGAATTAACTGGGTGTCCAAACTTCTGCACCTGCCAAATTAACTGTTTTCTTATTTTGAATCTATGAACGATTGCACTTTAAATAGTAAATATGCATTCAAATTTGCAGAAAGATCTCATGCTTCATTTTGTACCACATTGACGTTACATTGGCTTCTATTCACTTAGGACTTCATTGAAATGTACTGTTTGACTGTGAGACCTAAACTTTGTACACAACTGAGTATTTTGAAGCTTGTAAAATTAAGTATGGAGCAAAACTCTCTTATTAAAATAAAATATATAAATCAATACTATGTATACCCCTATTTATTTTGGCATGGGCATCCTCAATTTGAAGAATTGAGAAAAGAAAAGAGATCTGACTAAAATATGTTACCAAGTAAGCCTGGAAGGGAAGGAATTATTCACTTTGCCATTGGCTTAGATTATTTTAAATAAATTAGGCAAATGAAGGATGAATAAAATTAATATCAGTGTGTACTATGGATGGCTATCCATTCTAGCAACTAACTTCAGCAGTGGCTAAAGTCCTACAATGGAATTAATAAGCATAAGATACGGGGACTGTGATTCTGAAAGTGAAGAAAATGAGTGGATGGCTAAAGCTATTGTGCCTTGCTTCAGAGCTTACCAAGAAATTTCTAGATCATGATAGTTAGCTAAACTAAATAGTATTTTGGCCTGATCCAATGAGGCATTTTTAAGGAACTATCTCTTTCCTGCTGTTAAGGGAAGATTATCATATACTACTCAAGTTTTAGAAATTATTGGCTATTTTTCCTGTAGCTGAAATTGTATGGCACTATGATTTGTTTATAGATGGTTTACAGTATAAACTACAACTGGCTACAGTCACACTGCATGCATATTGTTAAGCCAGTCATTAAGCCAAGATATGATTAGTTTGTTTTGGTTAAGCATGTTGGTTGGATCTAGCTAGTAGCTATTACCAGCTTCACCAAACTTTGCGGAGTAACCTCTTTACTAGTTTGCAAGGAGAAGATGATATTCTGAACTCAGGACTCACTTAGATTAAGAGAAGTGAGTTGCATAAAAGAACATGATCGGATGGAGCCAAGCTGAAGAATGCCTTGACAGTGACATATGAGTCAGCACTCAGCCTACTCCAAGGAGCTGGGAGCAAAGCCATGACCTGAATGTGCCACATTGTGTGGGATGTGCTCTGACAAAGCGTGGAAGGAAAACTGAAATATTTGTATGTGAAGCTTTCAGAACAAAGTGGGCCTTTATGATTGTTTTGTTTCTTCTGCTGTCATTGTGTTTGTGTGTGTGTATTTTTTCATGTCAGACCTTTAGTACTGATTTCCATGGTTGTGAAATTATGTGCCATAAGGTAGCAGGAATGCTGAAAAGGGGTGGAATTGGCAGGCTGACTGACACAGCTGTTTTTTTGAACTTCGGCTCCCATGCCATTCCATTTTTCTCTGTTCTTCATCACACTTGATCTCTGGAATGGCATTCTAAGAGGCTCACTCATCACTGGTTGCCAGTTCTTTTTCTTGACAAAACCAGGGATGGCACAGGTCAAAGTAAATATCTACAACAGGGTTTCTCAACCTTGGCAACTTTAAGATGTGCAGACTTCAACTCCCAGAATTCCCCAGCCAGCATGCTGTTGAAGTCCACACATCCTAAAGTTGCCAAGATTGAGAAACCCTGATTTACATTTTTTTTAAAACGCTAACCACTACATTGATTAATGAGGAAGAAGATGTCTTGCTTGTCAGTTGGTGCTCATTTAATATGTCAGAGGAACTCTGAAATGTCTTTTCTCTCCCTCAGGTTTAGGGTGCTGAGGTGCTAAAAAAGATAGGGCTTCTGAACCAGTAATTGTGGTATAGAAAAGGGAATGTCGAAGTTACTGCATAGCTTGCTTAAGTCAGGAGAATTTTACAGAAAATATGGCTGCTGTGAGCTAAAAGGGTAATAGGAATAAATTGACTCATCAGATGCTCTTTCAGATGTTTCTCTGTGGGCATGAGAAGAAGGTGCAGAAATACTTAACAGTGAACTCTTTTTCCTAAAGCCCCCAGATTAACCTCTACAACCTCTGGAAATACTAAGTTTTGATGACAAGATATGTTGTCCAGTATTTCTGGGGGTCACACAGTTGGGAAGGGTTCTCTAGAAGATCTTCTTTTCTTTTATCTTCTTTCCTCTATTTATTTCTATATGAGCTGAAGGCAACAGACCTCTGAACATAGTTTTCCACAAAGCTCTAGTTTGGCTTGCCAAATTAAAGCATGCTTTAAAAATGTTTCTCTACCAGTTTAATCCTGTGGTTTTGTGTTGCAAGGCAAAAAGTAGAAAGGATGAGGTAATATCAGGGTGAAGACACACCTAATGTTTTTAGAGCAATGGGACCAATTTAAAAGTGCTTTCATACCAGTTAATCCAAACATATACATGAGAGGAACATACATATTCCTGTTATCTGCCCAAAAGACTGCTGTGGATGGTCTTGAATGACAGGTTCTTGAAAACATCTCAGGATGCTTCAAGGCAATCCCCTGTTCCCCAGTACTTTACTACCTCCAAAGTAATTTTGCTACTAAATTGAAGGATAATTTTGCAAGTGCTTAATAGAATAGGGAAAAATAGAGATTCCAACTGAAGCACAGTTCAACCTATATTTGATACTCTCTAGTCATTTAAAGGCTAAGAAGAAGTGAGATTTTTTTTATAGTAATATATAATGTCTTCACATTCAGGTTTCATAGAGAAGAATAACGATGAAAGAGAAGCATGAAAATATGGGCAACATTAAGCATAATTTGTCCATTAGCCTTCCCCAACCTAATGCTGTCCGGATGCATTGGGCACAACTGCTGCTAGAATTCTGGAGGGTACCAGGTTGGAGAGGGGAATATAAATACAATATATACTGCTGCATATAAGCACAGTATACAAATGTGTATAACCTCTTAGGAGGCAGAGAATGTGTTGCACAATACATTCATACGTTTGGTATAGGGTCAAATGTCCCCAGATCAGTATTGAATGGGACAGCCATATAGTAAATCACTATCACCATAGACCACTGTAGCATGCCTGTAAGCTCATCAGAACCAAGTACTATGGCAGGCATCCAAAGGATTGTCTTACTTCCTTATCACAATTTGGTAGCAAAACTCATAGCTGCACTTGTCCCCATTTCTCTCTTGTTAGCTTCCTATCCTCTGTTTCCAATTCATTATCAGTCTTGTAAGTATCTTGGAATTGTGTCTTATTTCTCTTACTGATTTTATAAAGTGTCCTGTATGCTAATGGTCCTATATGTATAATCAATTAAGTGAGCAGCCAGATCTCTCTCCTGAATGACAGATTGAGCCAACAACAGTTTGTTTTTCATAGTTGCTGTTGTTTCACCCGATTTTTCTTTCTCTTAATCCATAATTCTCTTTGTTCCACTTACCAGCCTCAGTTATAGTTCCTGAATTAGATCTAGGAGTCATAATGATTATTCCAGTCAGAAAGTTTGTTTTATGTTTTATAGTTTGTTAATTATATTTCTTGGTCTCCCTACAGATGTTGATGAATGTAGCATCAACCGAGGAGGCTGCAAGTTTGGATGTGTAAATACCCCAGGTAGCTACGAATGTACCTGCCCTGCAGGTTGCAAACTTCATTGGAATAAAAAAGACTGCATAGGTGAGTACTATATAGAAAAGGCTTGTAATCACGCTGCCCTCTAGTGGGAGAATGCATTTCAGCAAGATAGGCTTTACCGGTGAAAATTACCCCAGCCAAGAAGGAAGATTGTTGTAAACATTGGTGATCTCTGAGCACCTTATCCACTGCTGCTTAGAACCTGTATTTAACACTTGATACAACACAACACACATGTTTGTAATGCATGGCATTTGTCTCATGATTTAAGTATCTAAAGCTTGAAGATTATAAATAATGGAATGGATATTCCATAAAGCAGTCTCAGATTGATGCTGCTTGTCATGTCATGATTTCATGTCAAAGGGATTTTTGTTTGCTCAAAAGTCCTATTTTTTTTTATGGGTTGGGCCTTTTCAGTTTTTTTCTTTTTCCAAGCATATTGAAACAAAACTTTAAATGAAAGATACAAATGTACAACCACTTTTGTGTTGGGGAATTCTAAATTTCTAAAGTTTCTACAACTTGGCTCAGGACCAGCAATGCATACTCCTAGAAGTTACTGTATCAGCAATGAGCTGAATGAGCCAGAGCTCAACATGAACAGGACTTGTTGCCATAACCCATGGCAGAGGCAAGTGGAGATAGCAATAGTGCACTGATGCTTATTTGTTTCTGCTGGAGATTCAGGTGTGGCTCTGCCCTGTAGCCATCCCAGTGGCAGAGTCTGGCTGCTCCTCTGTGAATTGCACTGTCATCTGCATAGTGCTATCAATTGATGCTTGTTCTTCAGAGCTGGTGATTTGTTTGGCCGGCACAGTATCTCCACGAGCCATACTTACCTGCAACAAGAATGGCAAGAAGGACAGCTGCTCCCTCACCTGTGCCTCCAAGGCTCGCTTTCTGCCAGGTAAGTGCTCAGATCTATCCCCAGCACACTGCTGTAATTTGATAGCTTTGGTGCAAGATGTTTTTACAGCACTGTTTTATGCCTTTATGACTCCCTTGTCATACATGTGCCACCTTCTATTTAATCTTTGATGCATACAGTATACAGCATAAAGTATGTCTTCTTTGCTTTAATTTTTTTTTCCGCATTTAAAACATAGTGAATCCCATACCTTAGTTTTGTGGTCTCCAAGGCTGAAATTTACACTTGCAATAGCTTCTAGAGGTTTTCAACTGCCATTTTGTTTATAGCAGGTGCAAGAAGTTGGTCTTGCTGTGTTAGTATTGATCCATGGGTGGTGCCAGTGTCAGTATTTGTCATCCTTCAACAGTTAGCTGTAAGGTTTAAAATGTGCAACATTATTCATTGCTATCATCTGCCATGGAAATGGCTGAGACTGGGAGCTGCCCACCATTTTCAATTTCCCATAGCTTGCCCAGCAATGCTATGCTTATGTATTGTTCACCTGATACTTAGGATGAGCTGGCTGCCAGTTTTTCTGCGCCCTGAGTAACAGAAGATCATACTTGCCTATCTCAATTCAGTCTGTTTTCCAAAGAAAACCCAGGGGTATTTCATTGTCCTATAACTATTTTCAGCTTGAAAGTATTAACTGACAATGCAGTACCTGAGACTCTGTTAAGAGCAGTGCAGAAAAGCATGTCAACTGCTTTCTGTGCATTTAGCTCAGATCCATCCTTCTTTGGCAGGCATTGTGATCTGACTCATGAATACCCTTGACCCCAAGGCTATAAGCCCTGGAAACCTGTTCAGGTTTTAACCTCTTTGGCACGAGCCATGCTTCTTTTATGTACTTTTATTGCACCAGGCTCTTTGGAGCATTGTTTAATAATGAAAATAATGTAATGAATTCTGGCTCAAACCGGGCTACTGTCATCCATATGATCCGTGGGCAAGATCAGGCTTGGGATAATATTTCAAAAAACATTTGGGGTTTGGACTGGGCTGGGTTTGTAAATGCAGGTCCACACAGCAAGGGTTTAGAAGTATCTGGCCCTAGAGCTCCATGCCTCTAAAGACTTTTTCTTTGCAGAGTCTGACAACAGCTACACTGTGAGCTGCGGGACACCAGTTCTGCAGCAGGGGCCACCCCCAAGGTCCAGCAATGGTAGCCATCCCTGCATTGGTAAGCTTGCACTCTTGAGCTCTCAGAGCTCCTCTCTAATCCATCTGGCTCCCATACTTAGCACCTGCCTTTTCTTTTAGAGGCTGTTGCTGCTCCAATCAAACAAAAGGCTTCCTTCAAAATCAAAGATGCTAAATGCCACCTCCATCCAACCATGAAAGGCAAGCAGGATGATACGGGCAGGAATGGTGGACTAGGTGAGGTACTCTCTCCTCTGTATGTCTTGGCACAATCTTCAGTTGGAATTCTTTCCAACCTTAGGTTTTGTGAAACCAAGAATCAGTTTTTCAGTGACCACAGCTAGACTGTGTTTCCATAGCCAAAATTCTGAGTTAATCAGGAAAGCAACACAATAATACATAGTGCTCCATGGATCCTCCAGCCAGTGTAAGCAGGTAAACCATAGAAGGAGTATTTATTTATTGTCTATTTGTTTATTATGATATCTGAACTGAGATTTTGGACTTGTGGTTTATTCTGTACTTTGACTTGTTAGGACTGGACATCACAATATTTATTTCCATGTGCAAGAGGAGCAAAAAAGAGTGATTAAAAAAAGCAGTACTCTTAATTATTCCTAATTAAGCCAAAATTCTTAGAATTCTGACAAAGCAATATGCATATATGGCCATAGACTTGTAAAACATTGTCCCACATGGGCTTTATGACCAGTAGTCTGTGTCTTCTGTTTTATGGTTACAGGTAGTCCTCACTTAACGACCACAACAGGGACCGGAAAACTGGTTGTTAGGTGATGCGGTCATTGAGTCACCACGTGACTGGACCTGATTTTACAACCATTTTTATGATAGTCGTTAAGCAGATCACCACAGTTGTTAAGCAAATCCAGCTTTCCCAATGGATGTTTTTTGCTGGCAAAAGTCACAAATCACAATCACGTGACCACAGGATGCTGCAGCTGGTCACAGATGTGCACCAGCTACCAAGTGCCCAAACTGAGATCACATGACTGAGGGGGTGGTGTGATGTTTTGCTATGGTTGTGTGAGTACAGGCCGCCTTTTTCCGAGGCTCTTGTAACTTTGGATTGTCATTAAACGAATGGTCATTAAGCGAGGACTACCTGTATGTATGTAAAGCACTCATTAAAAAGCAGAGGGAGAACGAGAGAGAGATTGAAGCTTGAGAAATCCAGATTTATCTTGCATGCAGTCTTGCTGAAAGGTAGTTCCAAATGCATGATTTAAGAAGTACTGGAAACAGTTGAGGGTTCTATATTTTTGTGCCTTCTTCAGATAGTGCCAGACTCCAAAAGCAGAGAAGAGAGAGTAGAAAGCATGGAAAAAAGATAAACCCAAAGCATGGGAGCCTTTGCTTCACCACAGACCTATACTGTGCTAGAGCTCTGGGGTTCCTCATCTAGAATGCCTTCCTATGCCTGTTCAGTCCTCTCATCAGGGGAAGAAAGAAGCATTCTGCTTCCTTAGACAGAGGAAGATGCTTGTCAAGGTTTTGAAAATATGTTCCTTAAAGAACACTAACATTGTTTCTATTAGGCGGGTCAGCCCCTTGCTCAGATTGCCAAGTGTCTTTTGTGAACCTAAAGTGCGATTCATCAAAGAAAGGCAAAGGACGTCGGGCTCGCAACTCTCCCAACAAAGAAGTGACTCGCATCACCCTGGAGTTTGAAGCTGAAATCAAACCTGAAGAGATCACAGGTAGAGTAAGTGACAGGGAAGACTGGGAAATGGGGAGGGCTTCGTCATCTAGTCCTACCAAAGGTAGTGCATCTCTAGAGAAGTAGATTTTTTTTTCAATCCCTAGAGATGTAGGTGCTTTTATCACTATTTTCCTTTTTTTTTAAAAGGGCAGGGATGTGTTGTGAACAGGGACAGATCAGAAACAGGAATCAGCACATCCTGTAACCCTTGTGATGAGTGGCATTTCATGACCAACCATCACCCTTATTATAAGTATTAGATTATTTTTAAGCAGGGAAAAGCGATTTCTTAGCAATCCTAAAAAATTATTTGCAATCACCATCACTAACCATGCTGATAAAAGAACAAGGAAATTTTTCATTGATATTTATTTATTTATTTATTATTAATGTTTAAACTGCTTCAGTTGAATGCTGAGCAATATATAAAAGCAACAGCCAATACAATAATAATAATACCAACAAAAATGCAAACATTAATATTACAGTATTGCATTGTCATGTTAAGGTGTTACTCATTCTTTCCTCATAAACAATAATCAACAAATTATTGAAAGTCAAAACAGCCTGGTTCAAAAGAAACTACACAAGAGCTGCATAGTTTGGGAGAGTGTATGTGTGTATATATGTGTATCCTTACACTGTAGTCGTATGGAAAAATACAAAATTTTAAATGTTCATATTCAATATTTCTGTCCAAAATTGTACACACACACACACACACACATATGTGGAAGTAATCTGTTTGGACTTACTTATTGTAAATAATAATTAAAACTAAACATGAATAAATTAATGTTTGATGGAAGGGATTCTTTAAAAAGTTTTGCTATTGTGTTTAATTTCCAGCCGATGCTATTTCCCATATTTTTAAAACTCTATTGGTCTAAGAAAAATATTTTTTAAATTTTCCTTTGATTTTGTATAGTAAAGCTATACAACAATTAGTTTGTAACATTTAGTCACTTAAAGTCAAGTTGAAGAAAAAATACAGCCAGCCTAGAAATAATGATCACAGTTTGTTATGTAATGTTTGCAAATTCCTCAAAAATCTTAAATTAAAATCAGTAAGTAAATGGATATTGCCACCAGTGGCATTGGATATACATTGGTACTGTATATCCATTTGATTACAACTTTCCAGTGTAATCTAGATCTTTGATTACTATAGTTAAATGTTAAGAGAATGTAATACATCTGTTGTATATATTATTTTTATTGTAAAGTTCTTTTACAGACTTTCAAGAGAACATATTGTTTGATAACTGCAGAAGTTCCTTGATTTTAAACGATACAAATATACATCACTCTTGTGTAGGTTCTTGATTTGTAAGATTTTATGAGCTTTAACTGTCTTCCATCTTTGAGAACAACAAGAACAGTATAATAAAATGGCAGACTCCACAACGTGTATTTTGAGTGGGTTCTGAGCTTCAGACAGCCCAGCCACAGCCACTATGACACATCCACAGAGCATAACTAGATGTAGATATAGAAAAAGACCAGTAAATTGTTTCCACAATTTAGTTCAGACTGCCACACTGAAAGACTAAACCTCAGTATCTTCTGAATGCAAAATTTGCCCTATTGCTTCATTGTCACCCTTTCCCTGACATGAGATTGCTATTGAATGAACTGACATGAGGAAAGAAATGACTTTCCTCATTCCAGTGCTAGGAGATAACCTAATCGCCTTCCTTTATCTTCAGCCAGCTGCAATCTGAACTGTGTACGGCAAAAGGTTGAGAAAAAACTGAAGTTAGCTATCAAAGCCTTGAAGAAATCTATAAACCAGGAGCGATTCCTCATCCGTGTCTCAGGGATGGAATACGAGGTGGCCCGGAAGCTGATCTTGTCTCCTGAGAGGCAGGAGAGTTGTGGGCCAGGACAGCAGAGGCTGGAATCCAAGTGTGGTAAGAAAAAAAAAAACACCCAAGACAGTGAGGAGTGAGGAAGCAAAGAGTGGAAGAGCCACTTGCAAATTAACTACAAGCCTTTAGTGCTGCTGCTGCTTGAAATTTTTTTTTACCAGCTTTTAACATCTATGGCAACTGCTTGTTCTTATGAACAAGAGGCAGAGTTCTTATGCTCATTCTTTTAAAAGCTTAAGCTTTATTATGGTGAACCAGGCAAGGTGCCTTCCCTATAAAACAGGGAAGGGTTAACTTGAATATTGTCTTTTTACCTATGTCACTAGTGCATTTGCCTCTCTCTTAGTTAGCTGCCTGCAAGGAACATACTACCATGGCCAGATGGAGCAGTGTGTCCCTTGCCCTCCAGGGACCTATCAGGAGAAAGAAGGCCAGCTCTCCTGTGACCTTTGCCCTGGGAGTGATGCTTATGGGCCTGCTGGAGCAACAAATATAAGCGCTTGCGCAGGTACAGAGATGAGCTGCAAGAGACCCTAAGATTAGAACTGAGGTTAAAGATCCTAATACATGGGAGGATTTGTATATCAGAAATGCCAGGAAGAAGGGCTATTAGTGTTTCAGAAAAGAGTGTGGCATTATCAGAATCCACAGAAACAGTATTGTAAGGGTGCCTTCCACAAAAATGGCAACCTTAAACCTTTATGTTATTTAAGAAATGTGTCCAAAAAGCTTAGAATAACAGCTTTTGCAATTACTCAGCACTGTTAGTGCTGCAAGCTTTCACAATATCTCAGTGTCACCTCAGAGGAAGGACCCCAAAGATAACTGTTATATCATGCATTTTGCTTTTTCTCCAGCAAAATGTCTTGCTCTGGAGTTCATACTACTATGAAATCCTTAATTCACAAGAGGCTATCGCTGTTTACGCATTTCCACATTATGTCCTGATTCTCTGAAAATGGACAGAAAAATAGCTATTGCCACTAGATGCCCCCAGAAATGAGCAGCAGGAAGGCAAGAAGTGTTCTAGGGGTCAGAGCATCTTCCCTTTTATGTTTATGCTGCTTCAGCTTCTGTCATTCTTTTCAAATGATGAATGCTTTGACAACAAAGCAACAACAAAAGGGCTTGTGAAGCTAGAACAGCTAAATAACTATCATCAGCTTAATAACTATTTTGTCCAAATCAGCTTCACATCTAGGATTTGGATAAAAAGCTATGATAATGGCTTGTCTCCTTACAATGCCATTATCTCATTCCAGAGCTGAGGCATAGTGATGTCCTAGGTAATTTCTGGGATGCTGGATGGTTCCCATGGTCCTTTCCATGGTTCCATATATTATAATGCCTCTTGCATGCTGCTGATAAATTACATTACAAGCCATATGTGGAGAGAGAATGTACTTTATCTAGTCCAATTAGTGTCTTTTCTCCTGAACGCTCATAGGTCAGTGCCCTCCTGGACAGTACTCTGAAAATGGCTTTAAGCCCTGCCAATTGTGTGTGCGTGGCACCTACCAGCCTGAAGCTGGCCGAGCATTATGTTTCCATTGTGGTGGAGGGTTGAATACCAAGCATGATGGAGCTTTTTCCTTCCAGGATTGTGATACTAAAGGTATGCTTGTGGCAGCATCGGAGTTTAATACAAATCACTGCTACACCAACAACCTATGGGAGTGATAGAGAGAAAGCAACTTATGACCCTTGGTCCAGTTTATATACAATGGAGTTAACAATCATATTGAATAGTAGAACCTTTTCCAGTGTGACTGAGTTTTCCAAGTCATTTAGTGCTTTAGCTTTTAAGTAACTTAGCAGAATAATGCAGCTAGTTACGGAATCAATTGTGTGTAATGTAATGACTCGGACTCAAGAAGTCATTGGAAGTCCCTGAATTTCATCTCCATTCTGAACTTATAATAGACAAGCTATATGTGTGCCCGCATTCTCTCTCTCTAACTCAGTACCTTTTTTCCCATTATATGGATTAAAATAATGCTTTCATTTTACATATAGCATAGTGCATTGAAAGCATTTTAACACTTTACAATGCTATATAAACTTTAAGTATTATACAATTGTATAGGTAGGATATCTGTATTACAGGGGATTCTTATTTATGGTGTATTGATGCCATGTTTGATAAAAAAGCTATTGTTGGCATTATTGCCCCCAAATAATTAACCACTAAATATTCTATAATTTTATTTTATCAGGAGGCTAATAGAGAAGTCATAATCAGGTTCAACAGGCATTTCAATCTGAAGTAAATCTTCAAATTATTTTGCATAATTTCTATTATATTCATGTGGTCTTCTGTCAGCCCTTCAAGGTAGACTAGCTCAGGAAACAGACTTCACAGGAAGACTAGAACTATACTCTACTGAGATAGGCTATAATAACAAAACCTTGCAAGTCTCCCTAGGTCTTCTCTCCTCTCCGTCTTATACCCCAGCGAGTGGAGGCAGGGCTAGTCTAGTCTCTTCATAACAGTCTCTTGCCTTTCTGGACTTAATACATTTCTTTTTCACCTGGTGTTACTTCTGGATTCCTTCTCCAAGGTCATCTCCCTATATCTCTACACCTTCTTGCATGGTGGATCCATGCCCCTCCTATCTTCTTCAGGTGGCTAGATGGAGTATGAGTGGCTGATTCCAGGAGGTTATCAGTGCTTCCTTGAGGAGGAGGTATTTGCACCTGCTTTGAAGGAGGTGGTTGTGTGCCCTTTCTTGAAGAAGCCATTCCTGAATTTAGCTGTGTTTGACAACTTCCCTTTTTAGGGGAAGTTATTGAGAAGGTGGTAGGGAATCAGCTACAAAGGGTCCTTGAGAAGGCTGATTATTCGCATCCTTTTCAGTCAGGATTCAGGCTCAGTCATGACAGAAACAATATTGGTTGCTCTGGTAGATGGCCTTTGTCAAAAACTAGATGGTGGGGGAGAGAGTATGCCACTCTTGGTCTTACTAGACCTCTTGGCAGTGTTCAGTATTAATAGAAGATAATATATGTAGCTCAAGGTTGAACTGGGTAGTCCTTGGTGCTCTCTGAGCTTTGTTGTTTGATTGCAGATGTTTCATTACCCAACTAGGTAACATCATCAGTGCACACAGTGATGTTGTCAAGAACTAGATGGGGTGGGGTGTTGACAGTATTCAGTATTATCAACCATGGAATTTCTGTTGATTGCTTACAAGGGCTGGAAATTGTGCACACTGTTTTATGGTAGTTCCAGTCGGTGATCTTAATATGTTTAAGTCCATGGGAGCTCCAATGTGAAGTCCCACAGGGCTCAGGGCTCTTCCCTATGTTGTTTATTATGTACATGAAACCACAGGGAGATGTCATCCATCAATTTGGCATGAGGTTTCAACGGTATGCTGATGATAATCAATTATACATTGCCACCCTGGGCTGAGTCAGTGATGTCATGGAAGCCTTGA
This sequence comes from Candoia aspera, assembly GCF_035149785.1. Lineage (NCBI taxonomy): Eukaryota > Metazoa > Chordata > Lepidosauria > Squamata > Candoiidae > Candoia > Candoia aspera. The sequence continues at coordinate 49,127,360 of NC_086155.1, read as the reverse complement.
ACTGGTGTTGGAGGCTCTGAGGAGCTGGAGGGGCAAAACAAGTCAGATTAAATCTTACCAAGATGGAGTTGCTAGTGGTCAATACACTTTGTACTGCATATTATTACCCTGGATCACACCTATTGCACTAAATGCTTCAGTTCCAAGTGCTTTGGGGACAAATTCTCAATTAGACACAATAGTTATTCTAGATAGGGTTGTGTTCCCCCTGTGGTCCTTCTGGAATCATGACTCCTGCCCAAACAGTAGGTGGAAATCTTGGGCAGGAGGGCCATGGGTGCCAGTTATATCTCTATCTGGATCAGGATGCCTTGTCATGCTCTGATTGGACTACTGCAATGTACTTTACATGGGGCTGCTTTTGGAGAAGACCCAGTAGTTGCATGTAGTACAAAATGCATTAGCTGCATTGGTTGCTGGTAGGTTTCTTGGCCTAATTCAAAGTGGTTCTTACTTTAAAGCCCTTAATGGGGCAGTACTGGCATATATCAGGCAATGCCTTGTTAGAATTAAAACAGTCTGTCTGGTCCTGTCATTGGGAGAGGAACTGTTGAAAATTCCTTTTTTTTCTAAGGAATGTGGGCAAAATGATATGCCTTCTCTATAGGAGCCCTCACATTGTGGATAAGTCCCACCCCCCCAAAGTACATGCCATCTCCACATTTCTATAATTCCTCAAAAAAGTTAAATATTTTATATCACTGTGCTTTGAGTGCCAGCTTACTGGTTGTGAACATGTATTTGGGGGGTTATCTTAGTTTTCTTTCTGTGATGCTTTTTAATACTGACTTTGACCTAGTTGTTCATTATTATGTTTTTATTTTTTTTCTTTGATTTGATGTTGTATGCTGCCCAGAGTCCTTCAGGTCTGAGGCATTTAGAAGTACTGTAAAATGAAGAGAGGGAAAGAGAAGGCATTCTGTTATTGTATTTTCTGTTGAAAGTGACTTTTCATTTAAAAAGATGCTTATCCAATTGGTGTGTTTTTTTCTATTGCATTTTAAATTCCCTGATTTTAAAAAATTTTGTTTAATTTGCAGTTCAGTGCTCTCCAGGCCATTACTACAACACCAGTGTCCATCGCTGCATTCGTTGTGTTATAGGCACCTATCAGCCAGACTTCCGTCAAAACTATTGTATCGCATGCCCTGGGAACACCACAACAGACTTCGACGGCTCGACTTCCGTATCACAGTGCAAAAGTATGCTTTGTCTAGCAAGAGTTGTGTGGATTTTGGAAGGAGAACAATATAATGAGTTAATTTGTTTGGATGTGACTACCTGAAATTATCTTAGTTTTCTTGACTTCCTACTATTTTTGTGCATGTTACACACAACACACACACACACGCTTACATTGTATTACACTGACAAGGCAGTGCTCCAATCTCCTTTGACAGCCAGTTTCTCAGCTGATATCCCAGTATTCTTTATGTGTTTTCTTGCAGACCGTCAGTGTGGGGGGGAACTGGGGGAGTACACTGGCTATATTGAGTCTCCCAATTACCCTGGAAACTACCCTGCAAATGTGGAATGCACTTGGAACATCAACCCACCTCCAAAGCGCAAGATTTTGATTGTGGTGCCTGAAATCTTCCTGCCATCTGAGGACGAATGTGGGGATGTCCTGGTCATGCGGAAAAACTGTAGGTAACCAAATGCTTCGTTGGGACCATACAGAAGATAGCTTTATAGGATCAGCTTTCAGCAGATCTCTGCTGAATTGGTAGATGTAGTACCATCCTCCTTGATCTTCACTGGAGAGGAAGTAGCAAGCAAACCAAAAGCTTAATTCCTCTAGCAAGTCCTAATGGTCTGTAAAGAGTTTAGTGTTGGGGCCTTTAGTCGCTACATTGAAACTGATGCCTTACAGTGATAACAGCCTATAAAATACTGACACTCAGGATCTGAGTTTTCCTGGATTGGAATATGCTTACAGATTTTAAATTGGGAATGTAATGACATTCAAAACAGATACCTCTGAGCAATCCATGAGTATAAGAAGATTTACCAATTGTCATTGTTAGTCAGAAAGCCTGCATCCTTCAAGAGGGACCCTTGTGAGATTCTCTAACTGCACCAAGTTCAGAAGCCTTCTGACAAGATCTTCACTGTGCAGTTTCCATTCCTCATTTACAAAATTCTATATGAAATTGACACATGAACTTTGATTTGTAATCTTCTTGTCCCAGGGCTTCCATCATTTTTTTTCCTCCAGAAAATCTGTTAAGATGAGAAGGACGAAGCAGCTAAAGCATATTGTATTTGCATGAAGGGCAATCTTGCTATTCTACTAAATATACACACACCCAAATTTGGGTATTTAGATCCTGTCTTCAAAAGTGTCCTCATGTGAATGGATCTGCTCTTCTATACTTCAGACCTAAATGGCCTTTAGAGATTTCAGCCAAAGATGATAAAACTTGGTTAAGTTATGGTTCCTTTAAAAAAAAAAAAGATTGGAATTCAAAACATATAGTCCCTTTCATCTCTCAAGTGTAAGGATCTTTGGCAAAAAGAAGGCAAAAGGAAGAAGAGTCTTTGATTATTGACATATCTTCCTTCACCTCTGAAAATGTTTTAATGCATTCTGTTTGATGGTGTAGGAGCTGTGTGATTCCAAATAATACATGTACGTGATCTGTTTTCTCCTACAGCATCTCCCTCCTCCATCACAACCTATGAGACCTGCCAGACTTATGAGAGGCCTATAGCTTTCACTGCAAGATCCCGAAAATTATGGATCAACTTTAAAACTAGTGAAGCTAACAGCGCCAGAGGCTTCCAAATCCCTTATGTCACATATGATGGTAAGTATGAGTAAGTTACAGAGCTATGCTATACAGTCTGATCTTACAGAGGTTTTCAGCATGCAGGTACCTTTTGGAAGTGGACTTATGCTTCCTAGTCCTTTTTCTGATGCCAGTTGGCCCCAGTCTCTGATGTTAAGCATGGACATCTGCAAAACTTTCACACACACACATACATACATACTTGTATTAAAATTAATCATACATTTAAATCTATAGCCTTTGCAGTATTCATGCAACATACATGGATACCAGAAAACATGGCTGGCATAATACAATTCTCCAAATAAGATTTCTGGCGGTAAAATGTTAGTTCAAATATATAAAGAAGGTGAGTACTTTAGACCAATGTATAATTAATGGAGAATGGGTGTCCTTCCAGCCTTTTAATATCTGGGGATGGGGGATGTTAATCATAAAAGCACACAGTGTCCAGTTCTGTTGTCTTTCTATTAGTTTTCAAATTTTTGGTATATCTTTCAAAAAGGCATAAATGTGCAATAGCTATGATATAATTTTCTTGAATTGTGTTATTTTAAATCTATAGAAACATGACAAATATATGACAAAAGAGTCTTCAGTTGAAGCTCATGTATCAGACAATGCAAATTTTTATTTCAAGCTTCCCTCTACTTCTAAATATCTAATTTAACATGCTTTTGTAAATAGCTATTACAAGCTATTACAAGCAATTATTTTGCAAAATTCTTTAATGCCAGAAGGGGGTTCTGAAGCACCAGGGTTGCTGACCCATATGTAGACATCAAAAAGGTTAAACTGATAAAATTCTTATTATCTTTTCCTATAGTCTCAGTAACTCTAGAACTATGCTTAAAGAAGTTTTGCACAACAAAATCCTTGTCTGTTTCTGCATTTCCCTTCATCTTTATCTCTGGAACGATTGCCTCTGAATCTTATAGATGAGTTTGTTAATATCACTTTCTCTTTCTGATGATAATGATGTGCCATGAAATGAGTGGCAACTCTTACAGAGCATATGGTAGATTTTGTCCAGGATTATCTGCTTCCAACCTGGTCCTTCAGGTCTTTCAATGGTGCACCTACAGTATTTCTGTTCTAATTTATTCCATCCACCTTGCTGTTGGTTGTCCTTTTTTATTCTTTCCTTTCACCTTTCCCAGCATTATAGACTTCTCATAAAGCTAAGTCTTCCCATAATGTGTCCAAAATATGATAATTTGAGTCTGATCATTTGTCCACAAATGAAAAACTCTGGATTGATTTGTTTGCTTGGCAGTCTGTCTCAGGACTTTTCTCCAACACTAAAGTTCAAAAGGTCAATATTCTTTCTATCCTTCACAGCCCAACTCTTGCTTCCATAGAGTGTCACAGGGAAAACCATTGCTTGCACAATTCTGATCTCTGTAGGTATAACTACATTGGCATCTGAATATCTTTTCCAAGACCCTGATTGTTACTCAACTTAGTGCTAGTCAGCAGTGTATTTCTTGATTTTCTCCCCATAAGTTCCTTGAACAACACCTCAAGATTATCAAATTGTTTTTACTATGCATGTATGTATACATTGCACTTGAAATAAATTTACTGGCTGCTTTTCTTTTCTCATATCTCCTTGACCATTTCGCCCAATAATGCAGAGGATTATGAACAGCTGGTAGAGGACATTGTCCGAGATGGCAGACTCTATGCATCTGAAAATCATCAGGAAATATTGAAGGTAAGGCTAGTTTTTTGTATTACTGGACATGGATTTGACTCACTGGTATCCTTTACCATACATATACATATGTGCATTGTTTCCTACACATCTCCTATTTAAAAAGATATTTGATAGCAGGACTAATGATGATTTTTCTATTTGAGAACTTGGAGAGCTCCTTGTAATGTGAGGAGAAATACTAAACTGCTAACATAAAAGCCAAAAAGCATTTTACTAAGCACACATTTTAGAAAATAGCTTTCAGTTAGTCTCCCCACCCCCCAACTTCTTTTTTCACAGATGCAGCTATATAAGTTTTGAATACAGAACCACATCAGGTTGTGTGAGGAAGGGCTTTAATGATTTCCTTCCTGCTCCAGCTTTTTGCCAATTTTTTTTCCTTTCCTTTTATAGCTGCTCCATGGCCCTTTGAGGCAAATAGTAGCTCGAGGAGTTGGAGACATTGTAGAAATATCTGTTTTTACTTAATTTAAAATATAACAGAAGGTATATTTGTAATAATGTTACTGAGTTCAAGCTTAACATATGTGGTTGACTCTCAAGTCACACTTCTTTTCCCCAATGGTATACTACTAGAAAAACATAAGGTTGAGGGATGTGGCAATTTGTCTCCTAACACACAGTTTGAAATTCAGCCATACTTTTCAAACATAATGAAAATACTTTTTATTCAGCTATACTTTTCAAGCTTATCACCAGAACTCAGGGGTGGGGATAGTATATTTCTGCATTTGGAATGATTATGTAAAGCTTTCATGGAGAGCAGTAAAATTAACTAGGGACGCGGTGGCGCTGCGGGTTAAACCGCTGCGCTGCTGAGCTTGCCGATCGGAAGGTCGGTGGTTTGAATCCGCGCAATGGGGTGAGCTCCCGTTGCTAGTCCCAGCTCCTGCTCACCTAGCAGTTCGAAAACATGCAAATGTGAGTAGATCAATAGGTACCGCTTCGGTGGGAAGGTAACAGCGTTCCGTGTCGTCATGCCGGCCACATGACCACGGACGGGTCTACGGACAACGCCGGCTCTAACGGCTTAGAAACGGAGATGAGCACCGCCCCCTAGAGTCAGACACGACTGGACTTTATGTCAAGGGAAACCTTTACCTTTACCTAATATTCAAAATGGTAGCCATGTCAAAAACAAGTTGATCACTGCCACATCAATAAATCATAAGAATGACCTCTGATTTAATGTATTAATACTAGCAGACATAGGTACAACCTATGTGCTACACAGGAAGAGGTGGATCCTATTGCATTCCCTATTTCTCCCCAATAATGTATTATTAAAGAAATATGTGCTATAGTATTATATTAGACTTCATATTATATAAATATATTATATTTATATTATATAAATATATATAATATATTTATATTAGACTGGATTTTAGGAAACAACTAAAGACCTGGTTCTGTTACCATGCCTGGGGCGGGAGAGAGAATAGTCATTCCTGGGGATAGTTACTTTCTTAGAAGGACCCTGCTCTGCTTGCAAATTACAGAGAACTTCCAGCCATTCGGGTTTTTATCATATTTATTTTATTATGTATTATAGTATTTTACAGTTTTATATTTTTCTTTTTTGTGTTTTATTGTAAGCCACCCAGAGTCCCTTTTGGGAGATGGGAGGTGATAAATTTGATTAATAAATAAATAATAAATTATGATTTTGTATTTTTTTCTACCTATACATAGCTGGGGAGACATGGATGAATAGTGTTGTATCTCACTATAACATACAGTATGGGCTGTAGATGGATTTCATGGATTTTCCTGGCACTTGGTTCAGAATGGCTTGGTGTGTATAAAATAATCTGTTGGATTAGTGTAACACTATTGATTCCATTCTCAGCCTTGCTATTTATATAGCAAAGGTGGTACCAGTTTCTAGGCTGCTCATCTGTTTGTCAAAGAAGACCCTATGGACTTCAACCATATATATTACGATTCTTGTGGTTATATCCAAAGTTGTCATTCTGTTTTCTTTGCAGGACAAGAAGTTAATCAAGGCTTTCTTTGATGTGTTAGCTCATCCACAAAACTACTTTAAATACACAGAGAAACATAAGGAAATGCTTCCACGGTCTTTCATCAAACTCCTCCGCTCCAAAGTTTCAAGTTTTCTTAGACCTTACAAATAGCCTCATATCTTCACCAACTTTCCAGGTTTCTCGACTGCCAAGAAAACTCTCTTTCTTATGCTTATTGTTATTTTTCAGTGATTTTTTTCTACAAATAGAAACCTGCCATCCTTCACTATGCAGATGCATCTAACCACTGGTCATTCCTTGGCTTTTCTTCAAATCAAATTTACTGATGATTTGACCATGGAAGGAACAGCTGACCACAAGGAACTAAATCCCATCCCTTGTGTTTCCATACTGAAATCTCAGCCTGTCGAGACCACATATCCCAGTAAGTGACACACTCTTCACAAGAGGCCTCTACTGGGACCTGTATCTCCCAGTCAGTTCAGCTTTCTCACATATATGCAAATTATGTGTGGCCCCTTGTGCTGCCGGGCAGCTGCCAAAGAAGCTGTTTGGGTACATTTCTCTGCATGACTGTTTGCTTCTGAAGAGAAGTACTTCTGCTATCATACCATGCCTCTGCTTCTGGCACACCAATGAAATGGGGAGACTGAGCAACTGCTAAGCAATGGAATTGGTCCAGCTGAACACTTTTTTAAAGAACTGAGAGCAGTGGACACCTGGAATGCGGAAGGTTCTGCCTTATTTATCAGACTGTTGTGTTTTTAATTGAAAAATAAATCAGTCTTGCAGAGAGGATCAAACAAGATACATTGGGGGGATACAGTGGATGTAGATCATACAGAATGAAAAGATGTATCACAGAAATGTGAATGGAAATTGCCCTTGTTGGGGATGACAAGTGTGGTGACTAGAAGAGCATCATTTCGTGATGGAGTTTGATGTTGAAGAAAGCCTAGCCTGCCACCTTCTCATACAGAAAAATGTCTAGAAAAGGGGAGGGGGAGCAGAAGTTGGTGAAAAGTGAGATTTTCTTACATGATTTCTCCCCACAGACACTTGTGCTGAGAGATCAGATTTCTTGTAAGCTCTGCCAAAGAGTAACTCAGTGATAAGAAAGCAAGGGGTGTTGTGAAGGGCAGGAGTAAGTGAATGTTTGTGCACTAGGATGCTCTCCTTTCTACCTTTTCCATATTATTAAGTGCAATCATTTTGAGTTGTCTTTATATTATTTAGAGGAGTTTTTTTTCTACTAGAAACTACAATATTTATACCTGCCTGAGGAAAGAGAATGTGTGTGTGCATATGTAAGAAACAGAAAAGAATCCAAACATGGAATTGGGAGAATGATGACTAAATGTGACTACATTTTCAGCTCTTGGAATTTTATTTTCCTCACTACAGTAGACTCCAACATAACTCCTGAAGTTAGAGTTCCTCGTGTAAGTGAAGTAACACAATACATGAACTGAGCATTTCCAGATGACATGGAAATTATGCTTCGGCAACAAGCAGCTCAGTTCAAATGTTAGCAAAGACATCTTTAAAGAACATACCAAGGACCATATACTGGAAACTGTCCCCGTGTTAAAACCCTCTTAGCACATTCAACATACTGCGTAATCTCATTATTTCTGACCATTTAGCTTTGTACAGGTAGAGGAATTTTGGTACATTTGGTTCTAAGATCCGATATCCAGAGAGGGCTGGGTTCTCTTTCTGATGCTCCAATTAGCTGCAGGTTCTGCAATGAGGGTCACGGGTCTTTCGGGAAGTCATACCTTTTAACTCAAGGGTTCTTTTCCTCCTAATTCCAAAAATGTAGTTGTGGATTCTCAGTGAGGAGGGAAATGTTTCCTACACCTACTCAGAAGTACTCTTATTTTCTTATGCTACAAAGTTGAGTCCTGCATTGAATTTAGATTTTAGGGTAGCTCTGGTTGATATGAAATCATGACCTGTGTTTCTTCTTTGTCCATATAAAATTACCTAAACTGTTTGTCAAGCACTGATTCATATTCAAGTGCAAATGCTAATGTTGAAATGCAGTCTTAAGCCATGGTCTAAATTAGCAATCAGAATTATTGAAAGTAGGATGCAATTATCATCAGTTCATCTTTGTATGCAGTACTGTCAATTTTCACTGGCACTGTATGCTGTGGGTTTGCTACTTCTCACTTTGAACCTGATCCAGAATCAAGAAATAGTTCTACCAAAATTCACAGTATTTCAACCATGAAACAGAATTGGTTGGTTTTGTTGTAAACATTGTTGTAGTATTTCAGTAGGTGAGATTCCATTACTGTGAGTGCTAATTGGATACAGCTGTTCTTAAACTTATAAGCATTTGTTTATTTGGTGGAAAAGGACAGAGGCAGACATTCAAGTCATTATTTACCTTAGTGGAAGATAGTAGGGGCAGAACCAGAAATGGGAGGCAGCTTTGAAAAGAAAAATATGTTGAATGTTGCTTTGGATTCTACCTGGTTTCTGTTGGTGAGATCCATTTTGCCTGTATCAATATGTAAAAAGTTAAAGATCTCAAAAAAGTCCATCTCAAATAGGAAATATAACCATTTTTAAACAACAAAGCTAAGTTATTTATAGTTGTTGTGCCATATGTCATCATCCAGTATCTCTTGAAAAATGAGGAAAAAGGTGTAGTCCATAAAGTTATTTGCACTTGATTAAAGAAATTGTATCTGATTTGTAAAAATAAAATTTTGCATTTCATATTGCCCATTTAAATTATTAAATGGAATTTCTTGGTGTTGCATTGATCTTTCAGATTGTCTTCCATTGTTTGTAAAATGGCTGATGCATATTTATTGCTGCTTGGAGATCTCTTCCTCCCTCCCCTTTTGTTCCTTTTTCTCTTTGGAAATCAGCTGATTTTTTACACTAGACAGTTTGTAGGCACCAACAATTATGAGTTCCAAAGCCTGCACATAGCCTTTCTACTGTGAAATGCATACTATTGCCTGTTATGCATTTTTGCTAAAGAAAAAATAAAAACCGTAACTCCAATATAAAAGTAATTAAAATTGTATAAAAGTAATACAAACAGAAAACATGCCAATAGTATGAAAACAGTGATTAGCTTTTTCTGTACCAGGGACGAGGATCCTTTTTAGATGTTACTGAGCTGCAACTCCCAACATTATTCACTGTCTAGGAAGGCTGGAGGTACTGTGAATCACAGTTGTTCAGCAATGTTTTCCAGAAAGAGACTTGACGTATTTTCAGTTCTCACCTTCCCCATCAGTAGTAGCCCATAGGGACTTTACAAAACCATTTGAAGGGGCAGGTCAAACCTGGCAGAAGGGTTGTTGGCATGCGCTGTATGTTCAGCTGATACAAGGGGATGGGTAGAAGAGATGGTGCTGAGCCTTCAAGAGGACTGTGATACTTTTAAGCACCAGGTTCAGAGATGTGTTATCTAATAGCCCTCTTGTTTTGCATAGCTCTGGCAATCTATTTCTGTACGCAAAGCTGAATGCACTTTTTAGACAACTACTATTCTTGCTTTTATTTCATAACCATTTCTCCCTGCTAGAGTATTTGGAGCATCAATAGGCACAGCTTGTCAAAACTAGTATCACCTGGGAAAAGAAAAAAGATGCACTCTTTTCTAGTGACCCTTTTCTACAAATGAACATAGGGAAAGCCATGCTGGGTAAGACCAAGAGCCTATTTCCTCCACCATCCTCTTTTTCACAGTGCTCAAGGAGAAAGCTTTAGGAAGCTAACAAGCAGATTGAAAGGCAAGTGTTCTTTGTTTCCCAGCAACTGTAATTCAGAAGCACATTATTTCTAGAGGGTGGATATAACCATCACGATTTGGGACTATTTGATACTTTTCCTCCACACACTTGCCAAAATAACATTAGTTTGACCCTCCATTCAAATTCTATATCCAGTCCTTAGTATATCCAGCCAAATAGATGGAGAGAAATTTTGGATCCTTTGCCAATTTCAAATTGTTGCTATCAAAAAAAATTTTTTTTTCATTCAGGAAACGTGTGTTGCGTGTTGCTACAGTGCAGAGGTAGTCTTTTTTTAAATACTGAAAGATCAGTTAGTTGCAAAATCTTTCTGGCTAAATAAATGCTTGGGGACTTTATTGCTAGCATACTACCATACTTACTCCTTAGTCAAAAGTGTATCAGTTTGCTGTTCTGGCATTCCACAATTGCAAATAAAATGTGCAGCATATCAGAATCATGGGGCAAAAGGACAGCAGAACCTGCTCTTGCTTACTAAGAAATAAAAACTGTTTTGTAAAATGGATTTTCTGTCTGATTTCTGAAATCTTGGCCTTTGGGTATGGTTTGGAAAAGGGAAATTTTCTCCCACCTTGCTATTTTTCAGGTATCTGTGGTTACTTATAAGTCAGGGTGCTTCTAATGTGGACAGCTTCTAATCAAAGATGGCATTAATATTTCCCATTTCCTCTTTCTGGTAGAGGTGTTGTTAGGGCTACAGATATTGGTTGCAAAAATCTGAATGAATACTAGAATAAATACAGAACAATCAACTCTGCTGCCCCCTTGTGTTTGCCTAGATTTTTGCTGCCAACTTCTGGCTGATGCCTAGCTCTGGTAAGAAGATGGCAGAAACAGTGGAAAAACACAAGGCTTTTAATAACCAGACAATCTCTTACAAAGTTTTGTGTTAAGCCAGATCAAACAGATGATAAAAGTTATCTGGAACCAGATTAAATAGCTTTGGTGTTGCCATCCCCACTAAGCACACAATGATTTAAAAACATAAAAGTAATTCCTTAGTTAATTTGAAGCACTAACATTAATAAAAAGAATTAGCATTGCAGGATACAAATTGCAGCTTATTTCTATGGGAGAACAGAACTTTGTGGGGAGCTGACTGTTGAATGGGTGGTACAGCTTTAGCTCCTTTCTCCAGATGCACATATCTCCAACCACCATCCTTCCTCTTCTACAATCAAGCTTTTAAAGGTTTCCATTGGTATTAACATGTTTATAAAGAATCGCATTCCAATAGGCCTCAGCAGATGGCAGCACCTGGCTAATACTGGAACCAGAGCAGTGTTGGGCCTGTCTAACACTTGAATGGGGGAACCACCTACAAAGTTCAGAGCTGTAGGTGAGACTAGAATTCCAAAAACATCTCAGAAGATGGTTCTGGAAAATCACTTCTGTACGTTGCTAAGAAAACTGCACAGACGCAGTCCATGTCAGTAAGTCAGCAGGAGTTAGACCCAAGTCAAAGGCTTATCTTTTTTATTATTTTTAATAGCAGTAAGAGCCTTGTGGGGCGCAGAGTGGTAGGCAGCGGTATTGCAACTGAAAACTCTCCCACAACCCAAGTTCAATCCCAGCAGAAGCTGGATTCTCGGGTAGCCAGCTCAGATCGACTCAGCCTTCCATCCTTCCGAGGTCAGTAAAATGAGTACCCAGCTTGCTGGGGAAGGTGATGACAGGGGAAGGCAATGGCAAACCACCCCACTATAGTCTGCCAAGAAAACGTTGCGAAAGCGGCATCCCCCCAAAGGGTCAGACATGACTCGGTGCTTGCACAGGGGACCTTTCACCTTTCAAGGGATACTTCAAGGGGGAACACAGACCCCGGGAAGGAGAAAGTACCTTTTAACCCTCAAAAGCTTCTATAGACAATTAGGCTGGTAAGAAAGAAAACTTCTCTTGGAAACTTTTTAAAACTCAGCACAAGGGCAGAATAGCGAGAAGCCAATTAACAAATAAACAGGCAGAACTTCTAATTGCAAAGGAAACTAGCTGATTCGGATCTCCCACTTCTAGGCGTTGAGCTGCTGGACTGCTTCCCACCTGAGAATACCGTAGCTTCTACGTTAGAGTCCCACACAGGAATTAAACCAATGAGGGCAGATTATCCATTCTTACTCCAACACCCAGGAAAAAAATCCCACCAGCAAGTCAACAATTAGAAATTGTAATACAGTAGATCTCTGCCCTTTGTATTTAAACTGCTTAAAGAAAAGGCGCCCATTAAAACTTTCATGAGGTTTACGAATTCTAGTGATAGGATCCGGATTTGGGAATCCAGCAGCGGGAGCCAGACTTCGTCTGACTTGGATTTGGGTGAAAGGCAGGCTGTACCTCCGCCGAAAACCGAAGGTGCAAAAGAAAGGGCAGACGCTTCGTCGTGGTTTCTGCGCATGTCGAGAAATGCGGCGCATGCCAAGAACCGCGGCCTCCGCTTTCCTTTTCCGGGGCCCCAGAACCTGGATGAAAGGCGGTGAACAGTCGAAGAAGCCGGAGTAAGAAGGTGTAATTCAGGCTGCGGGGCTGTGAGCTGTAGTGAGGCCCGGTGCATGGCGGTCAGGCGGCGGACTCGGCCCTCCACAGGTCGGTGCTGACAGGGAGGCGGGGATGAGGGAAGATGCGCAGCCCTGGCAATTAAGGGGGTGGATTCCGTTCTCCTTCTCCTCCGCCGACGCTTTTTGGCCTGATTCTCCTTTTTTGAATTTTGGAAGAGATCCTCCAGGCCCCTTTTTAGGCGCCAGCGCTTTCCCCTGCCCGCTGCGCGATCCTTCAGTTTGCGATCCTACTTTGATTCCTTTCCTTGCATTTCAAATCCCTGCCGAGTCCGACTTCTGTAGCTTGTAATCGGCGAGCACAAACCGGAGCGGAATTCTCTATGGGTGGGAGGAGAAGCTGCCCCTGCTGTGTTTTTGCCTGTGGGAGTAGTGCCGGTGGCTGCCAGGGTTGCCAGCTTTTGTCTGTTCGGTCAATACCATCTTAATCCATCACCTCAAGCAGAAATGCAGTGGCCTAATCCTTCGCCATCAGTGCCCGGTTACCTTGAGAAAAGATTTTGCTGGTTGAATCCTGCCAGTCAAGCAGAGGAAAAAAGTTTCTCGTGGAATGCTCTTAAAACTTGTCCGTGAGAGGAGAGTTTTTGTAGAAACTCTCTGATCTGATAGCTCACTTAAGGAGAACACGTTATGTACTTCTTGGTTCAAATACTAAGACCGTGTTCACAAAACATGTTAGACAAAACATGGCTGGCCTGTTTATTGTGTTAGCAAGCTATTGTGGTTAATGTGTGGTTTACAACTTAACGTGTGAATCCAATCAATCATGGTTAAGCAATGCATGGCATAGGTTGTGTGAACACAGCCTAACTCTTCAACCTTGGTCAGGTTTGGTGGCTGCATTCTGGGGCCATTATTGGTGCACACCTCAAGCTATTGTACTCTTATTAGCCACAGGTTGATGTGCTCCAAATTCCTGCTAATTATTCAGAAGTGCCCTTTCCATAAATAGTTCTCCCCAAATCCATCCAGTTGTTCCCTTTCTTCTCCTTCAAAACTTATCTTAAAAATTAAAACTTGGATAATTTCAAATAAATGTTGCTGATTATATTGCATTTTTAAATTAGAAAATAAAGATGGAATTACGAATTTTAGGAGGCACTTCACAAATGCTAAAATCATGTCAGTTCTTCAAACAGAATGTGAGAAAAAAAGCAGAAATGATTCCTACATTTAGAGAGCTCTTTTCTATATAAAAAGGGGAAAAATGAGAAGGACAGTATCTCAGTGTTAGATCACATACTTTGAGAGCAGAATCCCTGCCAACTTTGGGTAGAGCTGAAAACATTTTCTGAAATCCTGGTGAGACTCTACCACCCAACATAGGCAATAATGAATTAGATCATTATTAATTCCTAGTTATTCTAAGGGTAAGAAATGTTCAGCGATATTTAGGGCTGGCAGGAGTAATCTTTGTACTACTTTGAAATAATTGGGAGTGAGAAACTTCACAGATACAGAAGTCAGTCAAAGATCTACCTTCTCTTTATTTCTAGTAAAGGCCTCATATATATTCTGTTTGGCCTTATACTGTGTTTTGCAACAACAGAATACCTATATAAAGGAATGGTCAAGAAAAAAATAGCACTCTAGGTAGCAACAGGTACTGGAGGAAAAGCTTCAAGATGTCAATGCAGGAATTTGTTTTAATCACTTCTTAGTAAAAATTAAGGTGTAAACAGAAGAATCATGCTGTGCTGCCTGCAAACAATACAATTGGTACTAATTCACTATAACTCATCTACAAGCCACATAAATCAGTGGGGTTCTAGAACATTTGATAATCCCTTGAATGTCTTTTTATAATTTCTTAAATTTCCTAGAGTAAATTCCACTGCAGTATCAATCTGCTTTTATAGTGATACAATGAATTATAGTCTGTTTTGTTTTAGCTGATTTTTTCATTCATGTATGTTATTTCTAAAAACAAAGTGCAGTTAAAAAATAAGTCTAGTTATGCCATAGGAATATGTTTGCCATTGTTTTTAAAGAGGGAAGATTAGGCTTTGCAGTATAGTAAAAATAAGGGTGCCCCTGCTTCTTTAGCACCCATACAACAAATCTGTGCTAGCTGGAGCCAATTATGTTTGGCTTATCTACAGCTCTGAACATGTGAATTTCCAACTAAACTTTGCTTTGGACCTCTGTCTAACTTATACTGCAGAAAAAAATCTCTCTTATGTCACAGGAATAGACCGTGAAGAGGAGAGTCTGAAGAACTGGATATGTTTAGTTTGGGGAAAACAAGATTAAAGGGAAATAGGAAAGCACTTTTCAAACCCTGGAGGGACCTCGCACAGAAAACACAATAAAGGTCTTTAGTCACAGGAAGTAAGATTCCAGATGAATTCCCAGTGTAGTTTGACAGTGAAACCAACTACCAATGGAAGTTATAAATTTTTTGCTGGATGTATTCAATAGAGGCCAGACAGCCATTAGTTGGGGATGTTTTAGTTTAGATTTGATGGCCTAATTGGCCTTTTCCAATTTTACCATTCTATGCCAAAGACACATTCTATGAACAATATTCAGACCCTGAACTTTTCTCTCCTAAGGTTTAAAAAGAAGGATAGGTTTAGGACAAGCTACCTCTATGCTTCGGTTGCTTAATTTTCAGTTTGGTGATCTGTGAAAGTTCTTCACTTGGTACAGAAGCATGAAACCACTGGATAGCCAAATAAGGTGAGGTACATTTTCTTTTCTCATCTTGGTACCTTTTCTCATCTTGGTTTTGTTCAAATATCAAGTTGTATCTTGGGAATCTGCCTAATAGAGAATATATTCCTGTTCCGGTTAGGTGTACATTTATTTTAATTTTCTTTCAGATCCCTGCTTACCGCTAAAAGTTATACACATTATTCTATAATAGTAAGAGCAGTTCTGTGGAATAAAAGGGTACTCATCTTCTCCAATATCTAACATTGGCTGCCACATGCTTCTGAGAACATAAAAGTAGGGCAAAAAGACAGCAGTTCTTTTTTTTGTTTGTCCCCTACCTGAGGTGTATTGCTGTTTCCATTTGGCTGAAATGATCAAGAATGTTGCTTTCTTGTTAATCCTTTCTAATGACTTTTCCCCAAATTTATATTTATGCTTAACAGGAAGTGGGAAGAAGAAATGTGCACACATATACATATATAACTTTCAATTTTTATTATAGCTGCATCAGTGGGAACAGCGTTCAGTGTTGAATACATGTCTAAGAAGTTGCCATCAGAACAAAATGGAGAGCTTGAGTCTACAGGCAATGACCCTTTCTGATGGGACAACAGCCTATGTTCAGCAGGATGCAAGTGGTAAGTCATTTGAAGGCTGCGGCAGCTCTGGTCAGTGAGACTGGGTCAAATCAGGAACCTTATGATCAAAACATTGTACAGAAGAGAGTGCAAAAGGCAATCTAACTTGGTTATATATTTCATTAAATCAATTTCTGCTTTATATGTAATAAAGTTTAAAAGTCATTCAAAACACATTGAGTGAAATTTAAGACTGTTTGGTAGGATTAGAATCTTGGAAATCAAACAATAGTCTTGTGGTTCCCAAATGCAAATTGGGAATTATTTCAAAGAAATATATCTGTTAGTCAAAGACAGGTAATAAACTGGCAGTTCCTTTGATATGGCATGGATCTGATTTCTGTCATCTTTGGTATTTTTATGTTCAAAGTCTTTCAGCAACCCAGGTTTTTATATATTTTTATTTTAGAGACTTTCTGGTCATTTGCAAAATTAACGGTTTATTTTTGCATTAATGACAAATTATTTAATATATGTTTTTATTCAGCAAGAGGGTAGTTGACAAATCCCTTGCTCTTTTGCTCTCCATCACTCTCTCTCTGAGTCTCTAGAGATAGATATACACACATACACACACACATACGCATACACACACACACACACAATCTACTGTCTGTGTATATTTTCCAACAATTCTTTTAGATAGCCATTGTCCTTACTCATGACAGCCATACAGAAACAAAAGCTTATGCTGCCCTCCACTGTTCACCTAAATCCTCCAGAAGTTGATAGACTCCAAATCCCTTGTCAATAGACAAGGATAGTGAAGCAAAATTGAAGGTATGTGATGCAGGTTATATATCTAGGGAAATACTCGTTGGCAATAAACTAATCTTTATTGCTCTGATGTCTGTCTGTTTTCATTGCACTTCCTGCTCCTAATTTGCCCTACAAGACTCCTCTATGGTATGTTGGGCAGAGAAGGCATAACTGGCCCAGACTTGCCTGGTGAGTCTCCGCTCACTGGGTCCCCACTGCTAGTCCAATACCTTAGCCTCTGTACCACACCGGATCTCTCAACAATATAGAAAAATAGTGGCCAGCCTGCCTGCCTGCCTGCCTGCCTTCCTTCTCAAAAGTAAGATGTGAATAATGTCAATTGAAATTTTGTTTGGTCAGGACTCATGGTTGAGAGCTCATGTTACAAGTTACTTTAGTTATTCGCCGGGCTGGGCCTACAATTAAGCAGCTGGGGATGTTTCTGCTATTATAGTACTATAGTACAATTGAATTGCTAGCTTGTTCTATATACAGTAATGGGAAGGGTGGCTAGCACCTTTACTTCTTGTTGTTGTTTATTCGTTTAGTCGCTTCCGACTCTTCGTGTCATGAGTAAGGATGGCGAGCAGGGGGCTCCCATCCAGACTGTCAAGCGCATGCGTAGCACTGAGGAATTGTTCAGCCATTCAAAGAGACACAGATCGGGCGGTCCCGATCTGTGTCTCTTTGAATGGCTGAACAATTCCTCAGTGCTACGCATGCGCTTGACAGTCTGGATGGGAGCCCCCTGCTCGCCATCCTTACTCATGACACTTCATGACTTCATGGAACAGCCCACGCCAGAGCTTCCTGTCGGTCGTCAACACCCCCAGCTCCCCCAGGGACAAGTCCGTCACCTCTAGAATATCATCCATCCACCTTGCCCTTGGTCGGCCCCTCTTCCTTTTGCCTTCCACTCTCCCTAGCATCAGCATCTTCTCCAGGCTGTCCTGTCTTCTCATTATGTGGCCAAAGTATTTCAGTTTGGCCTTTAATATCGTTCCCTCAAGTGAGCAGTCTGGCTTTATTTCCTGGAGGATGGACTGGTTTGATCTTCTTGCAGTCCAAGGCACTCTCAGAATTTTCCTCCAACACCACAGTTCAAAAGCATCGATCTTCCTTCTCTCAGCCTTCCTTATGGTCCAGCTCTCGCAGCCATATGTTACTACGGGGAACACCATTGCTTTAACTATGCGGGCCTTTGTTGTCAGTGTGATGTCTCTGCTCTTAACTATTTTATCGAGATTTGTCATTGCTCTTCTCCCAAGGATTAAACGTCTTCTGATTTCCTGACTGCAGTCAGCATCTGCAGTAATCTTTGCACCTAGGAATACAAAGTTTTTCACTGCTTCTACATTTTCTCCCTCTATTTGCCAGTTATCAATCAAGCTGGTTGCCATAATCTTGGTTTTTTTGAGGTTTAGATGCAAACCAGCTTTTGCACTTTCTTCTTTCACCTTCATCATAAGGCTCCTCAGTTCCTCTTCACTTTCAGCCATCAAAGTGGTATCATCTGCATATCTGAGATTGTTAATGTTTCTTCCAGAGATTTTAACTCCAGCCTTGGATTCCTCAAGCCCAGCATGTCGCATGATGTGTTCTGCATACAAGTTGAATAGGTAGGGTGAGAGTATACAGCCCTGCCGTACTCCTTTCCCAATCTTAAACCAGTCCGTTGTTCCGTGGTCTGTTCTTACTGTCGCTACCTGTTCGTTATACAGATTCTTCAGGAGGCATACAAGATGACTTGGTATCCCCATACCACTAAGAACTTGCCACAATTTGTTATGGTCCACACAGTCAAAGGCTTTCGAATAGTCAGTAAAACAGAAATAGATGTTTTTCTGAAACTCCCTGGCTTTTTCCATTATCCAGCAGATATTGGCAATTTGGTCTCTAGTTCCTCTGCCTTTTCTAAACCCAGCTTGTACATCTGGGAATTTTCGCTCCATGAACTGCTGAAGTCTACCTTGCAGGATCTTGAGCATTACCTTACTGGCATGTGAAATGAGTGCCACTGTTCGATAGTTTGAACATTCTTTAGTGTTCCCCTTTTTTGGTATGGGGATATAAGTTGATTTTTTCCAATCTGATGGCCATTCTTGTGTTTTCCAAATTTGCTGGCATATAGCATGCATTACCTTGACAGCATCATCTTGCAAGATTTTGAACAGTTCAGCTGGGATGCCGTCGTCTCCTGCTGCCTTGTTATTAGCAATGCTTCTTAAGGCCCACTCAACCTCACTCTTCAGGATGTCTGGCTCTAGCTCACTGACCACACCATCAAAGCTATCCCCGATATTGTTATCCTTCCTATACAGGTCTTCTGTATATTCTTGCCACCTTTTCTTGATCTCTTCTTCTTCTGTTAGGTCCTTGCCATCTTTGTTTTTGATCATACCCATTTTGGCCTGGAATTTACCTCTGATGTTTCTAATTTTCTGGAAGAGGTCTCTTGTCCTTCCTATTCTATTGTCTTCTTCCACTTCTGCGCATTGCTTGTTTAAAAATAATTCCTTATCTCTTCTGGCTAACCTCTGGAATTTTGCATTTAATTGGGCATATCTCCCCCTATCACTGTTGCCTTTTGCTTTCCTTCTTTCTTGGGCTACTTCTAGTGTCTCAGCAGACAGCCATTTTGCCTTCTTGGTTTTCTCTTTCTTTGGGATGTATTTTGTTGCCGCCTCCTGAACAATGCTGCCAACTTCTGTCCGGAGTTCTTCCGGGACTCTATCTACTAAGTCCAGTCCCTTAAATCTATTCTTCACCTCCGCTGCATATTCCTTAGGAATATTAGTGAGCTCATATCTAGCTGATCTGTGGGTCTTCCCTAATCTCTTTAGTCTGATCCTAAATTGTGCAAGAAGAAGTTCGTGATCGGAACTACAGTCAGCTCCAGGTCTTGTTTTGACTGACTGTACAGATGTCCGCTACCTTTGGCTGCAAAGGATGTAGTCAATCTGATTTCGGTGTTGTCCATCTGGTGAAGTCCATGTATAAAGCCGTCTCTTAGGTTGTTGGAAGAGAGTGTTTGTTATGCAGAGTGAATTGTCTTGGCAAAATTCTATCAGCCTATGTCCTGCTTCGTTTTGTTTTTCCAGGCCATACTTACCTGTAATTCGAGGTGTCATTTGACTGCCCACCTTAGCATTCCAGTCTCCTGTGATGAAAATAACATCTCTTTTAGGCGTGTCGTCCAGTAGGTGCTGCAGATCCTCATAGAACTGCTCTACTTCAGCTTCTTCAGCATTTGTGGTTGGGGCGTATATTTGGATCACTGTGATGTTAGATGGCTTGCCCTGAATTCGAATTGAGATCATTCTGTCATTTTTGGGGTTGTATCCAAGCACTGCTTTCGCCACTTTACTATTAATTATGAAGGCTACTCCATTTCTTCTGTGGTCCTCTTGTCCACAGTAGTAGATCTGGTGGTCATTTGATGTGAAGTGGCCCATTCTAGTCCATTTCAGTTCACTGACGCCCAAAATGTCTATCTTTAATCTTGACATCTCACCAATAACCACATCCAATTTGCCCTGGCTCATAGATCTGACATTCCAGGTTCCAATGGTGTGTTGATCCTTAGAACATCGGATTCGCCGTTCACCACCAGCACCGTCGGCCACTAGCCGTCCTTTCGGCTTTGAGCTAGCTGTGTCATCACGTCTGGGGCTAGTTGAACTCATCCTCTGTTCCTCCCCAGTAGCATTTTGACCATCTTCCGACCTGGGGGTCTCATCTTCCGATGGTATACCGACATATCTCTGGTTGTACTGATCCATTTAGTTTTCACGGCAAGAATACTGGGGTGGGTTGCCATTACCTTCCCCAGGGATCGCATTTAGTCTGACCTCTCTGTCATGACCTTCCCGTCTTGGGTGGCCCTTCACGGTTTAGCTCATGGCATCATTGAGGTGCTCAAGCTCCAGCACCACGGCAAGGTAACGATCCTTTGCTGAAGCCTTTACTTCTAGCAGCAAATATCTTGGGCTAACTGTATGTATGACTGAGAAGAAGTTCACACACTTGGGCCTCTATTATATAAAGTATCCTGCTGCTCTGTAACTGTCAGGATGATGCATCAATTGTACTGTTCCATTCAATAATCTTGCGAGGAGAAGAATTTATAGAATAGTTCTTTTCAGTAATTTTCACAAAACAATTCTGCAGGATAGACTTATAGGCTGTATTTTGCTTAACATTACTTAACATTTTGATAATTGTGCTACTGATAAAAGATGGATGTAAAAGTGAAAAGAAAAAGGTATACATGTGTTTTAGTAGATTAACAGAGTCCTTTAAATCATCAATGTGGTACAGTTGCAACAAGCAAAGTACTTTGACTTCATATTGGCAATTTAGTGTTATAGTTAGAAATTTGCTATAGAAGTGAAAGAAAAATAAAAGTGTTCTGATTTTAGGCTGGAAAGTACTCTCTGGTTCAGTTATCATAATTTTTCTAAAATGCTTTTTAATCTATTGAGGAAAAAAGTAATTTCATTCCTGTGTTTAAACTATTATAGGTTTTTATAATTGGTTGCAAATGTATGTGCACAGAACAATTTTTTTTAATCTATATTTTTTTAGGTGGTATTAGGGTCTTCTTTACTTACTTCCTTACCATATGGAAGAAATACTATCTTTACTGAGAGAGATAAATGCAGTATACAAGAGTTCTACTAGTGCTGCCTTTGAATTTAGTGTTCTAGATCCCATATATAAACCTGAACTTCTGATAAAATATTTCAGGAAAAAATAAATAATTATATAAGATTCCACTTCATGTTCCTTAGTAAGAAGTTGTAATGGATATCTAGGTGAAAATTTTTTATCCTGCTAGCCTGGAAGACTGACAAGTGTTTGAACTTTCTTTCTACCTGTTTCAGAAGAGAAGTTAATTGAAGGACAAGTGATTGAACTTGAAGATGGATCCACAGCTTTTTTCCAACAAGTAACACTACAGAAAGGTGAGGTGAAATTGCTGATATACCTGTTGTGGATTTTTTAAAGCAAGATGGAGAACTTGTGGACTTCCTAAAGTTGCTGAACTGGGATTGCTGGGAGTTGTCATTCAGCATCATCAGGAGTACCATAGGTGCCCCATCCCTGCTTTAGGTTCCAGTGTGGTGCCTAGCAGCACCTTTTTATACACTACCAACCTCATACCAGAGGTTCTCCAACTGAGCAAATTTGAGGGAGGTTGGCAATTCAGATGGGCATGGAGTGCAGCATCTGTAGAGCATAGCACAGTAAAAGTAGCATGGGTGCTCAACTACTTCTGCCACCATCAATATCAGTATTACCAATCAAAAAGAATCCTAGACCTGAGTCTAGGTCTAGACCAATCGAAGAGACCAATCGACCAAACCTAGACCAATCCAAGATAATCCTAGACCTGAATCCTGAGCATCCTAGACCGAGCGAAATCCAAAAACATTAGGTAATTCCTGGAAGCTTGGCACTCAAGTCAGCCATCAACAGGCACATAGAGGTAAACAACATTTAATACCATTCAAAAGAGAGAATAAAAAAGCCAAAAGACCAGTACACTCCCTTGCCAGCAATCAACACCCAGATAAGCAAAGATTAACACCAGAATTAACACCAGATGAACAATCAAGCAGTATACAATACCCTCATCAAGGAACCACCAACTCAGTCAAACAATCAAGCAGTAAACTACCAAGGAGAGAACACCCCCCCCCAACACTGTCAGGGCAAGCTACTGTATATAAACAGAGAGCAAGGCCCACTCCCTTCTAGCACTGAAGATGTTGCCTAGTTGGGCAATGAAACATCTTCAAGAAAACAACCAAGGACTCCGCAATATCAGTATTCCTTGCAGGGGGTTTGTCACACAGATTTATTATTTTAGGAGGTCGCATTTTATCCCTTTAGAAATTTTTAATTAAAATAAAGCTAGTATGCTACAAGGAAAACACCAGCATCATCTTTATTTCTAAGAAATAAAGGTGAACGTTCATTCTTAGAAAACAGAAATGGTGAGTGATTGCAGCTGTGTGTCCATATGCTTGACAATGGTAAGCAGATAAATAGGGAGTATCTTGGGGACCTAATAGGAGTGGCTAGGAAAAGGTTCATCAGTTTGCACTTTGGGTGACTAGCCATGCCCTCCATGGCAACCATTTAATGAAAGTGCTATATTTTCAAAATTCTAGATGTGTCCCCTAGCCAAAATGGTTGGAGACACCAAGTATGCTGTCTGCATAGTTGCTTATGTGTATCTCAAAACTGACATCAAACAGCTGTAGAGGTGTACAGGTAGCACTCGGTTAATGATGGTAATTGGGATTGGAATTTCCATTGCTAAGTGATGCGGTTGTAAAGTGCAACGTCATGATTGCATCATTTAGCAATGGCAGTCTCTGTTGCCATTGGTAAGCAAGGATCGTGGATTGTTAAGTGAGTCCCAGCTGGCTTGCAAGCAGCAGACAAGTAAGATGCGGCATGAGTGTGGCAGGGCCTGAGGTGGCTGCTGCTAGGCAGGGGAGGGTGCACCAGTGGCCCACATGGCACGAGCATGGCGGGGCCAGGGGTGACTGTTGCCAGGTGGGGGAGGGTGCGAGTGACTTACCAGAGTAACTTGCAACCTTCCTTGCGAGCTTCTCCATTGACTTTCCTTGTGGGAATCCAGCAGTGAAGGTCGCAAATGGTGATCATGTGACCACGGGGGTGCTGGGACAGCTGGAACTTCAAGGATTGATTGTAAGTACCACTCATTCAGCACCATTGTAACTTCAAATGGTCGCTGAACGAATGGTCGTTAAACGAGGACTACCTGTATAGTGTAGGAATTAAAAAGTAGTGCACTTGCAATAGCCAGGTGAATATCTTAGGGACAGAGTACTCTCTAGTGTGCAAATCACCTGGTAAAGTGTCTTCTGATTAGCAAATGGTGTATTTTTTCAGTGCCCTCTTTGCCTGTAAAAACAATAAAGCAGTGCCTTGCATTTGTTGGTACTTTAGTTTACTATATCTAAAAAGTTTTACAGTCAGAGAAACATTGAATAATAATATCACTTTCACTAAATTTAATTCATAGAATGGTTCTTTGTTGCACTTCTGCATTCATATTATTATTAAAGTATTTTTTTAATATACCTATGGCTGAAGTGGCTATTCTTCAAACCAAAAGAAGTGAACAATGATGGGGATTCTTGTTCTTGTTAAGTTTTGCTTGTGTTCTGCTGCATGAAAAACTGGGCAAGATGACTTTATTTGAGGTTATGTGTGTGCCTGTGTATATTCTGGTTCACTCTATAGAATCGATTACCTTTGAAGATGGTCAGCCTGTTGCACTGGAAGATGGCACCATGGCTTTTATACATCACACTCCCAAAGGTAGCTCTCAGTCTTTGACTCTTGCTTTCAATAAATAATCCATAAAAAGCCATCTAAGCAATAGGATTATAGTTGTCATTGCGTGTTGTTTTTTCTTTAAAAAAGTACCACCCTTGGATAAAACATTTGTATTTGTTATTTTGACTGTAGATCTTCTAGGCAGCGTACGGCAATAGGGTTATCTTGTATTGCACTCCCGCCTTCTCTGAGAATCTTTTCTTGGTTAATGGGATCACTGAAAACCTACTGACAATTTGGTGGAAAAGATGTGGGTAAACTATGGTTTTAATTAACCAGGAAGTTCAGAGATGGGAGGGAGAGTGCATGACCTTTCTACTCATTTCTTTTCTGTGGTTTGGAACATTGAGAATATGTTATTTTTTCCAACCCATTCTTTACAGCCATAAATAATAAACTCATGTATTGAAAATAAACCAATACCATTCTTCAAGTGCTCCTCAGCCAAATCAAGAATGGATAAAACACTTCCACAGAGACAGCCATGTTAGTCTGCTGCATCAAAGCAACAAGGTCTTTTGATTCTATCGACCTTTGGTTGTGGATTGTAAGATCTGTTGATATGTAGCAATTGAGTTCTCAAGTATAGTTTAGATTTTGCTATTGGTGGCCTTAAACCTCCACCTTTTATCAGCTCTAAATGATCAAGGGATAGATACGTAGTAATTAGAGCTGAGATGTGGTACTACAGTGTTTATGGTCCACTTCAGAGGGTTTTGACCCCAACACCGTGGAAGCCATCCAGCTGGAAGATGGATCTACAGCTTTCATACACCATCCTGTTTCCACGACAGTAGGTGGAACCATCCTGGCTGTGCAAGCAGATGTGGGGCTGGAGGAATTGGCAGTAGGGAAGAAAGATGATGCTTTTGATTTAGATACTGATACCACTCTGAAGGATTATGCCAGCAAGGTGAGAATATTCTGCTTTTTTATGAGAATTCTAAACCATAACATGATTCAGAGAATTACATTTCTTAGGGCCTAAATAGCCTGGTCCACCATTACAAGAAACTGTTGAACTCACCATGTAAGCAGCAAGGATAAACCCTACCATCTGAAGTTAGGCCTTTGACAACTAATTAGAGCAATATGTGCTTGTACTGAAGAAAACTTCATGCACGCATCTGTGTATGTATTGACTGCTGTAGAATTTAGATCCTGTGTTAATATGTACAATTGGATGCTCAAGTGCCAGTTCAGCTGTGATGTCATAGGTGCCACTTGGATGGGAAAGGCTTATCTGTGAATTCAATGTTTTGTTGAAACATCAGAAAGAGATATGTAAGAACTTTAAATATGGAATGAAATGGCATAGGTACACTAGGCTACTGAACAGATGTAATAAACAATCCAAGCTATTTGGATATGTTGTGGATATCGCTACCAAGCATCACAGCTTTTTTTTTCTTTAGTCATTCCGATTATACATATAGGTGATTGTGCTTGTTTCACTATATTTTATATTAGAGCTGTGAGAAGCAGTGTATTCTTTAGATTGTTTTATATCTTAGTTTGGTTTTTCAGCTTCAGTCTTTCAAACAAATCAGTTCATAAAGAGAAGGAAACAGAAAACAACTTCGTAGTAGAATGAAAATACGTATAACTGCTCTTCAGTTTTTTCAAATAAAATCTGTTTTGAATTTGCTTTATTCTGGTATATGAGGCAGCATTTCTGAATATTATTCATCAAAGGTGCCATCTTACATCTGGGAAGCAGTTGTAGTATTGGATATAGCTTAGGCTATGTAACTATTGTCATTGTGTTTAGTGTACTGTATTGCAGTTCAGCTGATACAATCTATCTTTCCAAGGCATAGTGTCAATGTGTAGCTGCACACAGGTCTTCCTGGCACTTAGCTTGCTTTTTTTTTTCCTCAACTAGAGGCTACCCTTCAATCTTCGAAGTATATTTAGGAGACTGCCTGAATAATAGTGCTCCCAATATTTGGGGAAAAAAGAGATTTACTGTATCATCTTTTGATTCATTAACAGCATTAACAGCATGATAGATAATTCCCCCACCCCCAAATCTGTACATTTGTAAATGGCATCTTTTAGAACCAGGTTGCCTGTTGTTATTTTGCTTTTATGCTTTTTAAAATGAACTTTATTTTAATTTTTCTATTTATGGTTTTTAAGCATTGTTGGCTTTATTGTGATGGTTTCATTTAAGTCTTCACATCCCCTCTTTCAAATCATACTGGACTTATTTGGGAGGAAAAATGGAATAAAAATCTAATAAATAAAATTAAAAGAAATCTTCTTTATGAAAATGGAAATTGATTTATTTCCTGATGTTGGAACATGTTCAAAGCAGCAACAGCCTAATCTTATGATGTACAGTTACCTATTGACAATGCAAAATGTGTAGCATATATATTGTCATTCTAGCATGGGGTTTCTCAACCTGAGCAACTTCCAGTTGTATGGAATTCAATTCCAGAATTCCCTAGCCAGAGCAGCTTTTGTTGAAAATTCTCGGAGATGTAGTCCACAAATGAGAGAGGCAAACTGTGAGCTGCAGTGTTTCAGGTAGCTAGTTTAGTTCTTTAATCACTGAATGACACTTCTCAGGCTCTCTGGCTCAACCTCAGCAAAAGCTCCCTAACAATCAAGATGCCTAGATAAGAATCATCATATACGAGAATGAAGCCATTTAAACAGTGGAATGCCTCTATGGACATGAAATGAAGATCTTTTTTAAACCTCTAATTTATACTTTCTCTGTATATTTTATCCTTTTCATTCATATTAAACCTACATCTTCACTTCCCTATATGTATTCACCAACTCCATTCCAGAAGATCAGAAGACAACCTTCGTTCAAAACTATTTTATTCTTCCCCTTTTTCTTATTTTCACAGAAATGCAGCATAGCTATTTTTTTCTTTTTTATTGTTTTCATAAATGTATGCTCTTCACCATTTACTCCTCTTATATTCCAAATCAGTCTTTCATCTGCTCTGGCCATCACCAGATGGGCCCATAGATATTGATTAGGGATGTGCAGTTATTCAGGTCTAAAGCAATAAAGGTACTTTGCAGGGGATATGGGCATGTTGGCTGTACCTGTTAATGTCTCTTTAGAAAAGGGTCACATGGCAATCACATTGTCCCAGGGAAACACACATTTGAGTTGAATTGCTGTAGTACCCCAACACAGCCTGCCTAACTTCTACTAATAACTATTTATTTATATTGTCATGGCTTTGGACAGTCAAGGCCTTCTTACAACATTTTTAGTCAAATAGGGAAGATGTACATTAGCTTACTATCCTTGGTCATACCCATGTCACATGTAATATTCCCTGCTAATGGAAAGAACAGTGCAGATCACTTTTAGTATTTTTATTTAGTGTGCCAGCAACAGAAAGCTCAGTTCAACCAAAAGCATTTTCATTCTATTCCATTCAAGCCCAACTTTTCTAGTTAGAATGGCAAACACAATACAAGCTACATTTAAAACTATGATTTAAAATAAATTTATATATTTAGAATATCAATCTGAAAGTGGAAAAATCACAAGATAAAGCTAGAAAAGGCCTGAAGAAAAAAAACATCTTCACTGTAAATCTGAAAAGAGATGTAATTCAAATTTCAAGAAATTTCACGGAGTGTCGATGTCTGTTGATAAGACACGTTCTCTGTGTGGCTAGTAACCTGGCTTCACCTTAGGGAAGTGTCTGTAGTTGTTTTTATAAGCCAGACAAATTCATGTGTTACTTTGGTCCTAGGTTGTTTAGAGTTTAAAAGTAATAACCAGCACCTTAAATGGCATCTGGAAACAAAATGGTAAGCAGTGTAGCTAAAGAGTGGTATTATATGCTCTGATGTTTTAGAGCCAGTAACAACCCTAGCAACCATACTTTAGACCATCTGTGGCTTCCAAAGCATCTTCAAAGGCAGCCCAATGTAGAGAGTGTTACAGTAATCTAACCAAGAAGTGGCAAGGGATTGGATCAGTCTAGAAAGTTCAGTACAGTATGATCCAGAAACAGTTTGGTGCAGCAGCTGAAACTGGTTGAATATTCCCCATTCCACAGCAATCATCTAGGGATCAGACAACAAGACTGAAGAACATCCCAAACTGCATATCCTATCCTTCAGAAAGTGTGTGGCTCCATGGAAAGTCAGACAGGCAACCAAATTTGGGACAGCCTTATGCATCACTCACAACTTGTTTCTTTTACCTTAATTTCGATTATTAGCCTGCTTAGTAAAATTGTTCATAGGTGGTTAGCTGATTGTTGAGCAAGAATTCTGGGAACTATATTCCCAAAATATCTGGAGGGCATTAAGGTGAATAGCATTGATAAGAGTCTTGAATATTGATTTTGTATGTAACATGCACTAATTCTAAACCACAAATGCAGTTTACTTTTAGTGTAATCTGCAAAATCACTAATTATGGCTTGGCATTATGTGCAGATCAGACCACTACAACTTTTTCAGCAAACCATAGTTTAAAATCTTGGTTTACGATTATGTGTGACTATAGCTTCCCACTTACAAAATAGCATTTAGAAAGACCTACTTCAAGGCAAAGATGGTAGATTACTTTGCACACAACATATATTCTAATAATAATAAAAAAATTAAGTATGAAATGCATTTATTGAAAACTTTTGTGTCTTGCCTTTCTGCCAATATTGGGCTCCCAAAATGCCTTAAAATAAAATTTAAAAATCCAGGCCTACCTAATTTAGATATTGCAAGCATTGTTCAGGTTTAACTTCTTTTTTTCTTTCCTAGCAGGATTTCCAGGAAGAAGAAGTGAAGAGCAGTGGACATGAACCAAAAATCCCAGACAAAGCTTTTTGTTGTAGATACAGTGGATGTAGCCGCCTCTTTACCACATCCCACCATTTAAAGGTAATCTCTCCTGCCTCTCCAAACTTCAACCTAAGTGCATAATGGCACCACTACAGAAACATATCTAACAGGAAATCATGAACGCCACCAGTAAGAGATGCAAGCCTGTGTGAAGTGAAGCAGTTTATCTGATAACGTTGAGAGGGGAGAGGCAGGAAACAAGTGGTTGAGGACAGCTAGAAATGTTTGCTGAAGGCTGGCTATTAGTTTCCTTAGTAGAATACGTTTGCAACAAGGCATTAGTAGGATTAGAAGTTATTTATTTGCTTTCTGCATTAGTTTTTCAAGTATTCCTTGAAAATACTTAGCCTTTTGATGTATTTTAGATTTATTTTGTACAATTCAAAGCAGTGTACTTAATGCCCCCTCCTCCTATTTTCCCCACAACCACCACCCTGTGAGATGGGTTGGGCTGAGAGAAAATTATTGGCCCAAAGTCAGCCACCCAGCTGTGATTCCTAAAGGAGGACTAGGGCTCATGGTGTCCTGATTTCTATCTAGCACCATAACCACTACATCAAATGGTCTCAGACTGGCTTTTTACGTATTTCAATATTCGTAATTTTAAAAATAAACAAATGGAAACTTACTATAACAAAAAGAATTCATTTTTCATTTTATACAAAATGAGATACTGCAAGATTGGACAAGCATAATTTACTTTTTACATTTTACAATAAACCACCAACAAAAACTATAACTTAGTTATATACACACATCATTTTTAAACTAGCCAAAGTTTGCATACTAGATGTCAGTCATAAACCATGATTAATCCAGTCTTATTTTGAAGTTGAATTAGCCAGGGCTTCCCTTAGTGGTCTTGCCAGAGAGGCAACACGGAAACCCTAGGTTTGTATAGTTTATGTAATGCTGTATATAATTCTACTCCCATTTCAGACTGACTGAAATACAAATTAGCAGGCAGGGCTGAATTTAAAGAATTGCTTTAAGCTAGCAAATATTAAAATACACACATCTGTGTATTTGTTTATAGTACAGACTCCTCCTTAAACTCCCATCCACGTAGGAACTTTAAAAGTAAGAATTAATTGATGCAAGGAAAATGAAACAGAGTAAAACACCGTAACGGAATAGAAGTGGAGTGCTGGATCTGAATGTGCAGCAAGGAAGAGTCTGAGGGCCAGCTTCTTCTATCCTCACTGGCCTGAGCTGGGATTTTTCCTTTATTTTCCTGAAGGTGCATGAGCGTGTTCATACAGGCGATCGGCCATACCAGTGTGATTTTACAAGCTGTGGGAAAACTTTTGCTACAGGTAAGGCATTTGCTGTGAAACCTTCAGAACAGCAACAATGAGAAATTGTGTTGCTCTGGTGGAGTTACTCGTGACTGGGAATGAAGATGCAGCTTTAGAAACCCACGGATTGTTGAACTACTATACAAACAGTGATGAAAAGAATATAAATACAAGCTAAAGGTGTGGCTCTGGCTATTTTTATCTTCAGAACGACATGGCTTATAGTCTTAGGTTGCTATGCTATGTGCACTGCTTTGTGATTGTGCTTAGAACACAAAGTTTTACCCTGACAGGTTATAGTCTGAAGAGCCATGTGAGAACCCACACTGGCGAGAAGCCATACAAATGCCAAGAGGATTTATGCACCAAAGCCTTCAAGACTTCTGGAGATCTCCAGAAACATATCCGAACACATACTGGTATGTCCTGGGGGGATTATTATTTTAATTTAGGGCTAGCAGAAACTGAGCTTTTGGCAAAAAGATAAGAAAAAAACAAGGCTGTGTCTTTTTAGAAGAGTGTTCTAGATTTTCAGAAAGCTTGTTTTTTCATTCTGTACTAGTCTCATGTTTTGTGCTCAGTGACAAATCACATATTCAAACAGAAATGTGACCACTGTTTCAGTGGCATGTCAGAGGTTATACTGCACAGCAGGCAGGATGATGAGCAGGGATGAAAAATGTGTAAATAAAATAGTTGTATTACTGATTATGTTATTCACATTAATTACTTTAATTCTTTAAATCTTACATTTTTTCAAAGCATATACTTAGAATGTTCCATGCCCTCTTACATCTCATTTGATTCCCAGGTTTAAAATAAATTAAGTATGTGAGGGAAAAAAAACATTAAAAACTAAAAAGAATTCAGGAGGAGGCAGAGAGAGAGAGAAAGAGATAGCAGTGGCACTGGGGCTTGTCTTTAGTGAGTAACAGAATACGGAGGATGTGGGGGTTGATCTTCCCACACTGCTTTGGCTGAAGGCTGTGCGCCTATGTTCTTCATTCACTCACTCACTCACTCACTCACTCACTCACTACAACTTCTATGCAGTTTAATTTCCAGAGATTCTGAGTGGCTGATCCCAAACAAGGTAACACTGTGAGGAGCAGAGATTATCAAAGATCTGTGTGAACATGTTAATAGGTCTCTAAATATGACCCACTAATCACTAGTCAATCAGTAAAGTAAGGCACTGATGGGCAAACGTTCTTCCACTTTACTTTCAGTCCTTGGTGGCTATATATTTGATACAATCTTAGAGTAGCTAGAATGAGGCACTGTTTGAGTTACAGTTTTCCAAGAATAATACTTTGACAGTCTAAATTGTTTGGCTAATCTAGGTTCATGTATATTTTAATATTTGGCTGTGCAAAATTAAATTAAAAATATACTGAGATCAAAGATAATTGCCAGACAAAATGGTATTCAGACCAGTTAGTATGATATGCTTGAAAGAAGTGAAGTAATCTATCTTGAATTTTCTGTGGGTTTTAGTGGTTAACTACAACAACAACAAAAAAGAGTTCTTCTATCTGTTCTCACCATCAAGGTGAGCGGCCCTTCCAGTGCCCTTTTGAAGGCTGTGGCCGCTCTTTTACCACCTCCAATATACGCAAGGTCCATATACGAACACATACAGGAGAGCGTCCATATATGTGCCCAGAGCCTAACTGTGGAAGGGGTTTCACTAGTGCCACCAACTACAAGAATCACATGAGAATCCATACAGGTAAACTTCAAAAAATATATTCATCATCTTGGTTTTTATCTTTTACTTGTTTTTTTGTTGGTAATATTTTTTAATTGTGTTGTATTTTTTCTTTGTTTTCTTTGTTATAGTGTGATCCAGCCAGAGTTGTTTTCAGTTGGGCAGTGCCTAAATCAATAAAATAAAATAAAATAAATCAAAACTTCCACTTGTTCTGTCATCTAATTATATTTGGCAAGCCAAGTTAAATTGGTCCAAGGACTCATTTATGGATTCAGTATATAAAGAATGATGCTGGTCTTGTTCATCCTGTGAGATGAACAGAAAAAGCAATAGATTGTTAATTACTAAGTAAGGCCATTGGAGTTGGAGCTGACTCTTTTTTTTTCCTTGACTGCTTAAAGTTGTTGTAGCTGTGCTGAAGCCCACAGGGTGAAACACTGGAGATCCCAAATGTCTTCTCCTAAAGGGCCCCTGAGTCTTCACACTCTGGACCTGCTTCCTGCTTTGAAATAACAACTTGATCGTTTCTGCTGCCAGCAGCTTTCTTCTTGAATATCTGACATCTTTCCTTACCCTAACCCTAATCTCAGTGTGCAAGACAGGGCTTTCTCACCTTTCTAGTGATTAAAAGGTCAAAATGCAAACATTTAAATTTCAACAGTGCTGCAAGAAGATCACAAGGAGATTCTAAAGAAAAGTATCATGAACAGAGCCTGAAGCATCAATAAGGGCTGAAAGTAAACCCCCAATTCTATAACTTGTACAGACATAAAGTAAGTAAGACTTAGCACAACACAAAAAAGATAAATCCAAAACTTAGCATAAATTCCTAGTTATATGTGCTATGTGTTTCTACAGAAAATAGCAGGATTCCTGAAGCAAAGATCCTCTGCTTTCTTTCCAGGACTTTTCTAGCTTCTTGGTGATTTCAGTTGTTCTTCAGAGGTTGTAGGGGATAATGAGTAGCCCCATCCTTTTCCGACTGACTTCTTTTGTTCTTTAAAAAGCAAAACCTTTTCTATATTTAGCTGGAAAGGGGCTAGAATAATCTGACTTGTATGTGACAGAGCCATCCCTCACTCATAGAGTTGTGGATTATAAATCTGCAGTCTGGCATGTAGATTACATTCACAATAATCCTACAATGCAATCTTGTGGATGTTTACTTGGGGAAGAACCCTGTTATGTTGAGTTGGCACTATTCTAGCAGCAGCTCTAGGACTGCAACCTATAGGCCGTGAATCGATGAATAAAAAGCTGACTTCTCTATCTAAATCCTAATTCTGTTCCAGGGGAGAAGCCATATGCATGCCTGGTACCAGGCTGTGGAAAACGCTTCACTGAATATTCTAGTCTCTACAAACACCATGTAGTTCACACACACTGCAAACCATACACTTGCAACACCTGTGGCAAAACCTATCGGCAAACTTCTACTTTGGCAATGCATAAACGTACCATGCATGGGGAGCTGGAAGCCATGGATGAGACTGAGCAAGCCCTCTGTGAACACCAGATGGAAGGTGAGTAAGCACATAAGGTGGCCTTGTAATTCTTACCATTCTCCAATTTGCTGTCATACAGCTTTGTTTCCATTTTGTGGCAGTGACATAACCGTAACAGCACAAATTAACACTGCAGCATTTGTGATCTGAGACTGGTACAAATGCTATGACTATGATTAACACTGTTGGAACTGCTCTGCCTACAAAGCCATTTGTAGGATTGGATTCTTAACTGGATTCTTCCACTGATTCTTCTTCCTTTGTTCTCTCAGATACCATAGTGGATAACAGCATGCCTCAACTGAAGCACCAATGTATTGTTTCTATGAAGATGGAAGATGAAGTACAGGAAGATTCCGTGCCATCAGCAGCAGCTCTTGTTTCTCAGGATGGTGTAGAGCAGGTACGAAGGACAATAGAAGGAGATATTCATCGGAGCTGAAGTTAAATTAAAGGAGAGAGAGAATTCTTGGGCTATGAGTATCCAAGGCAGATCAGTTGAAACAATTCTAATGGGGGATTATGCTCTCAGAATTATCTAATTCTAAGTATCTCATCAGCCAATCCGTCTGCACCTCTCACATAATTTTTTCTTAGCTTTACTAGCAGGCATGTTAAAGATTTTGTGGCATCTTAAAGGAAAATTGAAAGAAAATTGAGTTGCTTTTTTTAGTATGAATTAGAGGCTTGCTAAAACATTTTGACTTACCATGATCTAAAGCTACATTCTGATTATACCAGTTTGGGTGAGTGAACCTTCTGATGTGAATTATTCTCATATCTTGATTATGAATAGAGATTTCGTTCCTGATTTTACACAGTTTTAATGTATCTTGACTTAGATATACAGTAAACAAGATACTGTAACTTTTATTTAATTATTTTAGCACTGGAGATTCCAATTTGATAGACAAACCTTCAAGTAAGTGATTCTTCCTGTCATAATGAAGCAGAGTCAATGGCTCTTGCTATGTTTAAAACCCAAAGACTGTCCACTCTCTTTTCCCTGCATGCACATATATCAAAGTACAACTTGGCAGTAATTGGCAACCAGGAAAAGCAATGTGTTTAAGAGAGTGACAGGAACACATATAATAACTTTCTCTGTGTTCTTAGACTACTTAGGCAAATAGAGTATTTTTGAAGTTCAGGACTGCAACATACTTCTGGCCCTATTAATTTGATATTTTTTTGTCTGTAGCCTGTGATTTGTCCTGTCTGATATTCATTTATTGTTTGTAGATTAGCCTGTTTCAGGAGGACTTGGCAGACACTTAGCAGTGACATAACCATAGTAACACAAATTAGCACTGCAGCATTTGTGATCTGAGAGTGGTACAAATGCTGTGACTATGATTAACACTATTGGAACTGGGATACATCTTGTACAGAAATCTTGAAAATATTTCACTTGGACATAGTCTCAAAGTAATCTTTTAAATGTAGCTGTTATACCAGAGTAATATTTTTCAGGTCACAATAGTAGCTTCTGGGACACCGGTATCTGAAGATTCATTCAGAGCATCCATCCATGATCAGCACATGGCAGTGCTAGGAACAGCTAATGGTACTCCTGTTGCTGTTCAGGTAGACACATCCTATTTGGATTTGCTATCTCAATCATAGATAGTACATCAAAAAACCTAAATGCAAAACAAATATTACGTGCCCAAGCATTAAGCAATATAACCATAAAATATTCAACAACAGTGAACTTTTAATAATGTACTGAGAATAATGTCATACTTTACTAATTAAGTCACAAGTTGCTTATTATTAGCTACCACCTAAAATATGGGTATAGCATGAATTACCCTAAAATTTCTATTAGATAACTTTTTTACATATACAAACCTGTATCTGATACAGCTTTTAATATGAGGCAGATCAAGTCCTGGCAAACAAAAATAGCAAAGCAGGAGGACACATTCCATCAACTGTCTCCCTATTTCAAGGGTAAAAAAACATGCAAGGGTTAAGTGTTTAATTTGGCTTGATAAAAGCAATCTGATAGTTCCTGTAACTTAAACTATTTAAATAGAAAGCCATCTAGAAGGTATAATTATAATTAATTGTTTGATAACTAGCACAATGATTTCACTTCAGCTATTAATTGCTGTACAGGAATATTCTGTTATCTTCACTTGGAAGTGAATCAACTTGTTAGCCCCTTTGAAACAAAGACTCCAGTGACAGATCTAGGTAGCAAATTTTGGGGGCTAGTAGCATATTCCAATAGCTGATAAAACTATTGCTTGAGAGTTCAAATACTAACCCATTTACAGTTCTAAAAACATAAATTTTAAGCCATAATGTTATTGCAAACCAGGCTTTAGTTTTAAGGAGGCGTTATCTGGTTTCAAAAGGACTGCAGTGTTTGGAAGACAGCTTGGGACATTTAAAGGAGCTCTCAGGAATTTCATCTGTAAATTAGTTAGATCTGCTAAGGTTACCTTAATTCAAATTTCTAGTGAATCACAAGTGGAACATGAACCAACGGTGTGATGCAGCTGCTGAAAAGGCAAATGATATTTTTGGGATGGATTATCAGGAGCATAGAGTTGAGATCTTAGGAAATTATTATGTCCCCCTGCTCTCTACTTGGAATTCTGCACCCAATTCTGGGCACAGGACATTGATCCACTGGGCTAAGTTCAAAGGAGGACTACCAAGGGAATGAGGGAACTGGAATCCAAGTTCTATGAGGAAGGTTTAAAGGAACTGAGAATCTTTAACATACAGAAGACAAGACTTAGGGAAGATGTGATAGCAGTCTTCAGATATTTATACTCTGTGGCCTAGGAGGACAGGACTAGAACCAATAGGTTAAAACTTCAGAGAAGTAGATTCAGGTTAATACTATGAGGAATTTCCTGATGATAAGAGTTGTAAACCAGTGCAATAGGTTGAAGTAGTATGTTGGAGGTCTTCAGACAGAAGCTGGCTAGACATCTATCCAAAATGCTTTAGCAGATTCTTCATTGACCATGAAGTTGGACTGTATGACCTCTGAGGTCCCTCCAGGATTCTATGAAATCACCATACAGCCAACTTCATTGGATTGAATTCAAACCATATTCTAAACATGCTTGCCAACTGGGTTCACACATCCTCAGCCATGGTATGTTGAATAAATCACAGTTGGCTGAGTATATATAGCACATAGCCATCCTGCTTGGAGAATGACAAGATTGAGTTTCAGTATACTGCAAGACATCAGAATGGGAAAACTTGTTTGCATATAGACATGCAAAATATTGTTGTGTGTGTGCGCACGTGTGTGTGTTCCTCAAATGTATCTTTTTATACTATTTTCCCACTCTGCAGTTTTTAGATTTCCACTTAATTCGGTATGTTCATCTTCACTTCCTCCTTGCGCTACTTCTACTTCTGCATATAAGTCTTCCAATAATAACCATTCATAATAGCAGCTCTTGTCAGTTTAAACCAGTATTTCTCAACCGTGACAACTTTCAGATGTGTGGACTGGCTGGGGAATTCTGGGAGTTGAAGTCCACACATCTGAAAGTTGCCAAGGCTGAGAAATATTGGTTTAAACAGTTTATATAAAGAAAAGCCGTTAACTGTTAATTTTGCATTCAGTGTTTTTGCATTAAAATAAATTTAGGATGTTTAGTTCTTTTTGCCATATTCCCTTCTACCAAAACCAAGTTGCTTTCACATCCCTACTGTATGTTAAAATCAGTTCATACAACAGACTAGCATGCTGGCTAGGGACAGTGTGGAAGCCTATGGCCAAATTTATCTTCTTGAAGAAAATGCCAATGCCAGCTCATTTGGAAAAGGCAAATGGTTCTTGCTACTAGCATTGCAGGACTGGAGAAAGGAGGAGTCACCCACCACTTCCATCCTGCCTTTAAGATGGCTGTTCCTTTAAAACAAAATAAAATGCAGCTACTATATGAGGCAATCATGGTGATGTAAAGGGGTGATTTGTTCCTACCTTATGTATAATATACATTCTTTGAGCAGTTTGAAAATCATGTCTTATCATTTCCTTTTCTAGTTGGAAATGCAACCGAGCCTGGGAAGTACGATCAGTGTGGCAACTACAGCACTTCACCAAGAGTCTGCAGCACTGAAAACAGCCACATTGAAAAATGGATGTTGAGACTTTGTCCTGAGCATTTGAAGGAAAGAAGTGCAGTGCAGAAACAAGAATAGTTGGATAGGTAACAGATTCTTCAAGGGCTTGCAGTTCAGGAGTCAGGTGATGGGTAACTAAATGCCCATCTGAATCTGGAGAGAGTTTTTAAGAATTGTTTACAGCTAGTCATGCATGCAGTTGATAACTGACAATAGATGATGGAGCAACATTTTTGCTTGACTTTTTTTAAATAAATGGACCTACAATATGCTTTATATCCATTTTAAGAAAGCAACTTCCCCAGGCTAGCATTTGTCTTATCATTTGGATCTTTATCATTTCTAGTACATATTAATGGAGCAAGCAGTTGTGTTTCACTGACCATTTTTGGATTGGAAAGCCTTTAAAGTTTGACTTTTATTGGATTTCAGCAACAAGAACTTTTATCATTTCAGAGTTTGTAGCATTTAAGAATGTGTTTAGCAGTGAATGTCCAGAAAGGGATCATAGCTACTCCATATCCTAGAGAACTATTAGCATGAAAGGAATGAAGTGCCCTCTAGATAAGACTACCAGTGGCAGTTCCAAGATGCATAGTATTGGGGACAGGGAAATAGCACTATGGAAGCTTTCTTTCTCCCTCCCCCCCCAATCTACCAGGGTCACCTCTAAATCTCAGCAAGAGTCTAATAGATGGAGGTAGACAATCTAAACTGAACTTGGGAATGAATTGAATTGGTTTTATGTAACATTTTATTTTCCTCTTTCACTCTGGAAGAGATAATGAAAGGTTCAGATGTTTATTTAATAAAACTTTGAACTTGTTTTCTAATAGCTTCAGCTTTACCATTCCATTTCTCTCCTAGTCCCATATATTAAGATCATTTGGTAAATGATGTACAGATTCTCCTGCCTCCAGGAATCCTAACGACAAGATCAGGAAGAGTTTAAACTTGCTCCCATCACTAGTGATCAACATGTTTCCTTATTGCTAATTAACAGCCAAGAAACAATAATTTCAATCAAGAATCTATGGTGGCGGCAGAGAAAGAGGCTTTTCTGTACACATCCCAATCCTAGTGAAAACAGTCATTTTCCCACTGGTAATAAATGATGGTTGATTGTGCATAAAAAGTCATGAGGTTCTGTGGGCCACATAGAAATCAGACTGTAGGACGCTCACATGTCTTAGGGAGGATATGGTATTCTGCCATCAAAATGCATATTATACAACTGGAAAGAAGAAAACCAGTTGTTTCCAGTCAGCCTGCCAGACAAAGAAGATTGTTTTAAAAGAGCATTATCTACTACATTGTCAGTTTGCAACTGATGCTATCTTAGTTTTTTGTATGACTGTCTGCTATAACTCATGAAATAATATTGTACTCCATAGTGTATGGACAATATCTCCTGTTCTGTTGTTCAGTTTAAGCTTTGACATGTACAATGCTATTTGTGTCTTTTTGGTAGGACCTCATCTACCTAGGCTTTTATCCTTGGAAATATTCCAGTATAAGGTTGTAAAACTTCCAATTTGGTTTGCGGTTCCACAAATGATGTGTAGAAATTTCATTCCACAGTTAAAACTTTGCATCCCATTTCCATGCATGCTTAGCAAATACTATTGTATTGAATAGGACCCAGCCACTGCTCCTTCCTTTTGTGTTTATATTTGATCCCAGCACTTAATTCCAGAACAATAATGTTACAGTATGTGGTTTAGCTGGAACACTGAAATAGAAATTGGCTTAAGGAAAATGACTGTTCCTCTTTGTGC
This sequence comes from Candoia aspera, assembly GCF_035149785.1. NCBI lineage: Eukaryota > Metazoa > Chordata > Lepidosauria > Squamata > Candoiidae > Candoia > Candoia aspera. Next base: position 49,087,850 of record NC_086155.1, on the reverse strand, counting down.
TCTGATTCTGACAAATCAGAACCTTAATCCTTTTGAGAATGAGGTCTCCTAAGAAGGCTTGATCAAAGCATAAAGGTAGAATTAATGGAGTTGTTGCCAAATCTCAAACCTTACTTTCCCCCTTATCATTCTTTATATATATCCTGGCTAGTTGTCATAGCTATCTTCACAGTTTTCAGAGAAAGAATGACAGGTCTGAAATAAGCACATTTTCCATTGTCTCCTGTACTTCTCACAATACTTTTCTTCTTTTCCCTTAAAGGGAGGAAAGTGGATAGGCACTACTGCTAGGTTTTCCAACACCAGCCTGACTTTGAGGAATTCCCAGATAAGTATCCTGCAATGCAGCCAGTAAATTTGGAAACTGGCACTTGGCCACTGCAGAGTTAAGAATGGGGACCTATCCTAGATGAAAGAGGATGCAAAACAAGTGAGGCAGAGAACAGCTCTGTCAGCAGCTGGCAGTTGATAAATGCTCAGCAACAGAAAGCTGACCAAAAAAATTAGCTGGTTTTTTTCCATACTGTGAAAATAAAGATGAGCTTTATATGCTTAACTGAGTGTTAGATGCCTATTAAAAACAAAGGCATGGAACTGTGGATTATTTGGTAGATGAAAAGCATAGGAAAAAAAATATGGTTACACCAAGTAATGTTTTAATCTCGAAGAGAATTAGCTTTGTACACATATTTCTGGGTCTGAAAATAAAACTACCTTGCCGGCTAAGCTAGTACTTAATTCTAGGACATTCTTAGAATTTCTGTAGCTTTCTTACAGATTGCAGGCACAGAACATGTTGCAGTCATATTCAAAGCTAGCAATAGGCCTAAATCCACTGAATTCTTCAGATTGCTTTGCTCTTTCCATCTCTGCTTAGGGTTGGGGCTGTGTGACTGCACCTTAAAAACATTTTGCTAAAGTCCTATTCAATACAATAGTATTTGCTAAGCATGCATGGAAATGGGATGCAAAGTTTTAACTGTGGAATGAAATTTCTACACATCATTTGTAGAACTGCAAACCAAATTGGAATTTTTGAAAGGTCTATAGTTGGGAAGAATTAGCTCTCTCTGCTTCCCAATGTCTGATTTTTTGGATGGAAGTAGAATTTACAGCTGGACAGAAAAGCTGTATTTTATCCAACCATGGTATCAGATATTTCAAGCTGAAACAGAGTACAATCCTAATCACTGTTCTCTGAAAAGAAAGTGTCAAAGGAGCTCAATGGAGCTTACCTGTTTTTCCAAAAGTCCTGGATCACACTATACTTTGGGCTGAATCTTTAAGAAAAGAGAACTTAACCCTTTCAGTTGAAGTCAATGATTTAATGTATTCACAAATCTAATTCTGATGTGACTAAACAGACTGGACTTGTTTTTCTTGCTATTCTGATTGCAGTGATCAAAATATTAGAAGTGTTATTTTCTTCCATAATTAATGACTAGGGTGAGGATTTATATGACATGTCATATTTTTTCTGGAACCTTTATTTGAATTTATAAGTAAGTTAAAACATGTTTTAGAGTAATCTGGTAAGAATTAGATGCTTTTTATTTTGCCTGAAAAGTCATATTTTGACTTTGTAAAGATGTTATGTCATATTTCTGCTTAATTTTATAACAAACATCATATTTTGGTCAAATTTTGGTCATTGGCAACCCTCCTGATAAGCCAGCAAGTTCAAGCCAGCAAAGAAAGTAAGAATTTGCCTGCTTTTTTTTTCTTTTTTTTTATTTGCTCCCCAACTCAGGGAGGTGTGTGTGTTCTCAGAGAGGGAGAGGCGGGAACAAAGGCTTCGCCCCTGACCAGGCCTGAAAAAAAAGGTGAGAATGTGCCTGTTTTGTTTTCTTTTTCTAATTTGGTCCCCAACTCAGGGGTGTGTGTGAGGGAGGGAGGGAAAGGGAAAAGGCTTCTCCCCTGACCAGGCCTGAAAAAAAGGTGAGAATTTGCCTGTTTTTCTGTTTTCTTATTTGCTCCCCAACTCAGGGCTGTGTGTGTGTGTGTGTGTGTGTGTGTGTGTGTGTGTGTGTAAGAGAGGGAGAGCAACCTTTTTTCAGATGACTTCAGCAGGCAGAGGCTTCTCCCCTGACCAGGCCTGAAAAAAAGAATTTGCCTTTTTTCTTCTTTTTCTCATTTGCTCCCCAGTTCAGGAGTGTGTGTGTTCGAGGTGGTGGAGTCATGTGAGAGCTGCAATCTGATTTCAACATGCCTAAAAATAGATGTTCAGCAAGTGTGAAATTACAGCGTCTTATTCAAGAATTTGGGGATCAGATTTTCAGTAGTGATAGTGATATTTTGTTTTGTAAATGGTGTGAAGTTAAGGTATTGGCCCAAAAGCGTTTTAATATTCAACAACATTGTGACACTGTGAAACACAAGAGTTGTTTAGCAGGATTTACCTTCACTGAGAACAAGCAGCATCTCATTTCAAGAGAGCTGCTTCTTCAACTGCAGGTTCACCAAATACCCAGTCAGAATTTTGTAAGGATCTCTATACAATGATGGTTACTTCAAATATTCCCTTAAGGAAATTAGATAGTGGTAGCCTCAGGCATTTTTTGGAGAAGTACACCAGTCACCCGATTCCAAATGACTCAACTGTAAGGAAAAATTACATCTATGCCTGCTATGAAGATGTGTTAGGAATGATAAGATCTGCTGTTGACAACAATAAGATAAGGGTTTCAATACAAACAAGTGATGTAAACAGAAGATATGTAGCCAGTGTTATTATTGGCACTCTGAAATGTGACAAGCCTGGTGAAGTATTTCTTCTAACATATGAAACTCTACAAAAAGTAAACAATTCCACTATTGCTATGCTCTTTGACAAGTCTATGAAACTACTCTGGATGGATGGTGTAAAAAGGGGAAATACCCTTCTCTTTGTAATAGATACCGCTCCATACATGACTAAAGTAGCCAAGGGACTTAAACTTCTTTATCCAAAAATGATCCATATCACATGCCTTGCACATGGTTTACGCAGAGTGGCCGAAGAGATTCGAAGCAACTATCCTGATGTAGGTAAGATAATTTCAAATGGGAAAAAAATGTTCATTAAAGCTCCACTTCCAGTACAAAAGTTCAGAGAAATTGCTCCTACTGGCTCTCCCTCCCCAACCTGTCGTGACATGTTGGGGGACTTGGCTGGATGCAGCTATATATTATTTCACAAATTATGCTTCCTTGCAGAGGATAGTTAAAGAATTTGACTGTTGTGAATCTTCATCAAGATTGTGCAAAATTCCTTTTCTGAAACCTTGGCTGGAAAATTAGCGTATATAGGATCTAACTTCAGTGGATTATCAAGAGCAATCACCCACCTTGAAACTGTAGGAATGGAACTTAGTGATGCACTGAACACTGTAAAACAAACAGAGTGATTTAAAGCAAGCAAAGGGGAAAGTGGCTGAAAAAATTAGTGATAAACTGCAAAGAGTGCTGCAATCTAATCTGGGTTATTCAACACCTTGCAAAATAAGTAATGTTCTAAATGGACTTGAAGCAAAATTTGAAGACTTCAAGCCAGAATTTTCTCCGGATGAGTTTGCTTTTTTCAAACTTGTTCCTATAACCTCTTGTGATGTCAAATGGAGTTTCTCCAGATACAAGAACATAATGGTGGACAACAGAAGGAGTTTTGAGTTTGGTAGCCTCAAGATGCACGTGGTCAACCAATGCAATTCTGCTGTTAATGAAAACTAATCCAGGAATGACCATTTTATTCTCAAAATGTTCATCTGATTCCTTCAATACTAGCACGTCTGCACTGGAAGTAAAGAATACATCTTTTAATGTGTGTGTGTAAGAGATTTTTAAAAATTGGGTGCTAATTTCAGAAAAATTGTAAAGTCATATTTTTGTTTTAAAAGTTGTATTTTTCGTTTAATTGGTCATATTTAAACAGTTTTAAGGTCATAAATGATTGCATATTTCTAACATTTTAGGTCATAGAAATCCTAATGACACTATTAAATATGAAATGAGGGACGCGGTGGCGCTGCGGGTTAAACCGCTGAGCTGTCGATCGGAAGGTCGGCGGTTCGAAACCGCGCGGCGGGGTGAGCTCCCGTTGCTCGTCCCAGCTTCTGCACACCAAGCAGTTCGAAAACATGCAAATGTGAGTAGATTAATTGGTACCGCTTCGGCGGGAAGGTAACGGCGTTCCGTGAGTCATGCTGGCCACATGACCCGGAAGTGTCCTATGGACAACGCCGGCTCCAAGGCTTTGAAACGGAGATGAGCACCGCCCCCTAGAGTCGGACACGACTGGACTTTACGTCAAGGGAAACCTTTACCTTTACCTAAATATGAAATACCTTTACAAGCATAAGTGATATATTTAGTAAAATGCCACTTAAGAAAAAACTAGGCCATTGCTAATAAACAGAAGCTACTTCCCATTTTTTGAAAAATGGACTTACTTTAATACTGTAATTGAGACACTATCCAGAAGTTTTCTCACAGCCTGACAAATCACGTTTTGCTGAAGTGCCCCATGGTTCCAGATCTTGGGGTTCAGTAGAGCAAGGTAAATCTTTTGAAAGAACCAGCAATAGCATGGCCTTGGAACAAGACAAGGACGCTTTACCAATTCAAATAATTCAATAATACTGTAAATGCTTTGTACGTGGTGGGGGGAACCTCTTTAAAAGGATTTGCAAGCTGTAGTATTTAAATATTTGAGCATATTAATAGCATGTGGATGTTTAATCTAAATAAATCCTAGCAGTATTTAAAACAGGATTTACTCCCAATGATTAAGTAGATAATGTGGAGTTTTACATTACAGTCCAAGGCCCATAAGCCTTACTTTAGAGTACTCATATAGGATTGCATTTGCAATTTCCAAACAAGAGCTGGTGCTATAAACAAATGAAAAGCAGCATCTTAGTGTGATTTTAATGACAATACCTGTGAGAAACGGGATTAAAATACTTCTTTAAAATTGTATTTTCATTGCCTACATAGTTGGGGCTGAGTACACGTTTTTCACAGAAACACAACCGCAATCTACCGCTAAGCTTCGAAGATAACGCGAATGAGTAAAAGGAAACAGATTTTCCCCCAAAGTGATGATTACAGCTACTGACACTCCATTCCTATCTCCAGAAACTATTTCCGCCCCTTTTCCATCCTCTGTCCCTCCCTTGCTCAACATTGACTGGCCGTTGAGCATGCTCAGTCCACATAGGGCTGCCCCCCATCCCACCTTTTCCCCCTACAGTTTTTTGAACAGTATCGTCCCATTTTCAGTATCTTTTTGAGACCGCCTGTTCCCCAGTTTTATTTGGATGGTGCCGTTTTGGCTCTACAAGTAATGGCCAGCAAAACTCTTCTTCCGATGCGCGTCCCACTAAATTCAGCCCAATTTATTTCCAAGCTTCGACTAATTGAACAAGTTATATTAAAATCAGTAAGCTTACTCCGGAGTAAGCACGCACGCAACCCGGACGTGGAAGACTGAGGGATGCCGGAACCTTGCTCGCCTGACCTACATTCGACACTTCCTTGGGATTTAACGAGATTAGAAGTTTTCTTCCTCTTCTTTGTACAGTATGTGTTACCTTTCCAGCCGACTGAAAAACAAACCCAACTTACCGGGAGAAGGCGGCCAGCGAGGCGGACCAAGAGGAGGGTTAATATTTACGACCAGGAGGAGGCGCTGCAGCTCCAGAGCTCGCCCCGCCGGCTGCTGCGCGTGGTAGGAGCGCCGCTCTGAGAGTTTGGCCACCGCTGGAGGGAGGTTCCTCCCCGCTGAGCGAGCAGATTCTGTGCCTGGTGCCCTGGCCCGGAGGCATCATGGAGCTGCGGACGGAGCTCTTAAAGTCTATTTGGTACGCCTTCACGGCCTTGGACGCGGAGAAAAGCGGCAAAGTCTCCAAATCTCAGCTGAAAGTAAGTAAAAGCAAACAAGCGACGCGCAAGAGCCGCTGAGACTCGGGCGGGAAGGGCGTGAGTCGTGCCAGCGCGAGGAAGGCGGCGTGCTTGTCAGAAGAGCGCGCAGCGAGCTTTGCTGCTGCTAGCTTTGCTCCGGGAGCTGAGTGGACGCGCAGTTTGCGGGTTTGGAGGCGATTTCAGGGCAAAATCAAATTTAAAAAAAATATCTTCCATGCAAAGATAGGGAAGTCAAGGTTTTATTTATTTATTTTGTTTTCGTGGAAACACTCTGGAATCCTGTCGTCTTGTAACAACCCTTTGTTTCTCTTCAGTCGTGGCGGGAGATGTCAGTTGAAGAAACAAGTATTATCTTCCATCCTGTTTTGCGTCCTTTGCTCCCTTAAACCCTCGATGAAGTGTTGTTGAAAAAAAATCTGGTTGCAAAAAGCAAATATCGTAATGATTCTGTGGAAACTAGCTTTGATCAATCTAAGAGGTTCCTCCTATGCGGAGCAACTGTTCTACAGCGACTGATAGTTATTTCTTTCCTTTACAAAAGTGTTCATATTTGCTCCTTCCTCCCGTGGTAACCGGCTAGGCGAGTGTGAAAGATCTTACGTGGAAGTAACAAGACTATTTTGTTTAGAGGGAAAAAAATAACCTTTTCCTCCTGCATTATAACTTTTCAATAGCAGCAAGGGTGGTGCTCGGATGTAAAATTTAGGGCTGGGGTCTTGTCAGATGTGGGAGAAGAAGATGAGATGTAAATAGGTGCAAGAAAAGTAGGGCAAATAGAAATCTAGTTTGATACAAATAGCAGTGACACCTTGTGAAATCAGCGCTAAGCAGATGCATCTAAATGATATAAAAGAGGCTGCCTTTCCTTATTCTCTTACATAATGGAACTGAACCAATGGAAAATTGGTTTGGTCATTCTGGACCATTATCCACAGTGTCAAAAGAATGCAAGCACTGTGCAGCTGCCCCAGTCCTCAGCACTCCAGAAAACTCCCACACTGCTGCTCTTTGGAGTCACAAGATGTTCTTGCAGACTTTTGCACCCCAGGGACATGACATGTCAGTTGTGCTTTTCGGATGCAAATATGCTGTTTTAAAACTTCTACAGAAATTCTGTCTTGCATTGGAGTTTGAGATTGGATTGCACTTTTCTCCAAAGGTTTTTACCGCATCTTTCTCTAGTTAGAGTTGACTAGGATTATCAGAACGTGGCACTTGGGCAGATCCAAGAGCAGAATCTTTAATGTGTTTCTAGTATATGTGTGTGAGTTTACATATTGGGCTTTTAAGCAGCTAGCATGAAAAGAAACCTCATTGAAGGCCTACTTCAGTTTGTGCTTACTAGGCTCGCAGAGAGAAAGCAGGGCTTGAAAGGGTGAGGGCAAAACCCTCAGTTCTGAGCCATTGCTCCCATTACCTCATTGTTACTTCATGGAATAGTGCTGACAGGAATTATTTTATATGCTTGTGTTAGCAAGCTAGCAATTTCTATTCTTTAATCTGAATGCTGTAAAGTAGGCATAACCATTTCAGACGTTGTAGCTGGAAGATTTATTTGATATTTTTGAATCTGAAGTTCAAATGCAATTTTCCTTCCCTTAGGACACTACATTATATTATTTGATTTATTTTGGCATACATCTGTCTTTCTTACATTGTGGATCTCCTAGTGGTATGCACTCCCAAATTATCTGTCCTCCAGACGCTGAGGCCTAAATCATCAGTTGAAATAAAGTGACCTGTGTCGGGTGTCTTCAGAAACGTGGCTTGAACATTCATTGTGGTTTATTTTATATAAACTGTAACAGCATTGCTAGAGTTATCAATAAGAGATAAAACAGTCTTTATATGTTGATAAACAATGGGATTTCTACTTTCAGGAAGTGTTCACAATATATAGGCCCATTTAAATATTTATAATAGTCAATGATATGAGCAGGAATTTTTTTTTTTTATCTATGCTGTTCTTTTATCCATTAGGGAAAAATCATTTTGAAAATGTATTGTTTCATAGAATTAAAACTGAATAAATGAAATGCATAGAGCAGTGTTGGGCTTGGCGTAACAAAAATTCAGAAAATCCCTAACTTGACTCTGCTGGTGTGTCACCCCCCCGAACACGCCCCTTCACTCATAGGTGCCCCTTGGCGCCAAGGCATTCCCCTTCGCACAAATTGCAAATGGCTTCTCCAGGAACCGGCTTTGCACGAAGGGGCAATAACAATAATTAGTAGTAGTATTGCCCCCTTGCCCAAAGCTGGTTCCTGGAGAAGCCGCTTGCAATTTGTGCAAAGGGGGAAATATTGCAAACTGCAATATTTTTGCAATTTGCAATATTGCATGAAGGGGAAATATTGCAAATTGCAAGCAGCTTCTGCAGGCACCAGCTTCGCACAAGAGGAAGCAAGAAGATGGCCAGGTGAGCTGCGCTGGTGTAGGGCAGGGCAGCAGGGGTTGCGGAGGTGGTGAGGGCAACTGTGGCTGGGACTGGGCTGGGGTGGGGTGCCCGGGGCGTGGCAAGCAGGGTACAGGGCAGCTAAAAGGGCAGAGATAGAGTGAGTAGGGGGAGTTGCAGTGCCTTTTGTTCATTCAGTTCCTTTGGTAACTCAAACAGGGAGAATAGTTGTGGTCAGGTGTTGGTGAATGCTGGCATGTCACCCAAAACATTGTGACATGTCATCTTTGACACGTGTGTCATAGGTTCGCCATTACTGGCACAGACCACTGGTTAAATCTAAAATCCAAGTTGTAATTAACTTTTTCAGCTGATGGTCTGTAGGAAGTGCCTGCATTTAAGTATAGAGCTCTTTAGGCAAGTTGCAGTTAATATCTGAATAGTCCTCAGTGCTTCTCTTTTTCTTTTTAAAAACAAAAGAAGATAAACAGATGCTCAGTTCTGTCAGCAAATAATATTTCTTTAAAAAATAAGAGATTGTGCAATACATGGAACATGCCACAGGGTATCTTCCTGTTGCTTGTTTATATACTACTTTGACTGTCTTTACGAAGCCTGTGCAGCAATTCAGAAGGTGCTAAAATGGGGTTATTCACTGTGGGTAAGGCTATCAATGGCTGGTAGTCATGATGTGTGCCCTTCCTGAATTTGGGGGCAGCATGCTTTTGAATACCAGCTGCTGAGGAACACAAACGGGGGCACTGGTATACTCATGATTTACTGGTGGGAAAGGACGCATTTCTCCAGCCAGTTAAGTAGCCTGGTGGTATATTGATTCTGGTAGCAGAAGGGGAGTTAATGTATGATACTCTGCAGTACGGCCCAGTGTTGCTATCTAGGCTTGGTAAAAGTGCAAGGGGAGTGTAAACTCCATAGTAAAAATAATGTGGTAAGGACTGGAACAGGTGAACAGACCATGCAAAGAGTTCAAGACTTTATTTGTATTTGGAAAACAGTCATTTAGATACCAGGTCTACTCAGATATGGCCAATAGGCTTATTAAGAAAAAGAATAAGACAAGGTGTTCACATTCTTCAGAAGCCAGGTCTACTCAGTTTAGTAGACTCTGTTACTAGACATTGCCAGTGCTGTGTTACCAAAGCTGCCAGAAATGACATGCAGTTGTTAAACATAAAATAACTCTTCTAAATAAAGAAAAGTCATCCTAACAGCATGAGATCACATATCTAGGATCTGTGCAGTGTGTTTCTTCAGTCTACATTGAAAAACTATACTGAGAGTTTCTGAGTTCATGTTTTGAAGCCTGTCTCCATAGACTGATGAGTTTGGAAAGCCAGGGATGAAAGCTGTCATGGAGTAAGTATGGAGTTGCTTGGTGGCCATAATGGAATCACTCCCACCGCATCTCTATCCGACTGCTTTTTATAGCATTGAAAAAAAATGGTTTGTATTTCTGCAGGATTTCTTTAATGATTAGAAATGGAGATAGCATTCCACAGATGGGCATACCACAGAGTTATATATAATATTGCCAGTTTTCTTTTTTATTCCTTTCCTTAAAATCCTAAATAGGGAATTTTCCTTTTTCACAGAAAAAAAGGTGAGTTAGTAGGTAGCATCTTGGGCTAAGTAGCAGCAAGCAACTTTTCCAGTTTGTCTATTAATAAAAAGATATTTTGTGACTGTCCATGCCCACTGTAACAATCATTTTACGAACTGGCATGCTATCTACGTGACAGCCATTTTGTGAGAGCATCTGTGATATACTCTCATAGTTTCAAATGTGTCCACTGTCCCCACAAATTTACCTGTTCATGGTAAATGTGAAATGAATTATATTTTCTGCAAGTTGTGTCGCTTGCACTAACCTACATTTATTAAAGTAACCATTTCCTTTGAGGTTTTTCACAGGTTTTTGCTATTTCTGTAACTATCCAAAATTATTAGCTGTTCCCATCATCTATAACTTGAGAACATTATCTCCTGTTTTGTCAGCACATCTAACATGAAAATAATGTCAGATATTTGCCCACTCAAGATGGAAAAATGAGAGCTTTTCTTTGTGTAGAATTAGCGAATGTGGCTTGAAGCATTTCCACGCAGGCTCCAACTCAACACTCATTAATTTTTACAGACTATCATTTATTTAGACTTGTACCTCTTCTATACTGCATATTTCTAGAACCTTATTCTTCATAATAGATTGACCGAGAAATTAAAAGCTTTTAAAGCTGAAATTATAGGAAAATATTTAACGTAGTACAACTGCATTCACTGCTATAATTTTTAATAGAAAGATGGGGTATGCAAGTGCAGAATGGTTTCGTTGTCTGTACATTTTGCATGTTGCAACAAGACAGGTCTTACTTGATCTGTCCTTTCTCTCTTTCCTAAATTTACTTTTTTTTACAGTTTGTATGTTTGACATTTCTGATCTAACCTATTAGTGCCAGGTAAAATATTTTACTTTGTAGCAAAATTATCATGGGAAAGCTAAATATGGCTCTAAATTAATTTGTGCTGTTTTCACATGTTTTAATTGACTGAATTAGAGTTAACACCTAATCTAAAAATATAGTTGTGTCAGCTGTAATTGTGCTGATTTTTTAAAAATAGTATTTGAGGAGAGCACAGGGGTCCAGTTTACATGAAATGATAACCCAGTTCTTCAGAATTGTAGCTAAGTAAAACAGAACATCCATCTAAACCTTGACTTCAGATTTCCACTTGCTAGGAAATTAATGTACTGGGAATTCTTGTTTGGATTTAATACTAAACAAAAATGGAGTTTTACTCATGACAAGACTAGTTTATTGTTTCATCTAGACTTATCCTCCAGTTTTAACAAATAGGGGCATGCTTTCTTCACTAACTTGTATGTCCATTTTCTGTAGAGGTATCATTTTAGAAGAAGCATTGTCCTTTCTTCACTATCTCAGAGGGGTAGAACAAGATGGTGCCTGCTACCTGTTGTTTTAATAAGGATGTGCAAGAATTAAGTGCCCTGCTTGGTTCAGCTGATTATTAAAATATTCCTGCTAACTCCTTAATTTTATTTATTTGAATTATTTACTATTTCATAATTATTGAATTATTCATTTAATTATAATATTCTGGGTGTAAAGTCTCGGAGCTGTTTATGGAGTGTTGAAGCACAGTGGTGGCTACAGTAATACTTCACAACAATAAAACACTAAAAATATACTCCAATTCTGTCAGCCTTACAAGGTAGACCAGACAGGAAACATGACCAGATGAGCTAATTGTACTTTATTGTAAGGCTACATTGACAGAATCTTGCAAGTCTGAAAGTATTTCTCTCCCCCGTCCCCTTTACAGCCCAAGAAACTAGAGAGGGTCTTTTCAGAGCCTCTTGCCCTACTCATATTCCTGCTGCGGGCTAAGCTGCCTTAGCTACCATTGCCTTGGCTGTGTCTCATTGCCCTGTCTCCCAAGATCATTCCCACATACCATTACATGTTCTCAATTTTTTAAGAAACCATGGGCTAATCCCTTTTTCATTCCTTGGACTATTACAGAAGCATGTTGCAAGAATAAGCGTGTTTGAAGGATAAAATGGGAGAGGAGAACCGTGTATGCCACCCTGAACATATTGGAGGGACAAAATTAAGTGAAGATAATAACCCGTCAGGGCTGTAGAATACCACTAAGGCAATATGGTCTTAATGAAATAAAATATTAGTGAATGCTATGACTTCGTGCTGAATGTAGAGAATCTATTAAACTCATGGATGTAAAATTACCAAATAAAAATCAAAGTGCATCATAATTTTAACCTATGTAATTAACTCCACATTTAAATTTTGCTTTGAATCAATCAGTATAGCTTCTGGGCAGAAGTTGAAGTAAACTTAAATGAATTGTCTGTTTTAACTACAGAATTGGTGATAGCAGAAGGAAATCTGTTTTGCCTAAATGTTTCAGATATACTATTTAATCTCAGTCTATGCTCCCACTTGTTGTTGATCATATGCTTCTATGTTCTTCACTCCCCCACCCCCCATTTTTTGAGCAAAAACTGATCACAAAATAGGCAGGACAATATGGAGATAGAAGCAGCATTGTTGTGGATGAGCCATCCGTTGAGAATCTCATTAATAGTATTCTTTGTTAGGAGAATGTCCACAGATTTTAGCTTAGCTCAGTAGCTGATCATTGTTTGTGACTGTCACTGCTTGTAGCTCCTCCCCTAAACCTCTTTTGCGTCCCTGAGAATTTAGAAGATATGGTAGTTTTTCAAAGTGTACTGGTTCTGGCACATTGTCTATTGCATGGTTTAGCATGCAGGAAAAGCTACCCCACCAACTCTCTGTTAGGAAAAAGAATAGGCTTCATTACATGCTGAGACTAGAAACAGGAGCTTCTCTCAACTTCAGGAGCTTCTGCAGTTTTGCAGAGAACATAGGGGAAGGGGTGTCTGGGCTGCAAAATGGCCTCCTACATCAGAGGCCCAAGGAGATTTGATCCGTCAAGTTGGCCAGTAGATTTGTGGTACCCAGATCAGAAGGATCTTTAGCTTCCTGTTTAATTTTATGTGGGAAGAGACAGAGACTGCAAGAGAAGAATAATTCTGAGAGCCTGTTCTGTCTTCATTCTGACAGCACCATTGTGTCATTTTTGTTCCTGTGTATCAGTGGTCCTTCACAGAAAAGAGATTCCCCCATAGATGTAACACCTGCAGGTTCAGCTGTGGCTCAGTATTTAAAGTGCTCTTCTGGCACACAAATAGATGTTATATTATCCTTTCATTTAAAATAGCAAATGGGTGGAAAAGGTTGATTTGTGGAGCTAATTATATAGTGATAGAGTGGAAAAACTTTATCTATTTATAAAATTATAAATGTTCTGACCTACTTTTCAGTGCAACCATAATCTAAAATGTGAATGTATCTGTATGTTCTGTTTTTTATTGCAATAGTTAAACTGCATCTGGAGAACTGTTGTAAAATTTTTGAAATAACTGAATAGGTATCACAAAGAAAAGGGTAAAATCTTATTGTTATCCCCGAAGCCTGAAAGAAATCTGTTGGTCTTAAATTACAAAAAGTTAGATTGTGCTGAAGCATTGGTCAAAACATATTGATAGTTCCAGTACTGAAATGTTCCTATAATCTATTAATGTGTGGTGGGTACTCTACTGGAGATCTTCAAGCAGAAGGTAAGTAGACTAGCTCTGGATTTCCTATGGAATGGAGATTGGATTAGATGGCTTACAAAATATTCTTCAGCTCTATAATTTATGACAGTGTGCTATACCTCTTAAGAATGTGCTAGTGAAATGGGCAGGTAATTGTCAGCTTCTCCTGAGACCCTGTTTATCTCCTCCACAACTGTCTACTTCCCAGTCTTGAGGAACTGCATGTCATGAAAGAACTGCAAGTGATCCAGCATGTGTCAATTTTATATTATTTTTAATGTGCTTATATGTAGTGCTAGGGACGCGGTGGCGCTGCGGGTTAAACCGCTGAGCTGTCGATCGGAAGGTCGGCGGTTCGAAACCGCGTAGCGGGGTGAGCTCCCGTTGTTAATCCCAGCTCCTGCTCACCTAGCAGTTCGAAAACATGCAAATGTGAGTAGATCAATAGGTACCGCTTCGGCGGGAAGGTAACGGCGTTCCGAGTCGTCATGCTGGCCACATGACCCGGAAGTGTCTATGACAACGCCGGCTCCAAGGCTTAGAAACGGAGATGAGCACCGCCCCCTAGAGTCGGACTCGACTGGACTTTACGTCAAGGGAAACCTTTACCTTTACTATATGTAGTGCTGGGGTCCCATGAATGCCATCTGGAGCAGTTGCATATGCCATGAGTACAATGTACTCATGGTATATGTAACTGCCACATTAGTACAGTCTAATGTGATGGTCTTCCAAAGCTTTTGATGATGACATAGTGGTTTGCAAGAAGAAAAAACTTGGGAACAGCTGATCTATTCAGAGAGGAAGTGGCTGTTCAGGGTCCTCATATAAAAGTCTTCCCCATCCCCTGTTACTAACTGTTCCCATTGAATGGAAATGCTATGGCCTGAACCCTGCATGCCGTTGCCCCTCAACAATTATTCTGCTTTCAAGTATATTTATTCCCTAATCTTCTTTGAAGGACTGCTTTTTTCTGCACATGGTATGATCCTGTTTTTTCTTATAACAACCACATGAGCTAAAATTTTTCTCATAACTTTGTGCTAAATCTATAATGTTGGTTAATGTTGATTCTATTCTAAACAGGGAACTTGTTTGGGAAACAGTGGATGGCTAAACTGCACAATGTGCCCTTGGTAGAAACAACTCATGCCCAGGTGCTTTGGGTCCAGAACATAGGCACGCTGCTATTCCATCATCTGACAGAGATGTGATGCTTTTATTACAGTATGGATTTCTCAGTTTCTACTTAAAATCCAAGCAGGGGTATCCTGAGGGGATCAAAAAAGTCAAGATGGAGACCGTGACCATGTGATTGAACCCAGCCCTTTTTTATGTGGATTGAACATGCAACACATGTAAAATGGCAGGGCTTTGATTACACCATTACAGATGTCACCTTGACTATTTTGACCCCTCTGTGGACAATCCTAAATCCAGGGCTTTGAAACCCTTACTCAAGTGGCACTGAAACTTTTGGGGAGGGGCATTAAAGTCAGTTTAACCAAGCATGGACCAAATCTGTTGAAGATTTCTGAAGACTGCCTTCTATCTTGACACTGAAGTGGCACTTCTTCCCTTTGATGTACAGAACTTTGGAAACTCACCCTTTACTCTTAAAAAAAAAAAAAAAAGCATCTTTTCACCTTTTAGCATTCTAGGCAAGCTTCTGGACTGAAGCCAGAAGGATCATTCCAGACTCAGCAGCGTCTCAAAGCATCCCCAGACAGTGGGAAGAAAAGGAGCTGTCATTCTCCTCTTGCATTAAACATTCCGCCCCAACTCATGCTGGCGCCAGTTTTAGAGCCTGGTTCTGCGCCACACAAAAGCCAAATATAATTCCTCATTCAGCTTAGAGAACAAGTCCAGTATGCTAAAGATAAGGGAAGTGGCCAGAATGCTTATCTACCACCTGCCTGAAGCAGTAGGGCTATATTCTTCCATCATACCCTCAGTCAGCTTGAAGTACATGGGAATCCACAATCAGATATGTGGAGGAACTTTCTCTGAGACTCACAATTAGCATTTTTTCAACACTCCTCATTTATAATGGGTATAAATCAGTACAGATCCACAAATTTGCAGTGTCTATCAGTAAATTTGTATAAAGATTTCAAGTTTCATTCCTGGTCATCTACATTTCAAAACCATCATTTTGAATGTAGCACACTCCAGGAATGTTAAGACTGGGCATTTGCTAGGGCGCCAAGTTCTGTTTAAAGTTCACTGCCCTAACATCCTGCCATTTCAAGATTTTCCTTGTTTTTCTGTGTCTGCTTCCATCTTTAGTACCTTTACATATGTTGTAATACTGCTTCTTTTCTCTTCTAACAGTTCTCTTATAATCTTTGTTAAGTTCCTTCCTGAGATACTTGTCTTCCTTGGCTTTGGCTACACTTTTCTTCTTGGCAGTTTCCACTGTTTGTTCTGATACCCAGCTTGCTTTATTCTGTTTCTTTGGCTCTGGCAGTCTTCTTTTCATATTCATCCTTAACAACTACTTTGATTTTATTCCATAGTTCTTCAGGTTCCCTATCAATGAGGTACAGGAATTAAAGTAGAGAAGTACAGAGATAGCCTTGAAGGAGGCATGCAACAGCCATTACAAAAACATCAGCTTAACCCAGAAAGACAGAAGGGGGTGAGAAAGAAACTCAAGATTACCTCGCTTTGACTCTCTTTGGTATAAGAAGGAGTGAGAGAGAAATTCTGTACAGTATTTGAAGACTGTGTTAGCAGTTAAAAATGATGGATTGGCAGAATCCAATGATAAATCATTCTCCTGCTTCATTTCAGTTTTCTAGGCTATACAATTCAACTATGTTTTCCTCCTTAATATTTCCAATGTTGGCATTCCAGTCTCCAACCATAAGCAGCACATCTTGCCTGCATGTTCTGTCAATTTTGGATTAAACTTGACCATAAAACTTGTCAACCTCCTGTTCTTCAGCATCAGGGGTTGGAGCATAAACTTGGATAAGGTTCATATTAAAGAGCAACATCTTTATAACACAAAAGCTCTCTGGAAGAGCTTTGTCCTGACTCGCTTCTGGAAAACATTCAGTGATTGAGCCAATTAATTTCTAGGGGGAGATTGTTCCAGAGTACCAGAGCTATAACTAAGAAGTATCCCTCCTAGCATTGCCCCCCCCCTTACCCCACAAATGTGGGAAATCATTGAGAGTTTCTCCCAGGATGAACTTATTGGATGTTTTGAATCCTGCTGGAGAAGGCAGTCTTGTCAAGCCTGCACTTTGAATTGTACCTGGAAACCTAATAGCAATCAGGGCAGAGCCTATAATACAGATGTCATATATTATTAGTGACTAATGCTAGCGAATAAGTGAGCTGCTGTATTTTGCACCAGTTGTACTTTCTAAGTGGTCTTCTAAGGCAACCCCACAAAGAGTACTTTGCAGTAGTCTAATGAAGTAGTGATGAGGGCAAGATTAATTGTAGTGAGAGCCCCCTGTTTCAAGTAGGGCTGCAGCTGGTGCACCAGTAGGAACTGGGCAGAGGCCCTCCTGGTCATGACCTTCACCTGCTCAACAGAGTCTGTATTCTCCGGGATCATGCTTCTGCTCTGAAAGACAACACTGGAATTGACAAAGAATAATAGTGAACAAACAATTCCATCATGCTAGGGTTAAACTTCATCATTAAATCAGCAAATGCCTCAAGCTTTAAGCTGGCTTGCTGTCTAGTTTAGGATGAACATTACTGTACTGAGTTTAGCCATAATCTGCAGAAGACATGAAACATGATGAAACTGTATACCAGTGAACTGTGTTTTCTGTCCACCTGTACTGGGCAGAAGCCATAGCAACCTTGTGAAAACATTGAAGTTATGTGTTCTTAGAAAGACCAGATACATCACTAGAAAAAGAAAGAGAAATGGATATTTGAAAGTAACTAATTATTAAGCTGGACCCATAATCAACAAGTCTGCTACCCAGGAGCCACTGGGAGTAGCACAGCTGCAGTTATGAATTAGAGCAAAGAACACTGTTCATTCCAGCCCTTCCAGTGATTTCATATAGAGGAAATGTTGTTACAATTCAGGATACAAAACTCTGTCTGGGGGTGGGAATGCCAGCAAAGGTTTAGCAAGAAGCACATAGCTTACTTTTGAAATCAGCCCATATTTGATCATACATGCTTTAGCCAAGTAAGTTTGGACATTCACTGAATATTGACTTGCCTTGAACAGAAATATAAACAAGTAGAGGAGGGGCATGCAATAGAGAGGAATGTGTTGGTAGATGTAGAATCAAAATAATCTAATGATGCTAAGCCTCCCTGCTCATATAGCACAAAATCTCTACAAAAGAATTGAAAATGACTGATACTATTCAAAAGCACAATGCAAAGGCAATGTGGCTGAAGCCATGGGATCAATCTGTATCTTTGGCAATGTGTATGGAACATTCTCAAGGATATTCTGGATCTCTGCTCTAAATTCTTAATATTTGTTTTAAGAAAATCAATCTCTAGTTTGTTTTTTAAAGTTAAACAGTGGAGTTAAAAATCGACATACATACAGCCTTACATGTAATTACTCCTTGTAATTTTAGTTACTGGATTGTACTTTATTGAACATGTTCTTGATTTCAGTTCTACTGAAAAGGAATGAGAGTGAGTGAGTGAATGAATGAATGGATTTTAGCAAGAAGTGGCATGGTGCCCTGGTGCTCTTGCCTTAGGTTTCATTAGGTGCTGTAAATGCCTAGATAAATTCTCCTCAGTTTAACCAGGAATCTGGATGAGTAAGAGCTCTGATTGCATAGAGGAATTGATTCTGCAGGAAGTCCCAGTAAAGTATCTGGGGCTCCAATGTGACCATATATTCTTCCTTTGATCCCACCATTGGTCCAACATGATTTTTTCACACACACGAACACACATAAAAATAAGAAATAGGAAGCTGGTATGCTGCAAAGCATAATGCCAGCATCCAATATCATCTTTTTTTCCAAGAATTCTTTTTGGTCCCAAAGTGTCCCATATAGTTTTCTTAGAAAATAAAAACAATAGGGGCAGTAGCCCAGTGCTTTATTTGGAAGTATGCTCACCTACTCAGAAAACAAAACAAAGGCAAACAAGATACTAGGGAGTGTTGGAATTATCAGGGATCAGCTCAGCATTGTCTCATAAGCTTAAGGGGGTCGCTCTAGCAAATCACATCTCTGTTGTGCTTGTGGATGTCACATGGGTCACCTGAGTTCCTCTTCCTCCTCCTCGGGCTTGGAGATTAACAGTTTCCATTACCGCATGGGCAGAGGTGCTGCAGGAATGCAGCCCTCCCCCAACCATCCTCTGCTACCAAGAACCAGTGATGACTAAATGCTTTCTACTATGAACCTACCTGTATCCAGATCTACTGAATAAAAGTAAGCTATCTCTATTTTTCTTTTTCTAACTACAGTGTGAAGACTGAATTTATTTCTGAACGCAATTAAGCTTAATGTGCAAGTTCCTTTTTTGGTTCACGCTTCTACTCTGCAAGATTGCTGTTTGCTGCTTGGAGTTCTTTTATTAACCTTTAAAAATTCCATCAGGGAGCACCCTGTGAAATGAGGCGGTGGTAGATAGGATGGTGGGTAGTATTCTGATCAATGGTTCATAAGTGGTCATGTCCCTTCTGACAGCCATTTTGTGAATGTGTCTTTCCCTGTAGCCCATTTTGCAAGAGCACATGTTCTCAATATTCCAAATACGTCTATTAGCCCCAAATAGGTTGGGCAGATGTATTGTAGGGCTGTGTGCATTTTTAAATGGTTTCAATTTTTCAGCTGCCTGCAGGGTGTCACCATCACTCAAGGGCAGTTTGGCCATGAAAGTGGAGTGTAGGGTCACTGTAAGATTGCAGGACCTTGGATAGCTCCAAGCACTCATTGAAAGCTGGGGTGCAGTTTGGCCTTTTATCCTTCTGGCCAGACCAGGTTCTGCTGCCTTCATGAAAAATGGTGAACTTTTAAAGGGACAGTTCCCTGGCTGAGAACCGACCATGCCTTTCTGTAAGCTCCCAACCTGACCTTGCCTGTGATTTTTTTTTTTTTTAGGTAATCTGACTCAGGGGGTGCTATATTAGGGGTCCATGGATGCAGAGCCCTCCAGGCTGATAGGCTTCAGCTCAAACTCATTGAAGGATCCTTTATCTGGGTGTAGCACCTCTGTGGCTGCTTCCTCACTATATCTATAGTGTCTTCCAGCATTATCTGACTGTTGTGTTGTTATGCCAGTGTAGCAGTACTGAGGACAAGCTTAATATCACATCAGTGATAACTGGAAGATACTACAAAATGCTATAAAGCACTAGTGGAAAAATGTCCTGCAACTCTTTAGCAGCTCTTTCCTCTCTTTCTCAGTCTCAGTTGCTGCTCAGGATTGGTGGGCTCATGACATGCTGCATCAGAATTAAGTCCTTCGCACATTCATGCTAAATGCTAGGTCTCTCCATCTAGTGTGCAAAGGCCTTGAGCTCCTCCTTTTAGGCCCTCATTGCTTTAAGATTTAGGGAAATTCTCCTGTGTCTTTGCCCTTTCCTACCTTGCTGAACAGGAAAAGAGGGGGAAGAGAAGGACTGGTTTTCTGGAGCCATCACTTTACAAGCTTGCTTCAAGCATTTACCTGAATATGCCAGAGTGGGAAAGTGGGCAACCCTTGCCTCCTACTCCCTCCAGCCTTCACCTGATTTGAAGGATAGCTGTACTCACTTGAACATGAATACAGCTCTCTGGGCAGTTCGCGCTCCTGCTTTATGATCCCAGGTTGTTTGTTGAGATGTGCTTACATTCCAGCAAACACAAGTACAATTCTTATAATATCTCAGCTGGATGTATAGTGTTTAGATTTTGCTTGAATGCTGCCCATTCCCAGAAACTCTAGGTGGCTAAACCTATGAAAAATACGCCAGAAAGCCCCCAATACATAAAAATGTAAAAAAATAACACAGACAGAAACACCATGGATCTAGAAGCCTACCCTCCTCCTGTGCAAGGTATAGAGCAATCAGAGAGATGGGGAGGTGGCGCTGAATATGTAATCCTATGTTCTACCCATTTTCAAGCCTTCACCTCTTCAGATCAACTTCTGAAGAAGGCTTTGCTCCTCTGGTTAACTCCTTGAACACAGCTAAGGTGTATAGTATATTTAAATGGACTACATAGACAGAAAAAGTGGAGGGTCACAGACCTGCTCTGACTATTGGGTAATTTTCTTGATCCTTTGGGGATGAGGCTCACAGTTGCAATTGTTTTGCACCTCCTTCACATGTTCCCTGAATGCCTCTTTCATCTCCATGAAAAAACTTTGCACTTGTCTCGCTTGATTGATGTCTTACATAGCACATAATGTAAGTGTGTGTGAATAATAGCTGATAGCTGAGTCATCAAATCCTGGCAAGACTGAGTGACTGTGGGTTTTAAGGTTCCTTGCTCTGGGGATTTTCCGTCTTTTGCCCTGCATGGAAGTATACTTCCCTAGTCAGTTGGTACACAGTTTGGGGGTTCTCCTGGACTCTTGGCTCTTGCTCAAAGAGCAGGGGGGGGCAGTTGCACAGATTTGTCTTCTGCACCATTCCCAGACTGGGAGGTCCTGCTTATGGTGATTTATGCCTTAGTCACCTCCTGCTTGAAGTACTGTAATGCTCTACATGGGGCTGTCCCTGAAGAGTATTTGGAAGCTGCAGCTGGTCCAGAATGCAGTGGTGCAGGCAGTTTTTGGCATTTCTTATAATGCCTATATAACACAGTTGCTGCATGAGCTACACTGGCTCCCAGTAGGCTTTTAGATGCAGTTCAAGCTGCTGGTTATCGCCTTTAAAGCCCTAGATGGCAGGGGGTCAGGCTAATTGCAGGACCACCTTTCTCCCATTGTTTCTGCTCGCCCCACCAAATCTCGTAGAGAGGCCATGCTCCAGGTACCTTCTATCAAACAGTGCCATCTTGTTGCACCCTGGAGTCATGCCTTCACCGTGACAGAGTGAGTCCTGTGGAACAGCATCCCCCTTGGATGGTCCCAACCTTGTTAAGCCTTTCACAAGGTTGTGAAGACCTGGCTGTTTCCCCAGGCATTTGGGCCTGGTGGGTATATTGGCTCCGCTGTTGTCGATGTGTGGTGTTTTTTTTTTTTTTTTTTTTGATGGATTGGGTTTATGTATGTATGTATGTATTTAATCAAATTTTTAGCACCGCCCATCTCCCCCACAAGGAGGGACTCTTGTTATTGTTTATCCTTGAGTGCTGAGGATTATGTGTTGTGGGTTTTTTCTGTGTTATAATCCTTGTTAGCCACCCAGAGTCATTTGAGTGAGATGGGCTATATAAATTAAAGAAATAAATAAAATAAATTGATAAAATCATAGTTAATGTTAACATTTATTTTTCATATTTTTGTTCGCAGTTTACCTTTTGCTTTTTGAAGAAAGTAAATTGGTAAATATCATGGCTTTGTCTCCTCCCAGGCTATTATGGCAAAAATAAGAATTTTGTGGCATCTTAACCCATTTTGACATCCACTGTACAATCTACTATAGAACCAATTTGGTCCAATATGTGTAATCAAGTGAGCTTTGCTCACAAAAGCTTGTTATTCTTCAGAGTGCCAAGACTCCTTTATGTTTAATGTTTTAAGGAAATATTTTATTGAAACTGTAAGCAGAATTCTTCAGTAATAGAGGCCATAAAAGTAAGTTAAATAAATTCATTGTAAAGAAAACATCTATCCAACAGCTATAAAAATAGACTAGCTTTATAAAATATTTTTATAAGCATGAGGCAATAAACTTACTTACAAAAAAGGGGAACTGGTTTGGTGGAACAAAGAAAAATTGTGAAAATTCACCTAATGCCACTGTTTTGAAAAGAATATTGCTGTTCATTGCTTTATATCTAGAGCAAATTAAGGTTGTTGATGGCTATAGGAGTGTTTGTATTAATAAAAACTATACTAAGATAAAGTGGGATGGAAGTAAGGTTCAAAAATATTATAGATCTTATTCCTTTACTTAAAAATCAGCCAGTCCAATCTTTAAACATAGATTTAAAGGTATAACTGATTCACAGTTTCAAGAATTTCATTTTCCCCCCTATAGTTTGCATATTCAAAGAGAAGAAATTTACATAAACCATTGAGGGAAGCATCCAGCAATCAAAAATATTTCTCTGGAGTTTTGATCCCGAATGGTTATTTTTGGAAATTCCAGGAAACCATGCAAATGTCAACCAGATATACAGTATGGCTGTAGTTAAAAACTTTAGACCCATGCTGATGATTCTTAGGAAAGAAAAGGATAAGAGAATGGTCAGTGTTAACACAGATTTATATTAACAAGTGTGTGATCACATTTGGAATACTATGCACCATTGTGGTTGGCACATTCAAAGAAAGCTATTTTAGAGCTGGAAAAATGCAGAAAAAAGCAACCCAAATGATCAGGCAGTGATAACTTGCATATGAAGATGAGCTTAAATGTTTAGTGGGGTTTTTAGCTTAGAAGAAAAGGAGAGACAGGGAAATGGGAAGATCACAGTAGATTTATCAAATTTTACTTAATTATGAACAAAGTAGATACAGTATAATCTCGGTTAACTGGAACTCGAGCAACCAGCACTCTCAAACAATTGACAAAAAAATGAAGAAATAATACATTAAATAAACATTTAAATAAAATCAATTTTAGTGGAAAGATAAGTTTAAACTTGGCACGCTGCACTGATCTGATCCCACTCCAGCAGAAAGGCAAGCTGAAACCTGGCACGCCAACCCGACCCAACCCCCCCAGCAGAAAGGCAAGTCCAAACCTGCCGCGCCGACCTGACTGCCCCCCAGCAGAAAGGCAAGTCCAAACCCACTGTCCTAACATCCAGGAAACACGCTGAGACAAGGAACTGGTCTCTAATGTTTATTGCTAGTACATAACAGGAATCCTAACAAACTGAAGAAGCGTGGGAAAAACCCAGACATATAAACCCCAAAGGTTAAGGCGGTCCCGATCTGTGTCTCTTTGAATGGCTGACCAATTCCTCAGTGCTACGCATGCGCTTAACAGTCTGGATGGGAGCCCCCTGCTCGCCATCCTTACTCATGACACCCACCTTTTTAAAGGTAAGCCCAAACCCACCCCTCCTCTAGGAAGGGACCAGATCAGTGTGGCGCAGCACGCCAAGCCCAAACCCACCCCTCTGCCAGAAAGGGATCGGCTGATCCCCCCCCAGCAGAAAGGCAAGTCCAAACCCACCTTTTTAAAGGTAAGCCCAAACCCACCCCTCCTCTAGGAAGGGACCAGATCAGTGTGGCGCAGCACACCAAGCCCAAACCCACCCCTCTGCCAGAAAGGGATCGGCTGATCCCCCTCCAGCAGAAAGGCAAGTCCAAACTTGGTGGGCCTATTTTTAATAGTAACCCTCAAACAACCAGAAACTACATTTATCCAGCATCTACCAATCCCCATGGGTGCCAGTTAACTGAGATTCTACTCTAATGGCTTTGTATGTTCCCTCTTTCATGAACTGAGATGCTGGAAGGGTGGGGATATACTTAGTGATATGGCATTTGCCATCCCAAGTTGTAGTGATAACCAATAATTTGAGGGATTCAATCAAAAAAATTGAAGAAAAAGCTATTAATTGGGGAACAGTAGAGGCCATGACTGTTGGCATTCACATAACTTTTGTTTGTGAGTTTCCAAGAGCCAGTTTGGTGTAGTGATTAAGGCATCAGGCTAGAAACTGGGAGATTGTGAGTTCTAGTCCACCTTAGGCACGAAGCCAACTGGGTGACCTTAGTCCAGTCATTCTTCCTCAGCCCTAGGAAGCAGGCAATGGCAAACCACTTCTCAAATCTTTCCAAGAAAATTGTAGGAACTTGTCCAGGCAGTCACGAGGAGTCAACACTGACTTGAAGGCACACAGACACAGAAGAGCTGGCTGAACTCTGGGAAGCCAAATGCCAGACTAAAAGGGCTGGGTTTGGGAGTGTGAGGCCCATAGACAACAAAATGTCGGTGAATGCTTCTATTTATTTTTACTGTATTTTACAAATGTATATGCCCACTCCCAAAGCCTCTGGGCAGTTTATCATACATTATATACATTTAAAAACCATGCAAAGAACTACATTAAAATTTCTGTAGTAGGAAGTTGGCAGGCTGCAGAACAAAGTGCCTTGTGGAGTCCTTGGTGCCTTGTCTTTATAAATGTATCTCTGAATGCATAGGCTCTACAGCATTCTTAGAAGATATAATTGATGGCTCTCCGCAGCACTGTTGGAAATATGCTCAGAAAATATGCCAGAAAACATAAACAGAGGGAAACATAGACACACACAAAATAAGCTAAGATGGTACCAAGGAAGAGGACAAGCTGAGCAGCCTTCTGTAATGATTGCCCTAGCCCCAAATACTCAGACTCACAAGAGGCTGCTAAATGAAATCTGATTTATTAGAGTACTAAAGACAAATACAGAGAAAGCTGAGAATGAGCAAAAGCGCGCCAAATACAAACTTAAACCCTTGGTGCAAACGTATCCCGCCTCCCTCGTAACAGCCCCGCCCGGCACAGGTGCTAGCAAACGTCAGAGTTGCTAGCCTGGGAAAGTAACCTTGAGCGCAGTAGATAATACAAATACATTCCAAAGCAAAGCCAAAAGATAACCGTTCCCATCCTCCCCAGAAAGATGAAACACGCATCCAATTAATGACATGCGAAACGTTACGATGCATCAAAGACATAGAAACGGCGAACATGACATACCGCCTCCCTAAAAATAGACTTAGGGACCCGGTTTTGTGGGATAAGCAGAGTGGAAGCGGGCCACCAAAACAGGGGAAGCTACATCTGGTGCAGCGACCCACTCTGGATGAGGGAAATGTTTCCAACGAACTAAGTATTGCAAAGTATTGCGAAGGCGTCTAGAGTCCAGAATTTCTTTAACTTCGAAGTGTTGCTGACCATCAATCATGATGGGGGTGGGAGGTGGAGGTTGACGATGCCAGCGGTCAGAAGGAATAGTCGGTTTGAGTAAGCTGCAATGAAAAACAGGGTGTAAGCGTTTAAGGTTATGAGGCAAGTCAAGTTTAAAAGTCACAGGGTTAATCTGAGCGATAATCGGGAAAGGACCCACAAACTTAGGCGCAAGTTTCTTTGAAGGCTGTGATGACTTGATAAACTTGGTAGAAAGGTACACCGAGTCCCCAACTTGGAATGCAGGTTGGGGGGCCCGCTTCCGATCAGCATACAATTTATAATCCGCTTGAGCATCAGCCAATGCCTTTTGAATCATTGGCCAGGAGTCAGCCAGTTGTGTTGTCCAATCATCTGGAGTGACTGCAGCTGTTGGAGGTTGTGGTAGATCAGAGATAGGTACAAAGTCTTTACCCTGAGCTACCCGAAATGGGGTTTGGCCAGTGCTTTGATGCACTGCATTGTTGTAAGCCACTTCAGCAAACGGTAAGAGGTCTACCCAATTGTCCTGCTGATAATTCACAAAAGCTCGAAGGTACTGCTCTAAAGTAGAGTTAACCGCCTCAGTGGCCCCGTCCGTCTGAGGATGCCAAGCCGTGGACAGGGCTTGCTTCGTGCCTAACAGCTTGAGAAACGCCCGCCAAAATTGCGAGGTAAATTGTGTACCTCTGTCCGAAATCAAGCGGGAGGGACATCCGTGTAACCTGTACACGTGTACAAGGAATAAGCGAGCCAATTGACGTGCCGACGGAATGGACACGCAAGGGATGAAGTGAGCCTGTTTGGAGAAATAGTCTTTGACCACCCAAATGACCGTTTTGCGTTGGCTGGGCGGTAGCTCGACAATAAAGTCCATGGAGATTTCCTCCCAAGGGGAAGAAGGGGCTGCCACTGGTTGCAGCAGTCCTTGGGGCTTGCCCGCCTTGCGCTTGGACATTGCACAAACAGTGCAGGAGGCAATGTAGTCTTTAACATCTTTACGTAATGTGGGCCACCAGAATTGCCTCCGAACGAGGTGCAAGGTTTTTACAAACCCGAAATGACCTGCGAGTTTGTCATCGTGTGAACGTAGTAACACATCTTTTCTGAGGCTTTCAGGAACGTAGAGGCGGTCGGATTTCCAAGCGAAGCCTCTGTCAAAAGTAACATTGTCTTTATTCGCAAGCAACCAAGTATCCGTTTTTAGTTCTTTGAGAAACTTTTGTTGCAACTGGGAGGGAATTGACAAAGCACTTGGCTGAACAGCGCTTGTGGTGGGCGGCTGCTGCGCGCGCGTTTGGCTTCGCGTCACAGCCTGCATGCCCAATTGGGGCGCCGTCCATAGGGTGCTTACCACATCTGGCGCTGCCCCAGAGTCCTGAGGTTGCCTTGACAAGGCATCAGCCAAGAAGTTCTTTTTCCCTGGAATAAATTTGAACTGAAAATTGAATCGATTGAAAAATTGAGCCCAACAAACCTGTTTGGGGCTCAGTTTTCGAGGGGTACTAAGAGCCTCCAAGTTTTTATGGTCAGTCCATACTTCAAAGGGATGATTTGCCCCTTCCAACAGATGCCGCCAAGCTTCCAATGCAGCTTTTACGGCAAATGCCTCCTTCTCCCAAACATGCCAACGCCTCTCAGTCTCGGAAAATTTGCGGGATAAGTAGGCACAGGGCTTGAGGCATCCTGCCTCGTCCTTTTGCATCAACAATGCCCCAATAGAATAATCGGAGGCATCTGCCTGTACAACAAACGGCTTTGAGGGATCAGGATGCTGTAAAATGGGCTCCTTGACGAAAGCTGCTTTCAGCTGCTCAAACGCCGTCTGACAAGCAGGCGTCCACCTCAACAGCGCTCCGGGATTCTTGACTCTCCTAGTATCTCCCACCCCTTTGGTTCGCAGCAGCTCAGTTAGGGGCAAGGCAATCTCAGCGAACCCCCTTATGAACAATCTGTAGTAGTTGCTGAACCCCAGGAAACTTTGAAGTTGCCTGCGGGTGCGGGGACTCTCCCAGTCCATGATAGCCTGCACCTTGGCAGGGTCCATTTCTATGCCTTTAGCTGAAATCCTATACCCCAAGTAGTCAATTTGGGTTTGATGAAAGGCACATTTCGACAGCTTGGCATACAATTCAGCCGATCTGAGTTTACACAATACTTGCTTTACCAGAGCTACATGCTCTTTCATGGTTTCAGTATAAATCAACACATCATCCAAATACACTAGTACACCTTTGAACAGATGTTCATGCAAAACTTCATTGATTAATTGCATAAATACCCCAGGGGCCCCAGCCAACCCAAACGGCAACACCTTATACTGGAAAGCTCCCAACAGGCAATTGAATGCAGTTTTCCACTCATCCCCCTCCTTGATCCGTACACGATAGTAGGCTTCTCTTAAATCAAGCTTAGAGAAGATCTTGCCCTTGGCCAGATGTGACAACATGTCCTTTATCAATGGCAAGGGATATTTGTTGGAAATTGAGACGGCATTTAATCCGCGGAAATCCGTACAAAGTCTCAATGTCCCGTCCTTTTTTGGGCGAAAAAGAACCGGCGCCCCCACGGGTGAATTCGCCGGCTCAATAAATCCGCGCGCCAGATTTTTGTCCACAAATTCCCTCAACAGAGTCAGTTCCTTCTGCGTCATGGAATAAATTTTTGGTTTAGGCAATTGGGTGTTGGGCAACAGTTCTATGGCACAGTCCGTCTTTCGATGGGGGGGCAACTGATCGGCTTCCTTTTCACCGAATACATCAGCAAACATCCAGTACTCGGCCAGCAAGCCTTCCAGAGGAGAGGCCGGGTAAGGCGGAGTCGCAGCTGCCGCAACCCCCACCATCTCCTCTGGGGCACCCTTCCCCTCTGCCGCTTGATAAAACCCATCCCTAAACGTGATAGTTCGGTAGACCCAGTTTATTTGGGGGTTTTGCTGCACCAACCAGGGTACCCCCAACACCACCAATGGTCCCCCAACAGGAGCCACGACAAAAGACAACCCTTCCTGGTGACTGCCCAGTTGCAAGGCTACACGCCCTGTAAAATGGGTGACCGGTTTGCCCCCTGCCACGGACCCATCCAATTGAGTAAAAGCGATGGGTCGCTGTAAAGGGAACGTGGGGAGCTCCAAAGCCGCCACCACGTCGGGGTGCATAAGACACCGGGAACACCCCGAATCAATCATGGCCCATACTTCCACAGTCTTGGATTGGGAGCCCAATTTCAATTTCACCATGAGTATGCGGTAAGTGCCACTCACCGATGGAGGCTCGCGCCCGTCCTCTACCACCTGCCCAGCGGCGCCCTTTAGAGCAGGTGGCTGGCGTTTCCCGCCGGCTGCGGGATTTCGGTCTCCCCCTCAATTTCGAAGAACATCACATCGTCTCCCTCGGTTTCAGCCACCGCAGCTTTCTGTTTCCTCGGCAATGCAGGGGACTTTGCTGGCGGTTTTCCGGGCCGTTCCTCTACCTTCGCCTTCGGGCATGCTGCCACTCGATGCCCCTCCTTACCACATCTCAGACACAAGCCTTTTGCGTATCGCTTCTCCCGCTCCTCGTCCCAGGGTCGTTGTCCCGGTTTCCCCCCGGTGGTCGATGGGCGGCTGGGCTTCACCTCCCACCCTGACTTGGCGGTCTTCCGCTGGGCAAAGATCTCCTGGGCATGTTCAGCCCTCCCCGCCAGCAGGATCCACTCATACAGCGTGTATGGGTCGTCCCTCCCCAGGGACCAGCGTAGCACTTCGGTCTTCAAGCCATCCTTGAAGAGCTCGATAATGGTTG
Source organism: Candoia aspera (assembly GCF_035149785.1). Classification (NCBI taxonomy): domain Eukaryota; kingdom Metazoa; phylum Chordata; class Lepidosauria; order Squamata; family Candoiidae; genus Candoia; species Candoia aspera. The sequence goes on along the minus strand of NC_086155.1, from coordinate 49,058,651 downwards.
CTTGGGACCAGTCATCCACCTTCCCAGCTAGCGCTTTAAACTCCAAAGCATAATCGGCCACTGATCTGAACCCCTGCTTGAGTTCCTTCAGGGCTCGCTTTGCTCTCTCCTTTGCTAAGGGGTCCTCGAAGTGTTGCTTCAACGCCCCGAGGAACTCCTCGAGACTTTCCAGTTCAGGCGCCTCCGACTGGCACATCTGGACATACCAGTCTGCCGCCCTCCCCTTCAGTTTGGTGGCAATGGTGATGATCCTTGCCTTTTCCGATTGGAAAAACGCCCCCCATTCTTCCATATAGGCTTTCGCGTTCGTCAGGAAGAACGAGAGTTTGGTCGGGTCCCCATCAAACTTGACAGGGAAGTCTCGCATGCCGCCTCCCGCCGCGCTGCGCCCCACCACCGGTGCTGCCGCGGCTTGTGTTTCCCTGGCTCGGGGCGGCACGGGGCCCCGGGGCGATCGCCCTGGCGATGCTGCGATTTCCATCTGGACCGACTGGTCCCCTTCGCGCCTCCGCACCACCCGTCGCCGTTCCGGGGACAGCCCCTGGGAAGAGGGGGTTGAATGCCTTTGGCTTGATTCTTCCCGGACCTCTCGCAACGAGGTCACATCCAAGCTCAGCTGTTTCAATATAGCCTCCAACGAATCCATTTTGGACTCCAACACTCGGATCCGATCCGGAGTGGGTGAGCCCTCCGTTGGCTGCACCTGCACCACGTTGGGGGATAATGGGTATCTCTGCCTCCAGGAGGGACCCCCCGCTGCCGTGGCATCTCCTTGGGTCTCATCCCAGGTGAGCAGCTCGCCCGGAGAATTTACGGTGGTCTCTGGGGCCGTTTTCAGCTCCCCGGCTTCACTCTCCGACTCGGAGCTCGCCTCCTCTCGGATGGCTGACAGCTCCCCACCTTGGGACGGTCGGCCGGACTGCCTCACGGTCGAGTCCGGTTCCCCTTCCTCCATCATCATGATGTCGGGTTCAGTCATCGCGGCTCTCTCCCTCACAGGGTTAGACGCTTGTCTTTCCTGGACAGGGGCCAGCGGAGTTAGGAACTTAGATTCTCAGCTTTATGTAATGATTGCCCTAGCCCCAAATACTCAGACTCACAAGAGGCTGCTAAATGAAATCTGATTTATTAGAGTACTAAAGACAAATACAGAGAAAGCTGAGAATGAGCAAAAGCGCGCCAAATACAAACTTAAACCCTTGGTGCAAACGTATCCCGCCTCCCTCGTAACAGCCCCGCCCGGCACAGGTGCTAGCAAACGTCAGAGTTGCTAGCCTGGGAAAGTAACCTTGAGCGCAGTAGATAATACAAATACATTCCAAAGCAAAGCCAAAAGATAACCGTTCCCATCCTCCCCAGAAAGATGAAACACGCATCCAATTAATGACATGCGAAACGTTACGATGCATCAAAGACATAGAAACGGCGAACATGACACCTTCTGCTACTTGGACATTTTGTGAGTAGCGACATCCACTATCATAACCTTTTTGTGAATAGATGATGCCCTTATGGCATCCTGATTGAGAAAGTGTCCAGAACATGTTCTGAACACTAAATATGTTTCTGGCCAAAAATTGTTGCCTACCCTGAGATAGACCTTGGGTCTGATCATATATTATGTGCATTCTCTGAGCTAGCCTACTATATGCAGTTTGACTTAAACATCCTTGAATCTATTTCTCATAAATCCAGGAGTTCTCCCAAAACCAAAGAATTATCTGAAATGTGCTTTGGGAGTTTTTGCAGAGCTCACCATGTCCAGGATCTTGATGAAGAACAATGAAAACTGAAAAGTTGGGCTACATTTATGACAATTGTGACAATAACAATATAACTAGCTTTACTGATGGCTCTAGGTCAAAGTCTATATAAAAGTGACAACCTGGTAATATCACATGGCCTCATTTGGGTCCGTTTACCTGAATTGTTTTCAGCTTTTGTTGTCTAAAGGTTAAGATAAGATGCCTGCAAACACAATCCTATCTGTGTTTACTCAGGACTAAGTCCCACTGTGTCAGGAAATTGTACCTAACATTGTAGTTTTAGAGACAAAACTATTTGTTTAATCCATACCATATTGTGACTTATAAAATCCTATCACATAAATATTTCCCCTAGCTGAGAAGAGATTTTTTCTTTAATCCAGAAATTGGCAGTTTTTACAAGTATCAAATATAACTGCATTCTGTTAGGGGTATGTGTGTGAGTAAGTAATGGCTACAGTTTTGTGAGATTTTGATTATCTTAGATTTGAGATTGTGTGCAATCTCTCACAAGAACCCCAAAACCACATAGAATCACCTCAAATCTTATGAAGCTTCAACGTTCTTACCCAAAATCCTGCATGATTTTGTGCAAGGTTTAGCCATTTCAGATATTTTTTTATCTCATTTTATTACTGTTTCTGTAAAATGGTTTCATACTTTATCATTTCCTGGTAAAATGAGTATATTGGTGTTTGCAGGCCCCATTTTGGCGAGCCCTTTTAGTGAAGAAGCCCTTTATATGCCTTCTGTGTAAAACACAAATACTTTTTTTTTTAATAAGTTAACATAAACATAGGCCCTACAAATCCCAAATGAACTTCCGGAGGAACCTGAAGACCTGGCTCTGCCACCTCGCTTGGGGCAGAGAGGGGAGTAGCTCCACATGGGGATGGCTGGTACCTTAGAGCTCTTCTCCCACATATGGACTGTGTTAGATCCTCCTGCCACTTGGATTTTATTCTTACTTTATTTTTATATTTATTATTAAGGGTAATTTTATATTTATATGTTGTATTTATATTTTATGCTTGTTGTTTTAATGGACTATTTTATTGTAGACCACCCAGAGTCCCTCCGGTGGGAGGAGATGGGCAGAGATAAATTTGATAAATAAACAAACAAACCTTTTTAGAGGAGTATATTCATCCATATGAACTATTCCATTGTTTGATTCCTGAGAAACTGCTTAATATTTTTTTTTCTGTCTAGTCATAAAATTATAGTGGTTGGAGTTTGGAATAGGCTGTCATCACAGAGAATACCTAATGTCAGCATTTCTGCCTGAGAGACCTTTAAGTCTGTCAGATTGCAGTCACTTTCTTGGAGAGTTAGTCCAACTGAACTTCATTAAACTAATTTCTGAGTGGATACTGTATATAGAGGATTTCACTGAGTGTGTTCTGTGAGCAGTAGATCAAAATACGCTTGATAGAGAAAATAATGAATTAGCACTGAGTGGGAAATTTTATTGTGTAGTGTTCCTTTTACTTCTCAGTGCTCTAAATGACCAATTCAGTAAGTGTACAGTAGGGCTTGCTTACCTTAAGCACAAAAGTAGGTTGGGCCCTTATGAATTCTGGAAGTCTTGTGCATGTTGAATTTTAAATGCAAATTATTCCTTTGTACATATTAGTAGAGGATTTTGCAGAAGGAAATTTCCGTTTGCTTTGTCCTGGTTCCTCAAGCTTGACCTTGACATATTCCTTCTTCTGGCAAGATAAAATGGAAAACCATTAGAGCCAAGATGCTCTTCTGAGGACGCAAGAGAAAATAATGGTAGGATTTGCCCTGTTGAAAACAACAGGAGATTAAGGAACAACAAGAAACAGAACCTGGTCTGTCTCTTATCCCATACTGTTTTTCCCCAACCCCTTCCTATTTGTATTTCTTCTACTATCTGTGAACTTGCCTTCCTCTGTACAGCTATCCTATGACTGTATTAATTTATGCCATTCTTTCTCTGCTGGATATAATAAGTATTCCTTATGCTTACTGTATGTGTAAGCAATGAACTGTGGCCTACCTATGAGACCTGAGCCCCTTATCCTTGCCTTATGAAAAACATTTTAATATGCACAGTTTATTATGGTGATGAACTTTATCATATGCTTAATTGCCTATGAACTTTATTATTTCTGCATCAAAACACATAATGGGCTCATCCTCACATTCCTGTAACTGCAGCATGCACATACCCACTAACCATTTTTAAATGACAAGTCCTCATGGCATTGCTTTTGACTCATCCCTAGCCCTCATCAAGGACAACTTAACAATGTCTTTAGCTGTTCCCATTTTAATGTAGTATTTTCTCACTTTTCCCAATGCAGTTTTGTTACGTATTTGCCTGTATGATTCACATCATATGTATTTGCCTGTATGATGCCTGATCAACATTTTCTGAGCTCCTTATGTGCATAGGGTTAGGCATTCTTTTGAGAAAGCACTAGACCTGGGTTTTAAAAAACTAGAACTAGCTTTCTCTTAGTGATGCAAGAGGACAAGTGAAAGAGAAAGCAAGAAAGAGTACTACTTGGAGTGACAGATCACAGGGGGCACAGGCACACAGGGTGAAGGGAGAAGGAACACCCCTGGTCCATTTTGAGCCACTTCTCCGTGCCCATCAACTGTCAGGAGGCTGTTTTTGGACACATGTTTAGCATTCTTTCAAAAGAGCCATCACTCACGCAGCTTGAAAAGCGACTAAACTCTTCCTCCTAGCACCTCTCCTTGCCCAATCCCACCACACCACACATTAAACAGAGTGATTGGTGGTTATTTTTCCCACTGACAGGTGATACTGGATCAGAGTACAGTGGAGCCAGGGAATCTACCAGTCATGTTCCTTAACTTATCATTAAAACTGGAAGGACAGCACCACTCCCCAGACTTATTTCTGAGGCAGAAAAGGCCTGGGCAGTCAGGGTAGCGCAAATTATGCCAGCATACTTTTCTGCTGACTCAAGCATATGTTTCTGTTAACTGGTTGGAGGATCACATGTTAACATGGCCATAAGAAAGAGCCCAATGCCTTGTTGTCAGCCCAAGGTAGAGGTGACATGGCAGGTTGATGATTGGAATCCTCCATATCTTTTTTTAATGCAGTCTCAGGGCTTCCAAATTGAATTGAGGCTGTGATGCTGGATGTTGTACTGTGTACTTCTCTCTCTCTCTTTCTATTCCAGCTGCTCCTACATCTGATTCAGGAAAGAGAAGCAACATATACTTGTGTGTCTTCCCCTCTGTACCCAATAATTTGGAAACAGAATGTCCATTTATCATCCAGAAGAGAAATATGTCATAAAATATGTAGATTTGCATTAAGTAGCATGTGCAAATTGACATGTATGCATTTAGAAATGATTCATATGATTTTAATAGAGTAGAAGTGCAGTTCATATCACCATAGAGAGGAAGACTGTGATATATAATCTCTCTGCTTGTTCATTCTCTTGTCCAGTTATAACCACTATGGGTCATTTGATAGGCTCTGATTATGGTTCTTTACTTTAAACCATCCCTTCATATAGAAGCTTTGTTTATACACTTATCCATAGTGAACAACCCTGGTTTACTCAATTCACTTTTCTAGAATCTTTGTTGGACTTGTCCAACACACTAGGCTGAAATATGGTTGGCTAGCTTGTGGCTCAGTGCATTTTATGAGCAGAGCCAGGAATGTCTTCAGGTAGACATTATAGAATGTCTTCTATAAGTAAGGATACAGAGCCATTTTACTTGAGGGAAGGAAATGGTACAGAGGGAAAGAGTTAAAGTATATTGTACCTACTATTTAACACTCAAGGCCTTGTATTCTGTTGTTACAAGAAGTTAATATTCCGATAGGTTCTGAAAGTCTTGAATACTTTATCTTTGCTCAGATTTTGAGATGTAGCATTAAAATAACTTTAAGGGAGAAAGGACTGCAAGAATTTGTTATCTAATCTAGTCTACCCCTAGCCAATAATATTGGGGGATGGACATGTTGTCTGTTCAGAAATAGGGCCAATTATAGTTTCAATAAGGATGTGAGAATGGCAGGCACTAAGTTCATCCTGTTTAGTATGTGAACAAGGCAATAATGTAAACAATAAACAAACAAGCATGGCTTCCCATATTATACCTAATTCATCCCTGAATGCTTGTTTTTCCCTTACTGTCCCAGGTGCTTTCTCACAACCTGTATACTGTGCTTTGTATCCCTCATGATCCTGTAGCTTTGGAGGAGCATTTCAAAGATGATGATGATGGTCCAGTATCAAGTCAGGGATATATGCCATATCTCAACAAATACATCTTGGACAAGGTAAGCCTATTTCTCTTTCACTCGCTTTGACAGCCTGAAGTTCAGCCTCTTGGATACTTTGGATAAACTGACAGTTCCAGTTTTTGGTGGGAGGTTAAAGTTTTCAGGAGGACTTTCTGACCAGTTGTTCTTACATTTTCCTTGTATATACAAGAGGGAACATGATCTCTATTCCTTAAAAAGAGAAGCCTTCAGATCCCAAAGGGTAGTGTGGCTACATGTTATGTGGTTTACCTAGAAGAAAAGTGTTATTAATTAAATGTGCTTTTGTCTCAAGTCAAGATCAGATTATTATTCTGCATCACACGAATTTTGCTGGGAACAATTGTTACTTAGCACATTGTAGGAAAACTTTCTATTCAGAAATGTGCTCAAAAACGTGCAGTACAGATGTCAAATGTGATATAGTAGTACTCCCAACCTTGATGTACTCATGATGTGTTGGAATGTGAGGGTGGCCTTGGAAGACTGGGGAGAGGGGGGGAGATGGAAACAATCAGATAAAAGAGAGAGAAGTCTGCAACTGAGTAAGGGACAAAGAAAGAAACTTAAAAAGGGCCCACCCTAATTACTCTGGAGGTAAGTAGGGAGGGTGGGAGATTTGTACTTCAGACTTGCAAGATTCTGTTAATGTAGCCTTACAATAAAGTAGAATTGGCTTATCTCACAGTGTTTCCCATCTGGTTTACCAGGGAGGGCTGACAGCTTATTTAAAACATTTTTATCATTCATGCTAATTTTTACAGAATTCCTGGAATGGCTTAATCCACACACCACTTTTGAAAGAAAAATGCTTTGATTTCTGCCTTTTTCAGCTCCTCTGACTGAAAAAACAATTGTCTACAATAGAGCAATTGAAAAACACGAATGCTAAAACATTAATTTTCCAGTTTTAATATTTCTGTTTTCTTAATCATTGTTATAAATAAGTAGTATATGCCTTTAAATGCCATTCAGTTTCTCTCTAACGCACACACTCACTTGTGTTGTAAATCATATTTGCATTCTGCCCTTGAGTTTGGCTTGGTGTGATATGCAGATACCTCTGCTGCGGGGGTGCCATGGGGGGTGGGGGAGGCCATGCACAAGCTGGTGGAGGGAAGTGCTGCGGTGCATGCAAGGGAAGAGGGTGCAGGGTGCACGTGAGCACAGGAAGGCCAGCATGGAGGGTGCTGGTGGGTGTGTGCATGTGTGAGAGTGCAGGGAGGCCTGGGAAGGAGGTTGCTGGTGGGTGCATGCATGTGTGTGGGAGTGCAGGAAGGTCAAGGAAAGAGGGCACAGGGTGCGTGCGAGCGCAGTGAGGCCCAAAAAAGGGTGCTTGTTGGGGTGCGTGTGTGGGAGCTCAGGGAAGCCTGGGAAGGAGGGCATGGGGTGCGGTAGTGTGCAGGAGCGATGAAGCAGACGCAACTTTGCCAAATTTCAATCCTTAACAGTACTTGCATCAGCTCTGCTGACCCCATGGTCTCTAACAGTTTATCTTTGAGAATGATCCTCAGCAGGAAAAAAGATTGTCCATCCCAAGCCAATCCAGTAGTGCTTGCATTAAAGGAATTCACCCTGTTATTTATTTAGTGGCATTGTTATATTGCAGTTTGAAGCACCTTTCTTTGGGAGCACGACCTATGGAACTCTGTGAGATTTTCTTCTCCATAAGCATTTTTAAAATAACCCTGTTACAGTTTTTAGAAAGCTAATGAGGAAGGCATGATTTAACAAAAAATGGTCTGTAAAACAAAGATGGTAAAAGTCATTAAATGTTCCCTACTGTCTCCCATTATCTTGTTTATACTATAGCTTATGCTGTGATACCTGGATCAACAGAATTAGTTTGCCTTAAATTAGGATTGTAGTATGATAGCACTTTTCTTACTTTGTCTTCAGTCAGCTGGAAAAAAACCTATCTTTTGCATGATTCAAGAGCTATCAATAATTGTATACACAGCAAACCAACCAGCTGAAGTGTGAAATAGTCAAGGAAATGCATAGGAAGTATTTTAAAATAAATTATTCTGGAACTGTCTTGTCACTAACCTATTTATACTCAGCCCTTATATGAAGACATATTGTTTTAAGTTGAGCACAAAGGAAACTTCGCTTTGAAAATGTGCTTCTGCTACAGTATAAAAGTTCAGAAATATGTCTAGAAGGCCGAGAAAGATAGAAAAGATAATAGTTGTGTGCAGGGTCCTTTGCATACAGTACCATGAAAATCCTGCCTTTGAAACGCTTTCTACTTTTCTTTCAAAAGGAATAAGTTTCCAATATTCAAGGGAAGCCTCAACAATAAGACCTCCTTTACGGAAAGACCACTGTTCAGTGGTGGGACAGATGCCTTTTATGTAGAATAACCCAAATACAGCTCCTAGTGTACAGTATATCATATAGAGTCCTGTGATACTATGGAAAGTTGTTGCTGTTGGCAACTTCAATTGATGCAGGTGAACCCTAGATGGGTTAACTGTTGGCATCTTCAGATGATGCAGGTTAACCACAGGAGCAGCACTATTGTTATACAATTAATTAAAAAATTAAGCTGGATCCCCAGCTGCAATTTTGTTGGCTAAAGATAGATAATTCTGCCAAGAGAGGGGCTATCAATAGTCTTCTTCAGTATAAGATTACTTTCTGTGTTTTTTCTAAGGGCTCAAAAGCTCAGGAAGAACAGATATTCTAAGTTGTCACTAGAGTAAGGCTATTTTATGCTTCTACTGCTGATGCTCCATCAGTGCCTGGGCCTGGGAAGGAAGCATAGCAGAGGAGGGTGGAAAGGAGGAGCTGAGGGGACAGGCAGGGTCATCTTGATGGTAACAAGCAGAGGGAGATATGGCGGGAATCTGAGAGTGGGCCACCCTTGGGGACATTGGGCCCACTGGTTGAAAGCGGTCTTGCTGTCTGTCCTGCTGCCTGGCACCTGGTTACTTAGTGGTCCTGGACTTTGACTGTTGCTCTTGAATGCCAGGTCAGTGTGTAACAAAGCTGCCCTCATCCACGACCTCATCTTGGAGGAGGGTGCCAACCTGGCATGCTTTCACCAAGATCTGGTTGGGCCCAGGGGGTCCCTTCTCAGCAATGTGCCGACTCAGGTTCTGGGTTCTGCACCAGCTGAAAACCCAAGGGAGGGGAGGAGGGTTGTCATCTATGTTAAGAGAGCTTTAGATTCTTTCATACCCTGGACAAAGGACAGACATGGGCCACAGGACATTTGCTGAATGCTCTGCAAATGCCAGATTATCTGTTTGATTGATTGATTGATCGATCGATTGATTGATTGATTTCTATAGCTGCCCACCTCAGCGAGTGACTCTGGGCAGCTTACAACAATAAAACTATAAAACAATTTAAAAAATTACAATTAAAACAGTTAAAATATAAAATAAATACAAAATAAATATACATGGCTGCCAAGTGAGCAATGCATGGATGTTAATACAGCCAAGAGACAGGACCATCCGTATGCTCGAGGCCCCAGGCCCTGGCACAAAGCCAGGTCTTCCTGGCCTTACGAAAGGCCAACAGGGCTGGGGACATCCTAATTTCTAGAGGGAGGATGTTCCAGGGGGCAGGCGCTACGGAAGAGAAGGCGTGCCTTCTAGTTCCCGCCAACCGACACTCCCTGGCTGATGGGACCCGCAGCATACCCAACCTACTAGAATGAATTGGACAGACAGAAACAACTGGGAGAAGGCAGTCCCTTAGGTAACCCGGCCCCAAGCCATGAAGAGCTTTCCCACTTCAATCAGTGGCTGAATATATGCAGGCAACTAGCTTGTATGACTGGTGTCAGGTACAAATCACAAGGATGATGGCTATTTGATGGGCTTTATGGTCTCTGGCAACCCCTTCTGGAATGGGTACATATGTCTGAAGTGATAGAGCAGGGCTATCTTCAGAGGTAGGCAATCATTTGGGCATTGGATGCAGTAGATGCAGGATAGGCTTTTTAGGGCAGCACCTTCATGAGGATGGAAAGGAGGGAGGGAGGGGAAGAAAACATCACCAGAGATGCAGTCTTCCCCATATACAATCTAGCTTCTGAATAGATAAAAAACCTTAAGAAAAGCCTGCTCTCACGCTCCTATTCACCCACACAGACATAAATGATGTAATCTTCCTCCCTTCCATATACCCCCCATCCCTCCACATGCACAGAAGGCTCTTTACTGGAAAGAGAAAGAGAGGCAGGTGCCCGCTTCTCTCCTTCCATGGAAGCACGTTAAAGTAGCTCCATTTTTGATGTTTTTGCCAGAGAACACTGAACTTCCTCCCTAGAAAGAAGGAGAGTGTATGGGTCCCATTAATCTGACCATGCAGTAGACTACTCCAATTGGTGAAGGAGGAGCAAGAGTTGGAGTTACATAGAGAGTTAGAGCTTCTCAGGGCAGAAATGTTAATTATGTTAATAACCCAGGGATGCAATTGCTGCTTAGCACCAAGCCTAAGAAATACAGGCTAAGGGAGGTTCCCTTGTGACAAAGGTGTCAAGAAGAAACTTAGAATTAAGATTACAGCAGATATAAGAAGGATCTGGGCTCTTATGTTGACAGAGAGAAATCAGCTGACCAATGCAGCTTTATTCCGGTTGCAGTAAAGATGCTTATCTGGTGTGCCATGTCTGCAACCTGAATAGTTTCCTGCCCATAGCAAAGCAGAAGTCTGACAAGAAGATAAAGGGACCTGGCAGACACTACAAGGGGATTGTGTACATGTATGGCCTGGAAATGCTACTTTGCTGATCCTGATTAAATAATGAAAAACAGCTGGAGAACAGGCATGAAGCTATCCAAAGAATGAAAGAATAATTCTAACCTCATTGAAAGAGTCACACAATGATTGTGGACTGCTTTACTTGAAGCCAAGTATTTTTGCATAAATGAGCAAAGCAAACAGAACAGAAAGCTGGTATAGCATTGTGGTTAAGAGATTGAATTGTATATCAGGAAGGCTCCAGTCTGCATCTTACCTCTAGCAGAAGGTTGCTAGGTGTGTTTTAGCAAGCAACCATCAGTTATAATATAGTCACCTCCCCGCATCTCCATAATATGGGGGATAATGCACTGATGGCAGAAAGAATACTTACAGCATTGACTTATGTCCACATATTAAATAATTTTCTCTTCTACCATGTTAAAAACCACAAATTAGAAGCAAGTTTCTGGCTTTGGAGGAGTATTAAAATTTCCTCTCCTATATCAGTGATACAGGATTATTGTTCTGTGTTGTTCTGTGTTCTGTGTCTAGTCAGTAAGTTTTGTTTTTCAGCTACTAACGAGAGCAACCTTTGAATGGGTGGGGATCACAACTCAGCCTTCATGCCTTCTGGAGGGCCGATGGAAGGGATGATTTTCTGGCTTTGGAAGGTGTGTTAAGGATGGGAATTGGCACACAAGGCCATTGGGAGACAAATCACTCCTGGAAAGGCCCCAAAATTTGACAAGCAAATTTGGCTGATTTTGCTGCCAAATTTCAGTAGCAATTAGGGTCTGTGGGCTCTGGGTTTCTCCCTCCAATTTGGAAAATGAGTCATGATTATTTGTCTCTCTAAAAACAAATCACTTCTGCTTTGCTTTTGCAGGTAGCAGAAGGGGCTTTTGTCAAGGAGAGTTTTGATGAACTTTGCTGGACATTGACAGCAAAGAAGAATTATAAGCCAGATAGGAATGGGAACAGTGTTGTATCCCATGAAGATGCTTTCAAGCTCTGGTGCCTCTTTAACTTCCTCTCTGAAGACAAATACCCTCTTGTTATGGTCCCAGATGAGGTATGATTGCATTACAGTTTTTAAAATTTGTTGCTCTTGCTTTAGTTACATTATTATAATGATTGCTTGAAACTCACTGTTGTGGCATGGTAAGTATCTACAGCTGCCTTACCCCATATTTTGAAAAAGCTCTCCTTTTCTAAACTTAAATCATGTAAGCATTCATGCAATTTAGCAGCAGTATTTCCCATATTTATTAGTATCTAGTAATAAAATCTGTTATTTCACTGACAATTCACTGAATGATTCAGTACAAGGAAGTATGGGAAAAATTCATTGATCCAAGAATGGAAGGGTTTTTTTAAACATTCAGTTTCCCTCTGGATGAGGGTGAATCTTCTCTGAACTGTGCAATTTTGGAGGCAGTTCGATGGTTTTCAGAAGCAAATCCTTCAAACTAAAAGTCGTTTGTAGTATTCCAGACATGAAACAGGCTTGTTTTGTGTGGGGGTGGGGGATGGACCACAAGCTACTTCCAGTTTGGCGTGATCCAGAACATTCTGGATTTCTCTGCAATGTTCCATTCCTAACTCAACAAATTTTTCACATCCCTACATACAAGTTAGGTATACTTTTTAAAATTTATGTATAGCAGTTATGTAAAATTTTATAGCAGTTACCTGTACATTTGGATGCAGCTGACATGTTTTATATAATTTGTCAGAAACAGCAGTTTGGAATAAAGATGGATGAGTTAGTATATTTCCAGTTACTTTCAACTTTGTAATTTTCATTTGTAAGTCCACTATATAGGTTATACATTTTTAAGGAAGAAGTCCCCATGGAAATCTTTATTTAAAGATATATATTCATGTACACTTTCTCTTCATCAGTGGGTGCATGAATACAATGCCCTAAACCAATGTTTCTTCCCCATGGCTGGCTAGGGAACTCTGGGAGTTGAAGTCCACACATCTTAAAGTTCCCAAGGTTGAGAAACATCATCCTAAACCATCAAATGAGCCACTCAACTTGGAGAATGTTGGCCAGGAAATATGTAGCTTGAGGCTTCCATTAAGGGTAGTCATGCATACAGCTGTCCTTCTCTGTAACACCATGTGTGTGTATCTGGGGACAGAGGTAGAAAATCATCTAGTGTGCACAGTGACAGGATGTGGGATGTTTCTTGAATCTTTTTCTCTTATGCACAGAATAGCTGCTGTGGGTTGCAGCAGCCATTCTAGGCTCACTGATCTATCCGAAAAGGAAGTATTATTGCATGCATATCTTCCCTTTCCGCTGGAGCTTGAGGCAGAGTATGTGTGGAGATCAAATGAAAGAAGATCCCCAGCTACCCTATAATGTAGATTTGCCTGAGAGAAAGAAGCTGGTCCCAAATCATCCCAGGCCTTCTGTGGCTAGTTCAGCCTCTTAATCACCATATTAATTTGTCTGTATAATTAATTAACGACTCTATATAATTAACCCTTCAAAAAGTTAATTGTAGTCAAGAAATGCTAATAACAGTAATAATCTCTAAACTCCACGGTACTTGCTCACAAGAGGAAAGTCTTAGTACAGAGGCAAATCTCAGTCAGATGGTTCGTAAACCTAATGCATGACACCTCACTTGCATTAGTCTGAAAGCCAGTAGAAGACCAGCCAGAAATAGAAAGGAGTATATCATCTTGCTCGCTCTTGTACATTTCCTCATGTTGTCTAACATCTGCAGGTAGATGTAGTCAACTTTCTTTTCCTTCACACACTGCTGTCTTCTGGGTTGCCCCATCCCACTCCCCCTGCCTGTTCTTCAGCAGAAAAAAGCATTGCATGAATATGAAGTCACCAGCTAAGCTTCCTGTTTCCACCAAAGTATTTCCTGTTTCTCTAAATTGTTAAAAAAAAATCTTAGTAAGCTACAGTTGTTTGGAGTTGAGTATCAGTTAACGTTTTGTTTTTGAGAGGAAAGCCAACACCTCAGAACAGCCCCTTTGCCGCTGCTGCTGTTGTGGGCCCTGTTAAGTTCCCAGAAAACTTAGATGCTCTTTCCTTCCTATTCTGGGCTCAACTGGGCTGCGGTAGGTTTCCTGAGCAAGCAGTAGATGACTGTAGTCCTATGTGATGCACAGGAGATCCAGTTCCTGAGCCAAGGAGAGATGCACCAAGATGGTGCTTTCTGGGTGAAGAAGTTATTTGAATCTTCCCACAGTGTGATTTCGACGTAGTGTTGTTCAAGAATAATGCTATCTCAGGGCAAAGTTAAAAGATATGATAGGAACGTACAAATAACTTCCTGTAAGGAGCCACACCGGCCAGACTTCAATATCAGAAAAAAAAAATGCATGAGCCCTGTTGGGTTCTTAGCATTTGTTCAACCATTTCATTTGTTAACACAAAGCCTGTTTGGCAGAATGGTGTGATGATGACACATAGTGGAGATCTTTTGAGTTTTTAAGCTCCAGTTGAAAGTAATCTTTTGGATGCGTAGTACTAAAAGACAGGGTATCAATATTTGAAATAAATATGAAATGTAACTCCTGTTGAATTTAGCGGAGGTTAACCCAACTTAGTAGATACAAGACAGCTCTGCATATTATGTGATGATTTAGCAGTTTTCCAGAGAGAAGCAGGCTGCACCCGCACAGATCAGATACATTAGTGCTCACTGTGTCAGACATATGACCAGAATTGCTTGTGCTATCAAGTGTGCAGGGACTAGACTTCCAAGGGAGGTATGGCGAACTTGGAAGTGGCAAAAAACCAGTGGCTAAGCCAGTTCTTTGGAACCTCTCCAGATAAGGTGAGGATGGGTGATCACACCTGTGCTCCGGACAGCTGCTCCCTGAGAGGAGATGCAGGACTGCGGTTTTCTGCAGGTTTGAGCACCAGAAGACAATGGGATGAGCCATCTCGCTCGCCACTGTGGTGGAGCCTTTTGAAGGACACTACGTTCACAAACTTCACTTTCCAATCACTTTTGGAAATCGCTCATTAGCTACTTCTAAACTATTAGAGACCTAGGAATGACAAGTTTGAAAACACCAGGTGAGTCTGCCTTTAATCCTGAACAAATGAAAACTTCAATTATAAGCTGAAGAATTTAAAGAATCTGAAATACAGTAAACAGCAAAAACCTAAAAAGTCTTTCTTTAAGAGAAGAGGAAGGGGAAAGAAAGTGCCCACTGTATTCAGTTCTGGGCACCACAGCTCAGAAAGGACACTATCAAGATAGTGAAGATCTGGAAACCAAGCCCTATTAAGAACAGTTAGAGGAACTGGGTACAGGTAACGTACAAACTACAGGGAGATATTACAGCATTCTTCAAATATCTGAAGTATTGTCATACAGAAGAAGGAATGGATTTGTACTTTGTTGCCTGGAGGGTGGGACCAGAACCAGTGGTTAAAACTACAAGTTCACATTAGACATTAGAAGGAACTTCCTGACTGTATGAGCTGTTAGCCAGTGGAACAGACTGCCGCATGAAGTGGCAAGTTCTGCTTCACTAGAGATCTTTAAACAGAGCTTGGATGGTCATCTGTCAGAGATGCTGTAGTGGATCCTGCACTAAGCAAGGGGTTGCACTAGATGGCCTCTATGGTCTCTTTCAGTGCTATGATTCAATTTTTATACTGTATACATGGTGGAGAACTGATCTATCTCAGTGTTTCTCAACCTCAGCAACTTTACTATATGTAGACTTCAACTCCCAGAATTCCTCAGCCACATTTTAAAAGTTGTTGAGATTGACAAACATTGATCTCTTTGACTCGGCAAGAGGTTAAAGCCCAAGTAATACTTGGAAAGGGAGCAAATTGTTAAGAATGTAGATCTGTGGTGTTTTTGTATGGTGTATGTGGAATCATTCTTCCAATCATAGCCTGGCCTGGAAAAGAAGCCCAGGCAAAAGTAAAGGGAGCTTTCTGCAATCTGTGTGGTCAGCTGCTTTAGGTTTCACCTGCCACTTCAAAGAAGGAAATGAGAAATAATCACATGACTTCCTTAGTGCTTGCATAAGGTCTAAGGCCATGAGGGCAGGATTTGGATTTTTCTAGCTTTTTAGCTGTTAGCACTGGCTTCCAGCCTGCACGTGACATTTCTAAGTCAATGGATAGGATTAATAACAGGTGGCAAAAAAGCCTGAACGCTAGGGCACTTCCACACATCACTATTTCTACTCTCCAGTCTCTCCAGAATATTCTGAAGTTGACTGAGCCTGTCTGTGCTTTCCCTCCAGGAACCAAAATATGTCAGTCTGTACCCTTCTCCAAGATACTGTGCTCCAAGATACCTGAAGCAACAACATCTACTTTAGATTGGTAGTTTCTCCACCCCACCCACACATATCTACAACATGTGTACATTTTTTTGCCCATTTGCCAAAATCGAACGAAACCTGAGCATTGCTGTATGGTATGCATTTATTGGGTTGCATTGGAAGGGATGGGACACACCAAACAGACACACACACTTCACAGTTGCTAAAAGTGGGATTTGTGAAACTACAAGCCATCTTCCCTTTTAAGAAGTTCAGTGGAGAGTTAGAAATACAGTATAAGAGTTCTAGCTAACTGAATAGCAAGCATCCACAAGCTCTGCCAAACTTTGTTGTTGCAAATGAAAAGATGACAGCAAACAGCTGCAGAACTGGTGGAAACTGAGACTTGCAAACTTAGTGTCCTTTAAAAGGCTCCACCACGGTTGCGAACATGATGGCCAATCCCATCATCTCCCAGCGCTCAAACCCACAGAAGACCACTCTCCTGCAGTCTCCTTGCGAGGAGCACCTGCCCAGAGCACATGTGGGTGATCTCCCATCCTTTTCTTATCCAGAGAGGTTCCAGAGACCCGGTCTACTCACCAGTTCTTTGGTCTTTGCCACAGTCGTCAGCTCCACTTTCACAGAGCCGCCTTCAGTTCGCCATGCCTCCTCCGGAAGTCTCAACTGCAGAACTGTTTGGGAGCATATAAAGGCCCACTGTGGAAGTGTCCACGGCTTGAACAATTGTGTACAAAAGACAGGCACTTCTTAAAAATGAGTTACACAAAAACATCATGTATACATATTATTTATGTTTTTTTTTCTATCCTGCCTTTATTATTTTTATAAATAACTTAAGGCGGTGAATATACCCATTACTCCTTCCTCCTCCTCTTTTCCCCACAACAACAACCCTGTGAGGTGAGTTGGGCTGAGAGTGAGTGACTGGCCCAAGGTCACCCAGCCGGCTTTCATGCCTAAGGTGGGACTAGAATTCACAGTTTCCTGGTTTCTAGCCCGTTGCCTAAACCACTAGACCAAACTGGCTATAATATATAATAATATAATTATAATATTATATTATATTATATTATATTATATTGTAACATATTATAACATATAGTATTTATATGTTATATAATTACCATTATTCCTTCAAAACTTGCATCATGATGTGATCACACTCATTTGAGTTCTGCATCCAATACTCTGGAAAAAGTATTTCATAGATAGGATACAGCTACTGAAAAAGACTGGGTTTTTTTTTTCACTGAAATGGTGTCTGAATGCATGGATAGGTACGTAGACATGCACTTGGGCTATCTTAGATCTAAACTGTGAAAAGCTTTAAAGTAATAACCAGCATCTGATATGGACCCCGGAAATTGATCCATTAACAGCATAATATACTTGCGATGCGATCATAGCTCCCGGTCTCAGTTAGTTGTCTAGGAGCTACACTCTGAAGAACTAGTGTTGGAACAAACGCCCTCCCACTGTATATAGAACATTATAGTAGTCTAATTGGGAGATTATGTAAGCAAAGATAGCCAGATGTAGAACAGGGGCCTTACAGTAGAAATAAATATAAGGCCAAAGGGAAAATATTTATTTATTTATTTATTTATTGCTCACATATACATGGCTGCCCATCTCACACAAGGCGATTCTGGGCAGCATACAACAATATTATGCTCAGGGAAATAGTTATTTCTCTGAAGTAATATAATGTGTTAGAAATAAGCTTAAACTGAAATCTAACACATAAATACATGGAATGATGTATTTATGTGTTAGATTTATATCCCACCTTTCATTCATGGTAGCATACTTAGTGCTCCTTTCTCCCAATTTTCCACACGACTCTGTGAGATAGATTGGCTACAAGGGAATTTTTGGAGTCTAGAAGAGAAAAAGGTGGTTTTCAGAACATGGCAGAGTAAGAGCAGATGGACATTTTAGCCTTATCTCTTAACTGAAGCATCAGTCCATCTATTAGCATATCTGTGAGAAAGAGGATCAGACAGCTCACAGATACCCTGCCTTAATGTACAAGTAGTCCTCACTTAACAACCCTAATTAGGACCAAACTTTCTGTCACTAAGCAATGCAGTCATTAGGTGAAATATCACATGACCACACCACTTAGCAACAGCAGTTTCTGTAGTCCTGGTTGCTACTAACATTGTCAGGCCAGGACCTCACACTTCTGCTCTGCCTTCCTCGCCTCCCCTTCAACTCCCCCCACCCACTTATCTCCCCCCATCTCTGCCCTTTTGACTGCCGTTGCATTCTGCCACATCTGTGCTTTGCCACCTCTGCCACCCTGTGCTCTGCTGCCCCCTGCTGACCTTCACCAACTTCTTCCTTCCACTGCTGACAAGGTGCGCCCAGGCTAGCCTTTCACAGAGCAGCTGCTGGCTGCACAAGGCTTTCTTCCCAAGGCCGCATGCAGGGTGCAGAGTGGAGTGCAGGGTGGTGGGGCTGGCCAAAAGGGCAGAGTCGGGGGGCAAATAGGCAGGTAAGGAGAGTTGAAGCGCACCCCACAGTTACAAATGCAGCCAGGCTGCCAAGTGCCCAAATTTTGATCGTGTGACCGTGGGGTTGCTGCAGCGGCTATAAGGACCGGGTGTAAGTACCATTCATTCAGCATCGTTGTAACTTCTAACAGTCACTGAATGAATGGTTGTTAAGCGAGGACTACCTGTACTCACTAATAAATGCGGGCTGGAGTATACTTACAGTATCTAATTTTCAAAATTCTGTAACTTGACCCATTTTCTTGGCATTAAGCCTATTAATGAGACTCTTTGCAAATCTTGCTTTCTTGGTCATGTACTATTATTACTGTTACTTTGGGCTTGACACGTGACACCCAGTGAATTTCAGTGGCTGAGAGTGAATTTGCACCTGGTTTTCCTCTTACCAGTCCAACACCTTAACTACTACACCAGTGGCCTGCCCATATCCCATACCCTTGAGTGAAAAGAAAATCTACATGAATGCAAAAGGACTACACTGTTCCAGAGGTGGGATGTTTGGCAGTTTTACCATGCTGATATCACCCATTTTTTCAGGTGGAATACCTCTTGAAGAAGATCTGTACAGCTATGAGCATTGAACTTAATAGTGGGGAATTAGATGACTATCTTTCCCAAGAGACCCAGCAACAGAACGGTTTGACAGTTTGGCAATTTCTCGATTTGGTAAATTCAGGCAGATTACTACGTGGAATTGAGCATGAGGCCATTAGCATGGCCATTGAAGAGGTTTACCAGGAGATCATCGGAGATGTGCTCAAACAGGTAAAGAATTATCTCTTAATTAGAAGTACTGGGGGAAAAAATGGCTCAAATTGGTAGATCAAGAATGAACTGTGGCACTACCAAGTTAAGAATAAGGCTGCTGAGGGTACAGAATCAATGATGACTACTTTACCTCCTGTATCAGGAGATACTATGACCTTCATGTCCCATGTGCTTCTGTTAAGTATCTGGCTAGGTTTATTTGTTGGTTTGTTGGTTTATTAAATTTTGCCACCACCCATCTCCCCGTGAAGCGGGGGCTCTAGGCAGTTTACAACAGAAATAAAAGCATTAAAATACCTTAAATAAATAAAAATACAAATATAATATTGAAGATAAATATAGTGTAAAATCCAGATGATGATACTAGTTGGAATATCATGTGTATCTAAAGGGGCCATTTTAGGGCGCTAACCATCTCCAGGGGTGATTACTCCCCCTCCTGCCCCAAGCGAGGTGGCAGAACCAGGTTTTTAGTTGTTTTTGGAAGGCCACAAGAGATGGAGTCTGCCTTATCTCTGGGACAAGGATGTTCCAGAGGGCGGGAGCTACTGCAGAGAAGGCCCACTTCCTGGACCCCGCCAGATGGAATTCTCTTACAGACAGGGTCCGTAACATGCCCTCTCTGCATGATCGGGTGGGATGGGTTGATGCAATGAGGATGAGATGGTCCCTCAGGTACCCTGGCCCCATGCCATGAAGGGCTTTAAAGGTAATAATCAACACCTTGAATTGCACCCAGAAGCAGACTGGTACCCAATGCAGCTCGCAAAACAATGGTGTAATATGTGCCGATCTAGGGGCACCAAAAATTGCCTGCGCGGCTGCATTTTGGACCAGCTGTAGCTTCCGGATACTCTTCAAGGATAACCCCATGTAGAGTGCATTGCAGTAGTCTATTATGAAAAAGGATCTGGTGATAGCCCCTTTCTCTTTAACAAAAATTCTCATTGTCTTGTCACAGAGAGCATCTGTTTGGCATTCTAGTTATCCATTGAATAACAATATCAATGGGATTAATTGGATGGAAAATATTATCTAATTTATGATACTAGTAATGAGAGAAGATGAATATTGGCAAGTAAGAGAAAAGTGAAACACCCAATTGGTTTAGAGAGCGGTGAATCTGCTTTGATATCTGCAGTCTCCTACATCTCATCTGCAGAAAAAACAAGGAAGAGAAGGCAAGAGCTGGTGGTGGAGCTGGCCCCAAGAGAGCTCCTCACCATCTCTTTGTGACCATTATTGCACCAGAAAGCATTCTGCCAGTTCAGTTAGCCATATACACTTGCCCCATTTTGCCAGCAGTTAAATGGCATGGTACACCACCCTTATCTGTTCCTGTTTGGCTCAAATCAGGAAATAAAGTTTGTTCACAGCTGGGTTCTGCTTTGCATTTGTTCCTGCTCCTGTCTTCAAAAATGCTTACCTTGTGCATGTAACTGAACCCTAAGACCACCCCCAGTGGGATGAGACATCTTGAAATGAAAGAGCGTGGGTTTTGAGTTTTAATCTGAGGATTCTAATTTGGGGATGATTGAGATCACTTATCTACCACCTTGCTGCCACCATCAGGAGAGTAACGAGATGCCAAGCTGAACCCTGGCCCCTTGAATTGACCTCCCTGGGGGAGGGGGGCAAATGGGAACTGCATATTCTGTCTCTAACAAGATTTTTGACTTATCCCATAGAAGATACCTCCTTTGGGAGGTGGGGGAAGCTGAAAAGACCCTCTCTTTCATTCAAATGGTGGCACATTTCTAAGAGACCCAGCATTTCATCCAGGTCATAGGTTGTTATGGCCACTCACCCATTCCCCCTCCCCTTTGTATAGATACTCCTCATTTGTCCTTTATTTGCTACTAAGCCCATAGGTCAGGATTTTGAAGGATTCTGCCTTATAGGCAATATGTTGGCTACCTGCTGTGCCCCCTAGGTTCTAAGGCTTGCTACTTTCTGGCTGGGTATTCTAGTTGTGCTCTGAGTTACTTGCATGTATTCATCTCACCCTCCGTTCTCTCGCTCCTGCGGAACTTGTTATTGGAGATAGTTGTCTGCTATACTGTTGCTCTTCTTTGTTAAATGCTTGGTTAAAAGGAGTGATTTTTATTCTCATGGGTCATTTTGGGATGGGGGAGAACTGACCTGACAGTCTGGATGGTGGGAGAAGAGGTGGGAAGTTTCTCAGTGCTATCTCTGGCAGTTTGTCTACTTCCCTCTATCCCATCTTGGGAAAAGAAGGGGTGATGTTAGCAGGGATGGGCAAAGCAGAAGATGTGTAGAGAGGGGTAGATTGGTGACTGCTGGAAAGGTGGCCAAAAAAGGAGACAGGCAGCCAGTGGTTAATACATTTTGATGTGGATCGGTGTTTCTAGTCAGACTTCACTCCTGGCATAAATGTGAATATCAGCTGTCTGGACAATCCCTTATTCTGGACTTGACTTATATGGCGGAAGGCTCACCAACATGACTCAACATGATCAGTCTCTGTATTGCAAACAAGAATGAAGTCATATACACAGAAAAATTGTCCTCTGCAGTACACAGAAACCAAAGCCCTCACATAGGACAGTGCCCCAGGACTCCAATTCTAAGCTTCTCCTCTTGTCTTTCCAATGGTTACTTGGCCATTCCCTTGATGGCCTTATCAGGCGTCTGATTAGTGATGACGTGGTTCTCTCTAGCCTCATCAGCTTTATTCCTCATACTTCCAGTAATGCCCCTTTCTTTTTTCTCTCTTTTTCCTTTTCACATCCTCTGCTGTGTGCCTATGTAGTGGTGAAGAAACTGTTGATATTATGATGCCTCCCTCTATTGTTCTGGTGCAAGGGCTTCTTGGATTCAAATTACCTTTGATATATACAGTATTATAAATTTGGAAATCCCAAAATGGTTAACATGGTTAGACACTGCCAGATTCACCAATAAGAAAAGTTGACTGGTTGGTGTCTAATTGGATCATTTATGTTGTATAAACAGGGTCATTAGGTGTGCTAAATCGATACCCTCACTTTTCCTTTCTGGAATCACCACAAGCTTACAATGCGATGTTATGTAGAATACATCAATAAGGAAATAGAACACTCTGTACAAAGAGGAAGGAAAACGAGTCAGCATTCCTGATAGCCACAAATCAGGGCAAACCAAGGTAGAGGAGAATCAGTACAGTATGTGGCACATACAGAAGCAACAAAGACTGCAGCCCAAAATCTTATGCAAGTTGGTGGTACTTCCTTTTTCTCCACTTTGATTTAGCACTTCAGAACTACTTTAAGGTATTGATTACCTAGATAGTGGGGATCTAGATTGTCACATCAGTATTTATAGAATATACATGTAAAGCAGTTAACACAACAGTATATTGTCATGTTGAGAATATTGATTCACCCTATAATACGTTTGCTGTTCTATTCCAACATGTGCTGAAATATCTTAAGTAGTGAAATAGGCTGATCTTACATGTACAGAAAAATAAAGTGGAGGAATGGACTGAAACAGTTCGGACTACAGGTGGTAGATCCCACATCCGAATGGTCCCCTATGTAAAACTGAGAAAAACATCTAGGAAACTAATCGTGGGGGGTGGTTCTGCCTTTCAGCCAACTGTGCTGATTTTTTTATTTAAGTATAATTTTTAACAGAGAGGAATATTCCAGTGTGGGACCAGCTCAATTCTTTGCAATCCAATTTGCCACTGAAGGACTTTGCTTCTCAATGGAATAGGGCAAGCCCTACTTAGGAAGCCGTGCATTGCCATGTGATGCATTGTATGTATGTATGTATGTATGTATTTTTCAAATTTCTATTACTGTCCCATCTCTCCCAAAAGGGGGACTCTGGGCGGTTTACAATAAAATCAAAATTAAAAGCATATAAATTACAATATGACAGACCAATAAATAAAGATAAAATAGATATACAATCCAAGAGGTGAAGATCTTATTTGTTGGGGAGAGATCTATGGTACTAGCCACCCCCGAGCAGAACTGGTGCCCCTCCCACCCCAAGTGAGGCGGGAGAACCAGGTTTTCAAGTTCTTCCAGAAATCTGGGAGAGAAGGGGCCAGTCTCAACTCCAGGGGAAGAGAGCGGGCGCCACTGCAGAGAAGGCCTGCCTCCTGGGCCCTGCCAGGTGGAATTCTCTTACCAGCAGGGTTCGTAGCATGCCCTCTCTGCATGACCGGGTGGGGCGGGTCAATGTTAAGAGCATGAGGCGGTCCCTCAGGTAACCTGGTCCCATGCCATGTATGACGCTTTAAACGTCATAACCAACACCTTGAATTGGACCTGGAAGCAAACTGGCACCCAATGCAGCTCGTGCAGCAGTGGTGTCACATGTGTCGATCTTCGG
Source organism: Candoia aspera (assembly GCF_035149785.1). Taxonomy (NCBI): domain Eukaryota; kingdom Metazoa; phylum Chordata; class Lepidosauria; order Squamata; family Candoiidae; genus Candoia; species Candoia aspera. The sequence continues at coordinate 49,034,961 of NC_086155.1, read as the reverse complement.
GCACCAATAACTGCTCGCGCAGCTGCATTCTGGACCAGCTGAAGCTTCCGGATACTCTTCAAGGGTAGCCCCATGTAGAGCGCATTGCAACTGTATCCATACAGTTGCTTGGTAATGTGTCAAACTGCATAGTTCCTAGCCAGCCAGTACTGTGGATATGCCCTGAATGTGGCTTGGCCTCTTTTGTGACATAACTTTTTGTTAAGTGGTCTCTTGCAAAGAGCTTTTGTACAAATCATTGTTTACAGGGTGCCTGCTTTTCCTCCTCATTACCACTACAGGGCTATCTGTGGAAGAAAGGCCACCTAAGAAGGAACTGGTCTGAGCGATGGTTTACCCTGAAGCCCAGTGATCTCTCTTATTATGAGAGTGAAGAACGTAAAGAAAAGAAAGGGAGCATTTATTTGGACAGAAATTCGTGCGTGGAGGTAATTGGACATACTTTATTTCAAAAAGAGCACATTGGCATTGCGTAGCCTTTTATAAAATGGTCACAAGTATAGTATGTTGCTTTATTAAGAGGTTATAATATACAGTATGTAAGCCTGATCCAGTAAATAATTCTTTTCTGAGGGGTGGTGCTTTCTTTTCCAATCCTAAGGCAGGTTTGAGAATGCTATCCTCTCCAGGTATTCTCAGACTTTTGAAGACAATACTGTATGTAAAAGCCAGAATGTGGATTTCCACTAGTCCTACATTTCTAACAAGTATAAGACTTGTATTTTCAAGAGCTTTTTAATAAAAAAGAGAAAACATTTTGTTCCCTAAGCAACACAAACATTCTCCCCACAACAGCTTTCTTCCACCCCACTCCAAACAGCAACTGCCTTTACTGAAAGGCAAAAATAAGTAGTGACTCCCTTTTCCCATCAGCAGAGGTAGCAATAGTGACCGAAGCCCAAAATCTCATGTAAGTTGGTGGTATTTCTTTTTCTTCACTTTGGTTTAGCTCTTCAGAACTTCTTTAAGGTGATCTAGCTTTTCTGTTACATCAACATTTACAGAGTATGTAAATGTATACCAGTTTAAAAAACTGTTTATTATCATACTGAGAATATTGATTCAACCTGTAACGAGCTTACTTCACCATTAGCAAAAAAGCAACAGAAAAGAGGCAATACGCATGTTTCCTCCAAAGAAGGGACAGGAAATCAGTGCATTCTTGGTTACTGAAGATGAAGCCAACAGGAAACATGGGGTGAGATCTGACAGAACAGGAATGATATAAGCAGATCCAGCAAAGCCTGCTGTGGTGGCCCAGGACCCAGAAGAGAGACAGGCCTCCATAGCCGTCACTTGGTCCACACTGAACATGGACATTTCAGACAGAAGATCATCTTTATCCTTTCATTCCACAGACCACACCCCAACTTTCTTTCAGATGGGAAATAGGAAAAAAACTACTAAAGTTCCTGGCTTACTGACACAGATACACCTCCAATAGATAAGGCAGAGGAGGCAAGAACCAAGGAAAACACCTCTCAGATTAATTCCACTATGTCTCAGGAGGGCAGGTGACTGCAGAAGTTTTGATGCACCTGGAGCAGGAAGTATGCTCTAGAATTCACAAAATCAAGGGACAGGTTTCTGCCATCCCCTGCCTCTTAAAATAAAGAGAAGCAGGACAAGATGACATGGACAACAGCAAGTTGAGCACTTCTCCTGATTCCAGAATTATTGTCAGCCCTTCAAGGTAGACCAGGCTAGGAAACCAAAGTTATGAATGCTAATGCTACTTTTATTATAAGGTAACAGAATCTTGCAAGTCTGAATGTGCCTCTCCCCTCCCTCCCCTTATCTTCAAGAGAACTAGAGAGGACCAAGCCTGGGACACTTTTTCAAACTACGTTTCTGCCTCGGACTCAAATTTCTTTTATCTGACCATTGTCTTCGTTGCAGCTCTTCCTCCTTCTCAAGGTTATTCCTACAGCCTATTACAATTATAGAGCACAGGATAATTTCTGTGGTGGCACCATGACTGGAAGGAATATTAATATTCCTAGTGATGCTAACATACCCAAAAGTGCACAAGCTGAAAATGCTCAAGGCATAGATGATTCTAATCAAACAAATCATAACACTTAATAAAACAATTGCCCTTTAAAGCCCTGGCTATAGAAATATTTCTTTACAGATTTCCTAAATTTAGAAAGAAGAGTCTAAATAGAACTCCCAAGGAGATGCATTCTAGAAAACTCCTATGCTGAATAGATGGTCATTTAAATTTCTGAACGGTTGGCAAATGTTAATGTCTACATGGTCCATATTGTGCTCAGGGATTGTTGTGAGCTGCCCAGGGTCTATGAGCAGTGTATAAATTATGTGAGATACATAAATAATAAATATTTCTCCTTGAGTATCATATGAATCTCAATCTTGCCCTATTAGCAGTCTCCAGCCTAGTTATTGCATTTTATGCCACTTATAATTTTAAGATGTGACTAAGACATGGATAACACAGTTTCCCTAGAAGTTGTTTCCATACAGGAAGAAAAAGATGTGTTTTATTACAAAAACAAAGAAAGGAAAAGAGCGCTTCCAAAAAAAATGCACAGTTCTGTTCAAAGATGGCAGAAATTTAATAATTTCAAAACGTAACTAAAAAAATTAGAGGAAGATTGTAATACAATTTGTAGATTTGAATTCTGGTCATCAGACTGAGTAACAGATGCCATAATAAGTTCATTAACCTTGAGGTGCCACAAGGATCTTAATTGTTTTGCTATAAATGTCAGCCCCATCAGGTAGACCAGACCAGGAAATCAACTCCACATGAAAGCTAAAACTACTTTTATTGAGATTGGCTATAAAAAAAGAAGCTTGCAAGTCTGATTGTGTTGCACTTCCTCCCCCTTCATAAACTCCAGTACATTAGGGAGGCTTCTGCCTGAGCCACTTCCAAATGTTACCTCTTTGCTCTGGAGTTAAAAAAAAAGTTTCAGCTCCTTTTGCCTAGGTTCTTGCACATTTCTGTCGAAGTCACCTTCCTTACTGTCCATAATAATGACCAATTTGGCTATCCCTCTGGAAATTGTTAATGTTCCTTGGTATCAAGGAACTACCAAGGAGAAAGCCACATGCCCACCAACACTGGCAGGGCAAGCTATTATATATAAACAGGGAGCAAGCCCCACACAAGCACTGCTGATGTGACCTAGTTGGGTAATGAAATGTCTGCAAGCAAACAACAAAGCTCAGGGAGGACTCCACATAAATAACAGTATCACTTCAACCATTGGGAGATTAATATAGTTATGTACTGTAAATGTGCTTACAGTTGCCCCAGTGAGGTGAAAGAAGCTTTCTGCATGCCCAGTCTGCAAAATTCTGATAGGAATGTGGTTGTTCCCAACTTGGGAGATGCCCTGGGAAAGGGGGCCATCTTCATCTAGGTTGGAAGCAACAGATTTTGTGCTTATTAATAATGAAGTCTCCACTGTTGCAAGTGAGATTGTAGCTAAGATTTAAATTTCTCTTCTGATACAAAGATTTTGCCCGACAAAGATGGGAAACGATGCATGTTCTGTGTGAAAACACCTTCGCGGACTTATGAAATGAGTGCCTCAGATACCAGGCAAAGACAGGAGTGGACACTGGGTGAGTATTCTCATGATGCTTTGCACTGTTGCTGTCATGAGTAAGGATGGCAAGCAGGGGGCTCCCATCCAGACTGTTAAGCGCATGCGTAGCACTGAGGAATTAGGTAGCCATTCAAAGAGACACAGATCGGGACCGCCTTAACCTTTGGGGTTTATATGACTGGGTTTTTCCCACGCTTCTTCAGTTTGTTAGGATTCCTGTTATGTACAAGCAATAAAACATTAGAGACCAGTTCCTTGTCTCAGCGTGTTTCCTGGCAGTTAGGATAGTTGCATCAAGTTTCTCTTCTGAGATGATCTGAGATGAAGAAGTTGAGCTGCTTAGTAGCAAGCCTGTCGTTTTTTAGGTAGACTTCCTTCATGGACCATCTTCTTGTAGAGTATGACTGAACTAAGTCAGATTGCTAGCAGTTTTACCACAGGTTAAAAGCATCTGTGCTTCAAGATTCAATGTCGGTGTTGGAACTAGTTTGGAATTTGAATGCAGATTTTAACAATGTTCCTTATGAAGATCCTATTACTGATTAGATGTGAAGGAATTATTATTATTTTTATTTATTAGATTTTTTTTTTAATTGCCTCCAAAAAGACTCTGGGCAGTTTAAAATATTTAAAATGCACAACTTAAAACACATGACCACACGGACAAAACAACATCAACATTCAGAAAATATTAGACAGGGGGCCTACAAATACCCTAACCTAAGGCCAGGGAACAGAGCCAGATCTTAAGGAACTTCTGGAACACTTGGAGAGTAGAAGCCATACGTATCTGCAGGGAGATGCTTTTCCAGAGGGGAGGGATGCAACACAGAAGGTATGCTTCCTTGGTCCTGCAAGATGGCAAAGTTTAACTGAGGAGACCTGGAGTGCACCCACTGTGCCTGAACAGGGGCAGAAACAACTGAAGAGAGGCAGTCTCTCATATATCAGAAAAAGATGTATGATCCAGTAAAACAAATCTAAATCTAACCAGTATGTGATGTCATTCTCTGCTTGCACACCACTAAGGTTTTATGGTTCATGCCCTCCATCTAACATCTATCTCAGAAGCTTTAGGTTTGTTTCAAATGTATAATGCCAGTGAGGAAAGCAGTGCTCCCAAACATCTAAATAATGTACATGCTAAAATACTGTACATTTTATTCATGTGGTGTATTTTTACATTAAATTACATTAAAATATATCCAGGAGCAATGTACAACATTTCAAAAATGCAGTATACTGTATAATAATAACTAAAATACATTATTAGATTTTTTTTAAAAAAATAATAGCCAATAAAAAGAAATATTTCCCCAACAAGTTTGAAGTAATGGTTTTGCCTTGACGTGATGTCAAATAAAGTTTCCTTGGGAAGGCTGTTCTGCAGTAGAATTGCCAAACTGAAAAAAACTTCTTTATATTATGTTTATAGTAATTGTATTTAAAAATAATTGCAGTAAAAACTAATACAACTAAAAAAAATAAAAAATAGAAGGTGCAGAAAAGAAAAAAATAGAAAGAAAAATATAAAAGAAAAAAATAAGAATATAGTAAAGAAAAAGAAAAAAAATATATAAAGAAAGTACTTCCCCCTTCATCACAACAAGTATAAACAATTTCTTCTCTTAAAATACAACAAATGATCTCTTCTTCCCGTATCCCATCTCTTACCTATAAACAAATCCTCATAGCCTCGTCATTTCACTCCTGATGCCAGTAAAAATCCATTTAGGGTTACCAGAGATAACAACATACCTATTTTAACCTTGATGAGATAACCAACTTTATATTCCTTCCTTTTATTTTAACAATCTTGATCTTTAGTTCCTTCAAATAATGTCCTAGAACTTGATTTCTTTTCATTTTTTATTTCTTCCTTCTCACAAAATTCTTCAAAGGTTTAACAAGCCTCTTTTGTAAATCCAATATAGGAAAATTATCCAGGTCACTCTCTTGATTTGTTATTTGTATATCCATTTTAATGATTAAGACATCAGTCAGTTTCTTTTGTATGTCCAGTGTAACGTCTTTTTCCATGTCATTCTTGTAGCCTGCCATTTTTAAATCCATTTTCAAATCAGTCTCGGTCTTGTCAGGTAAAACTTGTTCCTCTTCCATAACATCTTTTAAACACAGTCTATCTATAGAGGCAGACACTCTTAAAATTAACTTTTGGGTCCATTGTTCAAAAATACCTTCAATATATCCAATGTTAAAATATTTTTCTTCATTCTGTATTTGTAAGTTGAATTTAAGTATTCTTCTCCTTTAATTGTAATATATAGTTCCTTCTAGTTCCCTCTAGTGTCCAATTTTTAAAGTCTTGTCTCATTTTTTAAAAAAATTCAAAACAAAAGCATTTTCCCACGGGAAGCATTCTTATAATTAACTCCAAGATCTTATTTCAAATTTATCTGGACCCTTAGACCACTTGTAACTTTCTAAAATCAAAGGTTTAATCACCCTTTTGCTGTTTATTCCCCCCCCAAAAAAATTTAAGTCCTTAAACTTGTATTTAAAATTTATTTCACTAAGGATTGAAGGAAACTCAGCCAGTGTTTTCAGACTTGTTGATCCAAAGGTTCCTAATAGCAGAAAAGCAATTAACAAGCAATTTCTAAAAGTGATTAGAAAAGGAAGTATGCGAACCCAGTGTCCATGAAGGAACCGACTGGTTTGAGCAAGATGGCTGTTCCCTCATCTCAGAGCTCTAAACCCACCTGAGACTGCTGTCTTGCAGTCTGCTCGTGAGGAGCAACTGTCTGGAGCACTTGTGGGTTGATCTCAAGTCCTTTTCCAGAGAGGAATTATGAACAGCTGGTCTACTCACTGGATCTTCATTTTGCCACAGTCATTGGCTTCGCTGTTCATGGAGTTCATCATTTCTTCCCTGGAAGTCTGAAAAAACCTTCTCATTGCCACTCATCTCAACTTCGAAAAAGATGTCACATGGAAAAGGATCTCAGCAGATTCTAAAGGACTGAGTAGATTGATGTGGCTAGAGTAAGGCTATTCATTCCAAACCTGAAAATTTTTCAGCTGCACTACATTGTACATCTTTTCCCAGTGCACCACGTACGTTTCGTACATACAAGTATCTTCTTTTACATTTCTGCTTGGCAAACATACCTGACTAATAGATTTTGATAGATGTGAGTAGCTTTATTTTAGAGTAGCTAATTGTGAACACAGATCATTTTTTTGTTTCCCCACAAAAAGAGTGAGTTGTGCAAACTTGTCTATTCACAGCTGCCACGTTTGCAGCTCTGGAATCTGTTTTGGCAGATTGCAGCATATCAATATAAAAGAAATCTGTGGTAGATATATTTTATATCCTAAGGGAAAAGATGCTCCTTAAGGTCTATGACCAAGGGAGCAAAAGGTTCGAGCCTTACTCATACTTCTGTTCCCTTGGCAGCCATCCAGATGGCAATTCGTCTCCAAGCCGAAGGTAAGAAGTCTCTCCACAAGGACTTAAAGCAGAAGAGAAGGGAGCAGCGGGAGCAGCGAGAACGAAAGAAAGCTGCCAAGGAGGAGGAAATGCAACGCCTGAAGCAGCTGCAGGAAGAAAAGGAGCGCAAGCTGCAGGAATTGGAGCTGCTCAAAGAGGCTCAGAAGCAAGCAGAGCTTTTGCTCCATGAAGAAGAGCAGCGGCGCCAGCAGCAACATGAGGAGATGCAGAAGATGTTGGAAATTCAGCTTCAGGAAGCAGAACAGGTGTGCACACTCAAATCAGACTCTGAGAGATCCATAGCTTGCTAAAGATATTATATCAATCAACGTGACAGAAATGTTTTGAATGTCATGCCATTTTTGAGTGGCTTGCTCAGTGCCTTAGCCTCTTCTCATGTGAAACAAGTTCTTGGGGACATTTAGCGTAAACTTTCTGGTTGAGTTAGAATACATCTATTTGAAATGCAAAAAGGAATGGAAGTCTGCCTTACTTAACTTGTTAAAGTTGAACATTATAATCTCATTGCCTAATAACTCTAAGTATGGATTTCTTACATCCCCAGACAGGCTAAAGGCAGATAAACAGAACAAGAGGCTACAAGAGAGAGAGGGGAAGTAAAGGACAAATACGTTGTATAAGCACACAGAATGTGGTGAAGGAGGATTATATCCTCAGTTAGTTTCTTATGTACGCCTAAGGAAGCAGACTAAATATTTATGGTTTATACTATACAGGTTGTAATTTTCCTTTTTTATTCATGCATCCTAATGACAAGGTGAACTGGTAAACTGCTTGCCTTCATGGATAAGTTCACTATAAATATGGACCTGCCATGAGCTTTCCACTTCCTGTTGTCTGTGACATACTCTTTGACATTTCTAATGCAGAGAAAGCTCTAAAAGGAGTCGTGATACATCAGGTATTACTCTGTCTCTGTGTGAAATGAACAGTAGCAGAAAAGAATGTTAAAATGTATGGTGGATTCTAAACAATCATCCATCCAATTTAGGATAAACAGTGACTTTTATTAGCCAAAAAGGCTAATGCAAAGGTTTCTGTATAGTTGGAGATAGGAGGCTTTCAGGCTATAAAGGTAAATGCCTGCATGGCCTAGTGGTCAAAATGTGGGACTAGGAAGTCACTTGCTCTCAGATCTTATCAGTTGCTGTTTCTAATGTTTGGTTTTAACACTTAACTGGTTTTCTATGGCGTTGTTGTTCTTACAATTGTTGTTCTAAAACAGTTCCTGGAGAAGGTCTAACTGCGTAGTCGCTAAGAGTCAACACGGACTTGATGGCACATAATACTTTTTTAAAAATCAAAATGTTGCATATAAATTATAGTAAATAACATTCCAATACGTTTTGCCCCAAATGATATATTTGGAGCTATGTACTGTTTAATTTTTTGTACATACAGTCAGGACCAGAAATATTGGAACAAGGATAACTGTATTGGCATTTGGCCTCTGTACACCACCACATTGAAGTTGAAAGGAAACACACCCAGATGGGAGTGAAGGCAGGACTTTCAGCTGTAATTCAAGGGGGTTGACAAAAGTGGGGCACTAACCATTTAGGAAGTACAGCCAGTGGCATACACACACACTCATCGTTGGTGGCTCATAAGTAATGGAACAAATGGCTGACAAGCAGCTGCATGGCCAGATGTGGCCTGTTTCCTGGGTACCCCATGACCAATCAAGCAGATAAGAGGCGTGGAGGTGTTTCTGAGTGTTACATTTGCATTTGGTAGCTGTTCAGTGGAACTCTCAACATGAGGTCCAAAGAGGTGTCCATGCGAGTGAAGGAGGCCATCATTTGGCTGAGAAAGCAAAGTAAACCCATCAGAGAGATAGCAAAAACATTGGGAGTGGCCAATACAACGGTTTTGGAACATCCTGAAAAAGAAGGAATTAACTGGCAAGCTCAGCAACAGCAAAAGGCCTGGAAGACCATGGAAGACAACTAAAGAATTCTGGAAGACCATGGAAGACCACAGAATTCTGCTCATTGTGAAGAGGAATCCTTTCACAACATCTAGCCAGGTCAAGAACACTCTTGAGGAGGTAGGCATGTCATTGTCAACATCTACAGTCAAGAGACTGCTTTATGAATGTAAATACAGAGGCTTCACAACAAGGTGCAAACCACTGGTAATGCTCAAGAACAGAAAGGCCAGATTAGACTTTGCCAGCAAACACCTAAAAAAGCCTTCCCAGTTCTGGAATAAGATTCTTTGGACTGATGAAACCAAGATTAACTTGCACCAGAATGATGGGAAGAGAAAGGTATGGAGAAGGAAAGGAACAGCTCATGATCCAAAGCATACCACATCATCTGTCAGGCACGGTGGAGGCAGTGTTATGGTATGGGCATGTATGGCTGCCAATGGAACCGGGTCACTGGTGTTTCTTGATGACCTGACTGCTGATAAAAGCAGCAGGGTGAATTCTGAAGTGTATAGGGCTATACTTTCAGCTCAGATTCAGCCAAATGCTGCCAAACTGATAGGACACCACTTCATATTGCAGATGGATAATGACCCAAAACACACAGCAAAAGCTACCCAAGAGTTTCTCAAGGCAAAGAAGTGCGATGTTCTTCAATGGCCAAGTCAGTCACCTGAGCTCAACCCAATAGAGCATGCTTTTCACTTACTGAAGACAAGACTGAAGGCAGAAAGACCCACAAACAAGCAGCAGTTGAAGGCAGCTACAGTAAAGGCCTGGCAAAGCATCTTGAGGGAGGAAACCTAGCATCTGGTCATTTCCATGGGTTCCAGACTTCAGGCAGTCATTGACTGCACAGGATTTTCATCCAGGTATTAAAGGTGATCTTTATGTTTGCAATGATGTTGGTTTGTTCCATTACTTATGAGCCACCAACGATGGGGGTGTGTGTATGCCACTGGCTGTACTTCCTAAATGGTTAGTGCCCCACTTTTGTCAACCCCCTTGAATTACAGCTGAAAGTCCTGCCTTCGCTCCCATCTGGGTGTATTTCCTTTCAACTTCAATGTGGTGGTGTACAGAGGCCAAATGCCAAAACAGTTATCCTTGTTCCAGTATTTCTGGTCCTGACTGTATCCTGATTAGTGACTCATATCTGCCTTCCCCAGACGTGACGGACTCATCATCAGGCCTGCAACTAGGGTCTGTGTCACCCGGGGCAAACATGGATTCCGTGCCCATTTTGGTGCCCCCCCCCAGCACTAATCTTGGTGCCCTCGCAGCACTCATGTTGGCGCCCCCCCAGCACACCGCCCAGGGCACATGCCCCGCTTGCCCTCCCCCGCAGTAGCGGCCCTGCTCGTCATCTCCTCCCACAAAGACCGTTGTAAGCTAATAACCTGAAATGTGGCAGGTTAATGGGTGTGTGTGGGCCATATATGGGAAGTAATAAAATTGTTGGTATCTAGATCAAACCAGAGACTTTGCCATTTACCAGCTACTGCTTTATGGTACTTTACCATTACTCCACTACTGCTGAGGACTAGGCTGCCTTTAAGTAACTGCCCCCTGCTGTTAGCAGGGATACATTCCAGCGGCTCACTGTGTTTACTTTACCCACCTGCAGGCTCGTGCCTCCATGCAAGCAGAGATGGTTCTGAAGGAGGCAGAGGCAGAACGCCAGCGCAAGCGCATCGCAGAGCTGGAAGACATGCAGCAACGACTCCAAGACGCCCTGCAGCAGGAGATTAAAGCTCGTCAAGACGAAGAGGCCCTGAGATATGAACAGGCCAGGTAGGATTGCTGAACGCCTAGATTTGCTTTGCTGAATAGTTCTAGCAGCACCGGTATTTTGTAACTTCTGGGAGGACCTGGGCTAATTATGGCAATGTAGAGGCTTAAGGTGAGGATGGCATTGGATGGTTAGAGCAATAAGAGAGACAAATGAGTTTGATGACATAATTCTGAATATTTATGTATTGGTTCTATTTTTACAACATTCCTACTCTGAAATATCTCAAAGGCAGTATACACTAAGCACAATTAAAGTGAAGAAAAAACATTAAAATATAAGCAAATAAAATGATAATAAATAAAAACATTAGGTATAAAATATATCTAACAAAAAAGTAGGAAAAGGAGAATGAACTACTTCCACAGGAAAGGCCTGATTGAAGAGGTGGGTCTTCAGGAGTGCTAAAGCACTTCATAGTACAGTCGGCATCTCCCAAATGCCAGTGGGTAAGCATGCGTACCCCTGCAGAGACGCTGCTCCATTTCCTACACAGTGTCATGGATTGCTAGTGAATGATAGGACTAACCCAAGCTTTAGACAATAAATCACTCATAGAGCGAGGAGGAATTTGAATTCAATCCTGTATAATTTTGTTAGATTGCTGGCAGAGGAGGAGGAAAAACTGAAGCAGTTGATGAAATTGAAGGAAGAACAAGAAGAATATATTATCAAAGCCCAGCATGAAAAGCTGGCTCTCAAGCAAGAGATGAAAAGCAAGAGCAAGTTTCTGGAAGAAACCAAACTGCAGTTGGAAGAAGTCAGATTTAATAGGGAGAGGATGGACCAAGATGTCATGGTAAGTAATGGAGCTGTATCTCTTCTTTTCTCTCCTGTAGAGTTTTTACTAATGCCAAGGGTTTTTATCCTGATCCAGGCAGGCCTTCCCTGTCGCATTCTGAATTGCTGCAGCTAGTATTTCCCTTTTAAAAACTGACATTCTCTTTAAGATCATGACTTTGCTCCATATTGGAAAAAAATGAGGTTACTGGTATCAAAACACCTTTAGATTTACACTAGGACCAAATGTTGCTCTTATTTAGGATTGCTGGTTTTATTATGGTGTTAAAAGGGCCAAAAGGCCCACTTGAAGCAAAATTACTTCCTCTTCCTATATAAATACATTTTTATTTTTAAAATATTTTATTTTTTGTTTTATTTTTATTTTTAGGCATTCATTTACTGTCAGATTAATTTATGCAATCCAAGCTAAAGAGTCCTACTGGCAGAGAGCAAATACACTATAGAAAATATGATCTCAGATGCATGCCTCCACTGTAATTGAATGCCCAGATGGAAAGGTTTTAAGAACCAAACTTTGTAAATAGTTGTTGTATTGATGCGGTTTGTCAATTCTGAATGATCCAATTTGATTCATATGTTAAAAGATCTGCAATTTGAATAGTATTGTTGTGGAGGTTTGAATTGATTTCAGTAAGATTGATAGATTCATTAAATTGATTTAGTGAAACCATTGGAACCCGTTTTTACAAACATATTGAATGCCGTTGTTTTTCTGCTGTAAGGTCCAAGTGAAATGGCTGTTGGCCAGCCATACTTAAGGGAATCCACTGCTTTCTTGGTACTTTCATCTCTGTGTTAAGTCTACAGATTTTTTCACTTGTTTACTTAACTAAATATGTTCAAATACAGCTGGGGGGGGTGTTGGGCTAAACTGGGAAGTCAGAACTTTCCAGAAAAAGTTACTGTCAAACTACCTCCTATTATGCCAAGAAAACTGCATGGATGTGTCCATGTATGTCATCAGGAATTGAGCTCAAATTGAAGGTGACTTTACTTTAACATAACTGTGTGAGTTGGCAGTGTGATGCCACTAGATGGCATGCACTAACAACCTCTAATTCTGTTTTAAAAATAATAATAAATTGCTAAGATCTCAGGAAACCAAAATCTAAAAAGCTTTCCATCTTCTTAGATGGATTGTGGCCATTTAATTTTTAAAATTAAAAATAATTATTTAAAATTCATTTTTAATTCTGATTTTATATTTAGGGCTTATAATGCATGAAACTGGATAGTTGTGCCCACCACTTGAAAGACTGCATTATTCCACTCAAGAATAGTTTCAGATTTCTTTGCATTTTTAATAGCGTCTGCTGCATAGAGTAAAATAATTGTAGCTAAGCATACTTATAGATAAACATAGTTGCAAATTGAGGCAGTTCAGATTTTCCTTAAGGATGCTCCAGAATGGGTAACCTGATCTAGTGTCAGCCCTTCAAGACAGACCAGATCAGGAAACATGTTCCACAGGATGATCAGAACTATATGTTATTGAGGTGGGCTATAATAACAGAATCTTGCAGTCTGTTGTGCTTCTGCACCCCTCCCTCTTATACCCCAGCGAATCAGGGAGGAGTCTTCTTAAGTCTTTTCTTAATACTATCAGCCTTCCCAGGACTTAAGGAATGCTTCCATCCTCTTTGTTTACATAATGGTTTTGAGTATTGGCTTCAAGGCTGTCTCCCTGGATCTCTACATTTAGGGTTTTTTTGTTGTTCTTGCTATAGAACTTACTTATTATTTACTTACTTATTTTGTAATGAAATAATCTTTAAACTAAAAAAAAACTTTTTAAAAAATACAAACTAAGAAGGAAAATAAAAAAAATTATTATGTATAACTTGCTTAGTGAGATGGATGGTGTATAAATTTGATGATGAGGATGGTGATGATGATATAGATATAGATATAGTCATATTTATACTTATCAATAGTCACTGGTGTACCAATGAATTCACTACTATAATATAAACAGTACAGTATATTATTGTAAGCTATCACAGAATCTCTACCATAACAACACATATTGCTGCATCCTTTGTTTGGTAGAAAATATTGCCTTTTCCAAAACTGGAAATCTCACATTTCCGACAACCATTCCTTGACATCTGGAATAATATCACTTTTCCCTGGACTTAAGGAATGCTTCCATCGTCTTTGTTTTCATAAAGGTTTCTGAATATTTGCTTCAAGCTGTCTCCCTGGCTATCTGCATCTAGTTACCACATCTCATCTGATCTACTTGGTGTCACTGTGTGAATAGAAAAACTCGCCAGCTTGATTGCCCTTTATTAATAAGTTTTGAAATTCATCTTTAAATAGTCTCCATCTCCCCTCTCTTATCTCCAGCTCAGAGCACAACACAGCCCTACTTGTAATTTCCCTGATTTTGATTTTATTACAATTTGAGCCACTGATGATGAGCTTTAAAATCCTATATGGCTTGGGCCCTGACTATCTTCAAAACTGCTTGCTCTAAATAGAATTTACCTGCCCAAATTGTGCCTGTAGAGCAGTGTTTCTCAACCTTGGCAGCTTGAAGATGTATGGACTTCAACTCCCAGAATTCCCCAGCCAGCATGGAATCTGAGGAATCCCCACTCCTCATGAGGTTTGACCAAAGGGGTCTCAGAGGTGAGCCCTCTCTGCAGAAACTCCAAACCTATGGGATGTCCCCCACTAGATATAAGAAACAAGCTCTCACTTCTAGCGTTCAGAAAGCTTTTAAAAACACAATTGTTTAAAAATGCATTTGGCAACTGAGGCAAGAATAGGTAGAGGTTCCAAGAATGGGTTGGAATGAATCCTGTTTGATGATAGAAACATCATGTTTTTATGACTGTAATAATTGTTGATTGTTTTTTTATTTTTGATATACTGATCATATTAATACCTTTGATTATTGTATTGTTACCTATTGTATGTTGTTTGTAAGCTACTTCAGAGTCTGGTGATTCAAGAGGCATAAAAGTTTTTGTAATAAATAAATAGTCCTTGGCTCCAACCTTGCCCTGCCGCTCCCCTAATCTTCCCAGCACCCTCCTTTTTCTACTTCCCCCTAGCAACCAGTGTCCTTGGATTTTTCCCACTCTCCCCCTCCCTTTGAAATGCTTCTCCTCAAAATATGCATGTTTCAGGGTTGTGCCTGGACTACGCGGATCTAGTCATGGACCATCCAAAACTAGCTGTTTAGTGTATGGAATGTTTTGCACATCTCTACTTAACTATTTTTGTTAATAAAATATTTCAAAGATAAAAAAGAAATGCGAGAAAGAAAAACAGAACTCTTTAGAGAAGTTGTCATGACCACATAAATATCCAGCTGCCCTCAGGACAGTTCTTCTCCCTGTGCCTTAATGGTGTATTTTCTATCTATAAACTGCAAAACAGAGTTCTGCTTCTTTTTCCCTTCTTAATAGATATTCTGTATTTAAAAAAAAAAAAAAGGGAAGAAAACAGTAGGAGAACATAGGAGATTACAACTAGCTGACAACTGTTTGCATCCCATGAAATTCCATTGTACAATTCTTTATAATACCTTTTCTGAAAACAGCCTGAGAATTGTATCACAGAGTCTGCGATGTTCTTCCAAGGAGTTGGTCTTCTTTGATTTAATGCTGGCACTCTTATACCACTTGCCCCAAGAAATTGCTACAATTTCAGTTGTATCAGTCCTTTTCCTTTTAACTAGATCTGGTTAAAGAAAGTGGTCTTAGCTGATTAACTATGTCTTGCTTCATACAACATTCTAGGCCATTATTTTAAGTATGGCTTCTTGTATAAAGCACCACGACCTTGTTCACACATTATAATGATCCATAAACTATGGTTTGCCAATTACAGTAGGTAGGTTAACAGATTATGCTGAACCAAATCCAAACATTGTTAACAGTCTAAACAGCTGATGATGCACGTGCCTTTCCACCTGCATTTTTCAGTAGAAGAGAATATATGTAACTCAGGGTTGAACTGTGGGGTACCTGATGCTCTCTGAGCTTGGTTGTTTCCTTGCAGACATTTCATTACCTGACTAGGTAACATCATCGGTGCTCATGAGTGTGGGGTTTTGCCAGATTCCTCCGATCAAAAGGTTCACAGAACCTCTTATTGGAGCATCTTCCATCACTTCCTTATCAATGGGGTAGACTCTCTGTCGCCGGATGGGAGGGGGTGTTGAGTTGGAGTGTGAATTGCATTATTATGGCTACAGATTTATGACAGTTCACATCAAGGCCAGTCAGTAGAGATACACCAGCAAGACCACCTGGATGGGAAGGGCGGTGACATACTTTCATGGGAAAGGAAGGCAATCAAGGGAATGTAGTTTTAAATGTATGTTTTAGCGGGAATTCTCCATTCGCAGCTTGACCTCTGTCCTAGTCATTTCGCTTCATTAAACAGTTAAAGGATCCTGGTCTCCTGACTGTCATTGTGTGAATGCTTGAATGGTCTAGTACTGACAGGTTTGCTCCCTGTTTGTATACAGTAGCTTGCCCTGCCAGTGTTGGTGGGGGTGTGGTTTTCTCCTTGGTAGTTCCTTGATAGGGTAATGTTTTCTGCTTGATTGTTTGTCACCCTGGTAGTCCTTGATTAGGGTATTGTTTTCTTCTTGATTGTATTTTTGCTGCTTGCATTTTTGCTGCTCAATATAATACAAGTCTTTGTGTGATGACTGCATTCACTTGATTCAGGATTTATAATTCATCAAGTATTTACCACTTGAATACCTGGAAACATTACACGGGTTTTAAACAGGTATCACCCAGATCTATTCTTGTCCTCTTCCATTGCAGATAGCCCAGCAGAAGCTCCAGCAAGCCAGCACCAATGTAAAGCACTGGAATATTCAGATGAATCGACTGATGCACCCCATTGCCCCAGGAGGTATTACTGCAGATGTATTCAGCTATGAAGCAAATATGCAACTGTAGCCAGTTACCTTGTTTCAGACTTTCTAGTTAAGCGCATACAAATTTATAATTATCTGGCTGCCAAGGAATAACCTTGTACTTTTTGAATAGACATTGTGTTTCTGTTTGATCTTCCTCAAGCATTTATGACCACAATTGTTTTAAAGATTGTTTGTCCTCTATTACAATTATGATGTCCAGGTTGAAGTCCAGCAATCTGGAATATTCCATTTGTTTGTGTATGGGCTTTGCTATTATTTCCTACCATTGCTAGGTTCTGCTTCAAAAGAGGCAGTTCATAATTTGTAAAACACATGCATTCTGTGCATTTGTACATATGCATCAATTACAGCTATTTCAGTGCGGTGACAGTGATGGGCATATGCCTAGTAATGCTTTGATCTTTAACTTTTTAAAATAAAAATAAATTTGGCCATGTGCTTTTCTTTTCTGGTTTCTAGAAAAGCGTACTGTGGTGAGCCGAGGATTCCCTGGTTTTAATCCTGCAGTCCTGTCCAAGAGAGAGTCATCTGTCAAATTGAAGCAAAATCTGGAAAAAAAGAAATCTAATGCTGTGAAGAGTGAGAGCGAGGAAAATGTAAATGGAGAGACAGAGAAGCAAATGCCGATGCCAGAAAAGGATAATCCAAGCTCAGAACCCTCTGATTAGCCTCAGAAGAAAAACAAACCCACTTAATTGAAATTTAGTGACCAGAAAATAAGCATCATGGCAGCTTAATGACCATTGTAGTCTATAAATACTGAACATATGTAAAGATTGTATAGAGAAGAATTGTGATGATCTCTTCTGTTAAGCCACACAGCATCCTGGCAGTTTGATTTGTGTGCTAGAGTTGCCCCTGAAGTTTTATACATATACATATAAATATTGCTACCTGATCGAAACTGCAGAAGTATGATTTAAGTATGGGGTTACAGTTCTCCCCATGGCACACTCTTATTTGGTCTCAGCAGATGAAGAAGAGTTCTGGTCACGCTGTATCATACTATGGTATTAAAATTTCTAACAGTTGGTCGTGGTAACCCCTGCTGTAATATGCCAAGAATTCTGTCATTCTCTCTAAAAAAAATTAATTGTAAAATATACTGTCTGAACAATTGAAATGTGTTATAAAAATTGAGTCCTTTTCTTTTTGGCTGTATTATTAGTTAATTGTGTCATTCAACTAACCTTGTATTAGTCAGCAAATGAAAGGAAATAACCAGAGTTTATGTAACGATTTCTGAAAATGTTACGTTCCTAATGTTTCTGAGACAAATCAGTATCTAATAGAAAAGATTACAAAGATAGAAATGTTATATTTGGTTTCATTACCCTGCTGGTGTATGCATTATGTAATATACACTTTCAAGCTGAAATCTGAGTTGAAATTCCAAAGTAAAAAAAATCCTCAACAGGTGGCTGTCCAGCCTGTGAAGGGGAGGCCACCATTTTCCTTGATAATTGGCTCCAACTCTTTTAAGTTTCCTTAGATAGTATTGAGAAAAATGAATTTTAAGAGCCGACTAAGAATTATTTTGAAAGAGAGCAGGCAATGGAAGAGCCAGCCCGTACTACTTCAGGGACTGTGGGCATTGTTACTATGATTAGGTGACAAGGGAATGGATAGCTTCCTTAGGAAAATGTCTTATTAAAAAAAATAGCTACAATCTCCAAATGGACAACCTCAGAGTGGACTTTATTCTCAAGTCAGGAGAAGAACACTCCCAAAAAAGGCAGAGATAGTGAAGGAGAAACAATACCTATAATGGTAAAATTCTAGCCCTATGCATGTTTTTTAAATTTCAGATCCTTCCTATTTAATTAAATCACAACAATCTTGAAACTAAAATAGAATAAATACAGTCTTGTTCCATTGTTATATGATGTACTGCAAGAGACAGATTCAGAGAGTATGTTAAAAAAAAACAGGTGAGAGGCCATTGTTGCCTATAGCAATGTACACTCCTTTGTTTTGTTTCCTTATTGCCATTATCAAGCAAGGTTTTGAAGCATTAGGAAAATAATTGCAAAACATTTTGAATCAGGATGGATACTGTTATATCCTATGAGTAGTGATGACCTGATGTTCAGCTTTCAGCTCTGAAAAACAATTTCCATTTCCTGCAGAAGTAATTCTTCTCTGAAATTGTCACATAGGTGGCAGCGGCTAGCTGTCTTTAGCTGATTTTACAAAGGTTAAGCAGAGTCTGACCTGGTTAGGACTTTGATAGGAGATCACCAAGAAATTCAAGAGTTGTAGATGAGACTGGAAAGTTGAAAAAACACCCCAATAAGAAGAAAATGAAGAAAAGGGAAGTACCTAATAAAAGTAGGTTTAGCACCTACAGCAGATAAAATGGTAAATACTTTCTAATTTGTACAAAGATAATTGCAAGACGTGGTTAAATATTTTCAAGTCATTAGGGAGAAAACCTTTCACATTGTAACTGCATTATAGGAAAAGATTTCTGACCTAATCTTCCCCATGGCATGTTAACTTTATAAGTGCAAGGATTTTGCCATTATAGGACATAGGCAGGCATGCTGCTTCCTAGCTGCAATGGGAAAGGATATACTTCTCACTGAATTGTCATAAATACAACAAATTGTCACATATGCCACACTGGTCCTGATCCACAATTCCTCAGATTTAGTAACACAACTGAGTAAGTAGTTACACTGAATACAAGCTGCTATTTATGAAGATATGTGTACCTATTCAGGTGGTTGTAATAATATATTTTAATAGTTCAGGAGTGGAGAGGAAATAGTGATGTCTTATAATCAGTCTCCTACCAAGATTGTATTGGCACTGTAAACCATCACCCAGTAAGTGAAAGAGTTATGGGACTTCATGTGTGATCATAGGAGGCTGTCATATCTGATACTAGGTTAGTATCTTTGTAGATTTGTATGTTCTACTCTGACTAGTGTAGCAGCAGATTTTCAGCAAGACAAGAAGGATCTTTTATGAAGTAAAAATAATCTTCTGTAGAACTTGCTTTGAAGCTTTCATGGTCAGCAAGATCTTGTGCGGAAATACAGAAACAAATGTATATACTAGATTTTATTTGTTCCTTTTCCTAAACATACCCTTGCTTTTTGTTTAGGGAAAAATTAAGCTTTAGAACAAAAATTGTCATTTCGTCATTGATTATTTGTTATCCTTTATTTTTGTTTCTCTGTTGGAGAAAATATCCTTGCATCGACAGTAGCAACAGCTTTTTGTTGAGTGCTTCTACATGCCTTCTGTGACTGTTTAATCAGGTTATCAGTAAAAGTGTGTTTCAAGGCATAACTATTCTGGGGACTGATACAGCTGTAGTAGGATCTCAAATTCATATATGATATGCAGAGAATATCTCATCTGCTATCTAGCTATTCAGTTAGATGTCTACTTCTGGATTAGACAGCAAAGAAGCATTGGCTGTGTGCATATAATAAATACTAAGCCACAAACCAGCCAGCCACATTTTACCCTAGAATAATGTGTGAACCCCCAACATTGGATCAATAGAGTAAACTCTTTCAATTACCTATGGGCAACTGTGTCATGCAAGCATACTCACTGAGTCCTAAATAGGCTAACTGGAAAAAGGCATGTTAAGTGTAACCTCTGTAGAAAGAAACAATGCTTTGGGTGAAGGTGGTAACAGGCTGACAAAGATGCAGTTGTGCTAAGCTAAATTAATGAATATAAGATATTTAGTACCTTTTGGTTTACCATAATGGGTTGCCAGATGTGAGCTGCAAAATCCAGATGATGACTAGGTGGCAGCAAAGATTTTGAATTTTCCATATTTCTGCCACATAGTGGCTGTTTGGATTTTTGCAGCTCACATCTGGTAGCCCTACTATAGTTGGGCATAAAATGGGCTGAGAAATGGATCTGCTTACTATGGATAATTATGATGATGAAATGGCTTCTAGTATATTGCTTACACAACAATGAATCAGATTTTGAGGTACCATCAGTCTCTGTCTGAACCAAAATCTTTGTCCCTCTGAAATAATTCAAGTTGTATTTGCTGTTTAGTCATTTCTACTTGGTGTTCTTTCCTGAGTAGAGGATAGCTGGAAATACATAAGAGTATGACAGAAGCCCTTCCACTTTCTTATAGCCTCTTGCAATCTGCGCTGTTGCATTATTGCAGGTTGCTTATGCTTGCTATGGTCAATAAAACCTGGGTAGTAACTAAGTGTACCTCCTACACCTTTCTTTTCAAATCCCAGCCTCTGGTAAGCCATTAAATAATGAAAATGCTGTATCCTCCCATATTAGTATAGTTTTCAAGGTGGCCAGTAGTGTGGTTAAAACAATACAACACAACAAAGAGCACAAATATTCCCATGAAATAAATCAAAGCTCAGCTCATTTTTTAAGGAATCTTTTCTGCCTGGAACCAGAAAAGAAAGACTGAGGACCAGGTGAATCTCCCACAGAAATAATAGGGGTGTAAAAAATATGCCCAGATGACTAAGTTGTGAAGGCTAACTATAGGATTTTAGTTGCTTATGTATATGGTTAAATTGGTTTGAGTTGTTTTATTTTCCAAGGTCTTTAGAGGAATAACTCCAAATTTATTTTCTATTTGGGCAGTATATGGGAGACATAGAGTAGTTTTGTAGTAGAGCAGAAGCAAACAGACTCGTAAAAGGAGTACAATTGCTATTCCTGTTTCACATAATTAAAGTACAATAGTTCCTTGCACCCCAAGGAAGCTTCATTAAAGCCAACTCAGACTGTCAACTCCTGTATCTCTTTCCCTCCAAGACTGTAAACTCTGTCAATCACTACCCCAGTTCCCAAGGTACATCCTAGAGCATGCTGACTAGGGAATTCTGGGAATTGGTCCACACACTTTCAAGTCGCCAAGGTTGAGAAACACTCTTCTAGAGTCTAGAATAATTTAAGAACACCCAGACAAGTCCTTGATGATTTCCCAAGTAAAATTTTCAGCCAAACTAGTATCAGATCCATTCTATTATTTGGTAGTATTGTTTTCAATTCAGTCTCAACCAAAAATTCAAGTAGAGACTACAGTAATTAGGTACTGGGTTTATGATTGCTTGTGCTAACCTCTCAGACCAATATTTGAAATTAAATAAAAAGTATCTGTAAATCTACATATGCTGTACGTTTGCAAAGGAAAATAAATTATTTTTTACTTCTATGAAGCTGCTTCCATTAGCTCTAGTGGTTTGCTAATGCTTTGTTGTTTTCATCTCTAGTGTCTAAATATATAAAAATGCAGCAGGTAAAATTTATTAAATATCTTCTATTTGGTATTATGTCCTCCAGGTAATAACTAGAACAAACATCTCATGTGAGCAATTCTCCTAATATTTATACTAATAAGCATTCTTACTGCATTGTTCACATATATCAAACTGAATTCAAAATAACCCAGTAACAATAATTTCTAATCTCCCATTAGAAAATGTACTGATGGGAACCAGTCTAGTAATATGCTCCTATATCCTTCAAAGTTCAACACCTGTACGTATTTTTATTCAGTATTTGGGTAAACAAATGTGAAATGCTAGTGTTATTTCACTGTTTTTCTCATGATAGTGTTGAACAAGCCTTCCATCATCTAAAACGAAGTTTCTAAAGTTTAAAACAAAAATGTGTTGAATAAATCATGTAAATTTTGTTTTGCACACAAAAATGTGTGCATATACATTAGGATAAGGAAGTTTAATACCAACCTTCTTTTTACTCAGATAAAGTTATCTTTAATCAGGAAGATTTCAACAGCACTCAGCCCTAGAACTCTGAAATATACCACATGGATGTCTGGCTGGATTTCTTTGGCTGAGCTCAACAACATGCTAGACTAGGCTAAAACAGAGCTGAATATGGTATTTTGTAGTTTGTTTGTTTATCAAATTTCTCTGCCGCCCATCTCGTACACAATGACTCTGGGCGGCTTACAAATAAAACAACAGTCAGTAAAAAACAATGCAATATAAAATCAGTACTGTATAAATAAATAGCAATATAAATATAAAAATATCAGATATAAAATGTGAAATTCAAGATGGGAATTGGATTTTGTACTTGGCACAATCACTGTACCAGCCACCCCCAAGAATGGCTATCCCCCCTCCCATCCCAAGAAAGGTGGCATAGCCATGTTTTCGCCCCCTTCCGGAAGGCCGGGAGAGTGGGGGCCTGTCTTATCTCCAGGAGTAAGCTGTTCCACAGGGCAGGTGCAGGTGCCACAGCAGAAAAGGCCCTCCTCCTGGACCCTGCCAATCGGCAATCCCTCATGGACAGGGTCCGTAGCATGCCCTCTCTGCCTGACCAGGTGGGATGGGTCGATGTGATGGGGGTGAAGCGGTTCCTCAGGTAACCTGGACCCATGCCATGTAGGGCTTTAAAGGTGATAACCAACACCTTGAATTAGACCCGGAAGCAAACTGGTACCCAATGCAGCCTGCACAGCAATGTTCAGACATTGTGGTTCAGACTATTGTGGGGCCCCAGCCATTGTTTTAGTGTATAGTGTGAAGAGGAGAATTATGTTAGGCCATAACATAGTTATTTGCTTTGGCTTAGCATGCTACAGTATGTAAACATAGCAATTGTATTTTAACAACTTAGCCTTAGGGTATATATATATTGTCTGGACTCACCCTTTGAGTTGGGTTTTCACTGCAGGATGCCTTGAGGCAATACCTGGCCAGAATCTTGTATCTGACAAAATATGTCAATAGTCACACAAACCAATTCCATGGGAATGCATTTGGGGTAAACAACATGATGCTCTTCAGGTGTTTTGGACTACAAATCTAATAAAATGCTAGGCATTACTCGTGATCAAAGTGTATGACAGTTCTTGTCCAAAATATCTAAAGAGCACTGACTGACTTTCCCCTTAAACACTAGACATTTTATAATACCCCAAGAAGCTGCTATGTATCTCATTTCAAAAAAAAAGAAAGGTAAGCACTGTGCTTCTGAAACTTCTCACTACTTGGACAACTGGTTTAAATGTAATATTTCATACTAATTCACTCCACTGTACAATTACAGAGTTAAATATCTCTGTGAAGTGTTCAGAAAAAACAATTCAAAATTAATCAGCTAAGATTAACTAGACTGTGAAGTCCTTGGTGCTCT
The DNA here is from genome assembly GCF_035149785.1 of Candoia aspera. Lineage (NCBI taxonomy): Eukaryota > Metazoa > Chordata > Lepidosauria > Squamata > Candoiidae > Candoia > Candoia aspera. The sequence continues at coordinate 49,011,333 of NC_086155.1, read as the reverse complement.
CTGAGCTTGGTTGTTTGCTTGCAGACATTTCATCACCCAACTAGATAACATAATCGGTGCTAGTGTGGGGTTTGCTCCCTGTTTTTTATACTGTAAAAAATTGCCCTGCCAATGTCAACAGGTTAGGGTTTTCTCCTTGGTAGTTCCTTGATTAGGGTATTGTTTTCTGGGTGATAGTTTGACTGGTGTTAATCCTTGCTTATCTGGGTATTGGCTGCTGGAGAGGATGTGTTCCGGTCTTTTTGTTTCCTCCTTAGCTTTTTTATTGTCTCTTTTGAATGATGTGTAAATATTGTTTATTTCTATGTGTCTATTGACGACTGATTTGTCTGAATGCCAAGCTTCCAGGAATTCCCTAGCATTTGTGGATTTGGCTTGGTCTATAATGCTTACAGTTGAAATTGTAGTTGAGTCTGTCCATGTGTTGTGAGATTAAGGAGTTTATATCATGTCTTCTGACTGCTAGTTGGTGTTCATGGAAGGGCTCTGCTAGTCTTCTGCCTGTCTGTCCTACATTGTGGCTGTTACAGTCCTTACACTGTATGTTGTAGATGACTCCTGGTTTTTTCTTCTTGGGCTACTGGGTCTTTTGGTTTACTTAAGATGTTTTGGAGGGCTTTAGTTGGTTTGTGTGCTTTGGTGATGCCGTGTGGTTATAATAGTCTGTTGGTTGTTTCTGAGATGTTTTTGATGCATGGTAGTGTTATCCTTTTCATAGCTTTTGTTGATTGTGCTGTAGTGAGTTGAGTGGTCGGGCACTCAAGAGCAAGCTACTGTACATAAACGGAGGAAACCCCACACTCACTAGCACTGATGGTGTACCTAGTTGGGTAACAAAACATCTGCAAGCAAGCAACCAAGCTCAGAGAGCACCAAGGACTCCACAGTTCAACCCTGAGCTACATATATTATCTTCTATTGAATTAACTAGACAACCCTTTTTTTAACAATTTGAACCATCCTCCCAATTAGTTTTGGACAAAGAGCCAGTCTGGTGTAGTAGTTAAGGCACTGGGCTAGAAACTGGGAGACCATGAGTCCCACCTCTAGTCCCACCTGAGGCACGAAGTCAGGTGGGTGACCTTGGGCCAGTCATCTCTCTCAGCCCTAGGAAGGAGGCAATGGCAAACCACTTCCGAAAAACCATGCCAAGAGCTGCCAGGGACTTATCCAGGCAGTTACCAGGAGTCAACAATGATTCAAAGGCACAATAAAATAAAATAAAATAAAAATTGGATTACTATTAGTTCCAGCTAATGCATGGGAGCTGTCAATTAAAACATCTACAGGGGACCAGGGTGATGGAGGCTAAATTAAACCATAGTTTCAAAATAATTAAAAACACACACATTCACACAGCACAAGAAAAGTTTTTTCAGGAACAGCTGAAATTATCATTGGTACACGATGCTATTTGTTCATCTCTTAAATATAACGAGGTTTTTTTCTCTGAAATTCTAAATCTGGGTTTGGCTTTATCTTCCCAAATTCCTGCTGATGGGAATTGTAGTCAATTACATTTAGAGGACTTCAGTTTCGGGGTGCCAGTTATAAATTACGGTCTCTGCCCTGTGAGCAGCTGCAGATCTTGAAATGCCTACTTAAATTCCGAGATGCTTTTGCACTACTTTTAAAACAGCTGGCTCGTTGGCTACTGCGTGCTTCATCTGTCAGCACCAATTGTGCAGAACGGATTATGCTTCAGTAAAGAGCCTAGCGTCCCCTAACCCCGGTTGAGCAACCTCTCCGCCCTCAGACAGCCCTGTGACACGCACGCACAGGCTCAACAACGCGGCTCCGGTGAAAGAAGAACCCTCGACCCCGGAGGACCACCAGGGGGGGCCCAGAGCTGACTTGGTTGCGGGCAAGAGAAACAACGCGTCCTCGTAGGGGGCGGGAATAGGCTTGGGCTGTCGTCGTGGCGATATGCTAATACCGCCCTCAGGCTGCTGGCGAACCAATGGGGAGGAAGTGCGCGGTAGCGTCAGGCTCAGCATGCGTGACGTAGGGCGGAGTGAACCGCTGTTGCTGCTGTTGTCGGCCAGTGGGGCGGGGGAGGGTGTGAACGACAAAAGTTCTGCGGAGCGTGTGACCCAGGAGCGTGGGCGCCTCGCCGCCGGCAGGTGAGGTGCAGGTTCAGCTGGGCAGACGCGGCGTGAAGAGAGCCGCGGAGGAGGCGGTGCGCTCGGCCGCTCGGATTCGGCGTGGTGGGAGGCTGGGGTATCGCCGAGTGGCGTTTGAGGGCGCTTAGAAGGCCCAGAACCTCGTAGAAGTCCGTGGGCGCCGGCTGCGTCTAGCCCTTGCTGAACGGAGCAGCCTCTGTGGGGTCAGGTTTCGGGTCTGCTCTGGGGCACCGGGCACCCCTCCCTTCAGCCTTGAGAGGTCGCTGGCCTGATGCTCGCTGGCCCGTAAAACCGGTAAATGAGCGGCCGCTGTCTCCAGCCGCCTGCCCTCTCGCTCCGGGTGGTGCCGTGGTAAACGCCGGATCCGGGACGACCGCTGAAGGGAGCGAGCGAAGGCAGCGACTGCTCCTGCTTCTCAGGGCAGCGCGGTGGAGAGAAGAGCCGGCAAGGATGCCCTGAGCGTTTGGGCCGGAGAAGGCAGGCGTTCCTTTTTGCGGGGATAGAAAGCTTCCTTTGCTTTGCTGACTTTCGCCGTCTCTTGGCCTGGTGGTAAAGCGGACGGGACGCGGGCCTGCAGTGTTGCCTACAAAGAGCACCGGTTGACCCAGCCGCGCTGCCCTTTCAAAGGGTTCTGCCATCTAGCTAGGCATGGCAGGGATAAGGGCGGGAATGTAAGCAACCACCTGAGTCCTCGAGGTTCTCTGCGTGCTCCCTCAGGGCGGGACAAGAACAAGGTACTTTGTTGCCTCAGGTAGAAAGGTAGATGGTCCCAAGGTCAGTCGGTTATTTAGGCAGCTGAGGCAGAAACTACCATAAACATCTTCCACTCTCATTGATAATACAACGTGCAGTGCTCATAATAAATAAATAAATAACAAATTGCTGTCTTTTCAAAGCATTCATAATTGACTTTCTAAGGCAGCTGATGATCCCAGCCTTCCTGAAATTCCCAGAGAGAGAAAAGGACGAGTAAGCAGAAATGAGCATCACACTTGCTCTAATCTGGCATCATTGAGCCCAGTCCTTCCCAGTAAGTTGTGCAGAGCAAAGAGTATGAATGATATGCCACCTCTGCCCATATGGTTTTAGCACTTCAGGGAGGTAAGGCATGATTTTGACAGTCCACCCTCAAATTTGGAAGTGATTGGGCTGGGGGAAGAGTAGGAAACAAAAAGGTAAGGTGTAGATTTGCCTTTCTGCTTTCCCCATCTGACTCCATAAGAGAGAACACATGTTCAATTTTTAAAATGGATGCCATAATCTTCATATATATAGTCATATATATAATTACAACTAAAGTCAATTTTTTTTAAAGTTGTCCTACATCAAATTGGAAGGAACTGTTTGCTGACAAACATTCAGCTAGCAGCTATGGAGAAAACCCAAAGCACAACAGCTTTCAAAATCTGAAAATACATAATTGTGGATAACTGAAATGTTTTATTTTGTTTTAATCCTGATACAGTATTAATATTAATTAATGCCTCATATCTCAATGATGCTATAGAATTGAACTTTGAAGGATCTTTGTTATTACTTCTCCTTGCCCAAGTTCTGAAGATCAATGCACCATGTAAAAGTCTAATAAATATAATACATTTCTGATTATTAGTATCAGTTCTAAAGAATTCTTTTTTGATTTTATTGAAAATATATTTTAAAAGAATACTTGTTATTACACTTCGCAGTTTTTAAGTTGAGAATTATGATAAAGTTATCTTTGTGATTTTTTTTTAATGTCAAGTACAGTTGTTAAAAAAGTGATTAAGATTGTTAATAGCTGCTTTCTGAAGTTTTTTGTTAGTACAGGAAGATCATTTGGTCATGTCTTGACATCAGGTATTTCTAAATGTTGTTGAACTTCTAGGATTGTGTGAATTATCTAGGTATGGATGAAAGAAATCACTACAGTGGCTCTAGTGATGGGCATGTGTTTTCACCCATATGAAATGCATCTTCTTGTCATCTTCATCAAGAGAGTGCATTTATAGCTGTTGTTTTTGCTTGTGTATTTCTGTCCCAATTGGTTTGTGGTTGAAGTAGGTAAAACTGCAATTCCATAAACAATTATATGAGAGCAAGTCCCAATGAATGGAGCAGGCTCACCTCTGTGAAGATAGGCACAGAAAGCAATTATCTCAGACATGTTCCCAGCTGCCACTGCTGCTTAGCATTGCAATAGTTACATCTGAAATAATTGGAAGTTAGATCTGAAAACTATAGTTAGTTTTCCCTGTATAAAGGTTACTAACATAAGAATAATGAGAGATCTCTGGAAAAGATGGGTGTGGGTCAGGCTGGAAACAAAGAGATGCCAGATATAATTTGCTGGTTTATTGAAACTGTCAATGTTCATATGTACATCAGGACATCTGGAGGGCACTAGGTTGAAGAAAACTGGTATTGGAGCAAAATTTGCAAAGGAAGGAATATATTAAGTAAACACTTAGACATTGTGGTAGTGCTTCCTACTTCTTTTTCTTGGTTTATATATAAACCTCTTGTTTCCTTTCGATGCTAGCAGGGAAAACGGATATAACACAAATGGTCAAGTGCCAACCTAAAGAATAATGGGGTTCTAATAGTGTATGGGTTTTTTGGGGGGGTGCTTAGTAGGAATCTGGACTTGAAACTAAACAGAGTTGGGCTGGCTAGTTCTTGGATGAAAGATTACCAAGGAATAACAGGGCTGTTAGCCACATTGGACAGTAAAAAAAACAAAATGGAAGAAAGCAGTGGCAAACTACTTCCATAGAGTTGCTAAGAAAAATGCATCTTTGTGCCCATGTGGCCATCAGAACTAGAGCTTAACTTGAGGACATACTTATTTTCTGTTTTCTTGGAGTGCATTCCAGTGCTTGAAGTACCACCATAACAATCAAAAGCAATTACACTATTCTCTCACAACTATCCAGAATATCTGAATATCCAAAAATAAAATATGTAAGAATCAGTTGAGCAAGAGTGAGTTAGAGGACAAAGCTAAAGGGTCCTAACTTCTTTCCCAATAACAGCTGCAAGAAATAATTTCAGGAACTTTCCTCTGACTAAAAACCCAATGCTTCACTTTATTTATGTATTCAGATATTGATCAACAGGAATAAACTTGCAGTTTGTGTGCACAGGTGAATGTTCATCTTGTGTGTGACAATATGCAAAATAAAGTAGACCAATTTCAGGTCTATTTAAAATGTAGTTCATCTTAAATGCAAGAGATGCTGATATAAAAATATAAATAAGTTTTGGGTGAGATGGGAAACATTTGTCCTGTCAATTACCTAAATAAAATGTTATAATAATGCAGGGTAAAACTTGTTTCTCATGGGTTCCAAGCCTGAAATTTAACCCACATCATTTTTTCCAGTCTAGTAAATGACAAGCATCTGAAGATAAAGGTTTTTTCCTCTCTTGAATTTTGTCAGCATCTTAAGAGGTAGCATTGCCTACTAATTTCTAGATTACTTAGTTCAAATGAAAGCAGTTGCACAAGAATAAAGAGGATTATGAAGTTATAGAATGTAGGAAGTGACCATGGAAGCTCACTGGATGACTTTGGATCAGTATTTCTGTTTCAGCCCAATGTACCTCACAAGACTGTAGTTGCAGGGGGTAAAATAGGTCTTATACTGCACTTAGATGTAAGTGCATACCAAATAAAAACATTCCAAAAAACATATCCCAATTTTTAAAAAACGTAAATTCCAAATGTTTTCCCTAACCTATATGTGCAGTGTGTCTCATCTCTTTGCAGCTTCATCCACCTTCAGATATTAAAGTTACCCATCCCTTTAATGGATTGTTGACAAAATTTAGTTAAGAATGTTTAGGAATCACTGAACTATTCTTAGGAATGTCTCCAGAGCTTGCCATCAGGGAGATTGTACTCTCCTTTGAAAGCACTGTACAGCTCACAAGCTTTAGGAGACTAGACCAAGTGTTAATTATACTTGCTAATGTAGGAAAAAAAAATTTTTTTTTGCCCCTGTTGTGTTTCTGGTTACATTTGAAAAGGCTAGTTTGATCTGAAAAGCTCTGTATAACCTGGAACTAGAACAGCTTAAGGGAGACTGTATACTCTTGTTTAATATCAGTGTTTGTGAGCGTAAGTTGTTTAAATTTCAGCACTTAGTAGTAAAGGATGTAGTCTTGTTGGAGTGTGAGGTTTTTTTTTTAATCAGTAGTGGGGGAATGCCCATATTAAAATTTCCCCCTGTATATCTTAGTGCAGCCCAATAATAGTTTTCAACTAGCATGGTCTACTTAAATCTCTCTCTTATATTCCATCTTAATAGTATTACCAGCTATTAACCTGGGGAGCGTTTTACTTTTCCTCCCTTGTAGCTTTTTGTCTTACTCTCCATCACAATTTTCCATTTTGCTTATCTTGACTGAAAAAATGTCAAGAGAAACAGAATACTTACTTAAATATTCTGACATTTTTCTTGACTCTAATAAAGATATTTTTGTACTATAGCTTTTGGGTGATTTCCCCCCCCCCCCGATGAATAGGAATGGTTGGTGGCCTTATCTGGGCTGTTGTCTTATATCTGTTTAAAGGGTAGTAATACAACACACACACACACACACGTATTTCTTGTTGGTATTTATTTTTTCTAGTATAAATATATATAGGCCTTTTGTTATAGATGCCAATGATTTACCAATATCACCACTTTTCTGTCCTATTATATCAGGATTTTAGCAGGTTTCAAGTTATACTGGAAGTTCAAACTATGTGTCACTTTAAACGTTTCTCCCCCACCCCATCCTAAAGTGCAGAGTCTGGAAAGACGTGTGTCAATGTTTGTAAAGATGATTAATGTAAAGTCCTCCCATTTATTGGCTAGGAGCCAGTATGTTGTTGTTTTTAAGCAGTGTTAACTCGAAAGATCCATGTGACAAAGTGCTGAATATTGAGTTCTATGGAGCTGTGCAGTGATCTACATTCAGAAGGCAAACTGTGATTTGCAGTGTCCATGGGCCTGATGTATCATTTGTTGTGAACACCTTAAAGAAGCTGTACCTTTCTCTGGGCTTGGCTGGCCGCCCTTCACAGCTAATGCACCATCCTGGGAAAATACACATTTGGTTTTTTCTGATAGTACTACATATACCCTGAATAGATTTTGTCCATTAAATTCAGATCTTCGTGCAGCCCTGATGTTCAGCACAATAGAAACCATGACAGTTTGGCTAATCACACATTTGTAGCCCTGGGATATAGTCATAGGTTTTTCAGAATAGACTATTAGCTAATTTTGTCTCTGAGAACCCAGGAAATAACAGATTTGCTTGATTGAGTGTAGGTGGCCAGTGTGTAATTTACGTTAAATTAAAAGTTACTATATATTTGTACCTGAAGGTGCTTTATTCAGAGGTGGAGTAAATGTGGGAGGTTGAAATTATTCAATCTTGAGAGAAGTTGGAAGCTTCACAGTAATATGCTCCCTGTATGTTTTAACCCGTTTTGAGGGTGTGGGTGGGCAGAATAAAAAACACCCCTATTTATCTCCTCCAAACAATTATTTAATTATTCTACTACTGTTACAAAATGGAAAAAAATATTCAAGCTGTCATTAGTAACTAAGTAAGTCACACTAGGTTCACACATTGAGGTAATGTATAAGGTAATTTGTTTACTTTATAAACTATTGTTTTAATTCTTGACTTACGGCTTAATATTTGTTAAACCATTATGGCTTACTTTGAAATGTAGCAACTGTAACATTGCTACTGTAGTACTGGCTACAGTACTTGTATGCAAACAGAAGACACTGTGTATTGGGTTGGGTGACTGAATCAATCAGGCTGCATTTACCTGAGAGGAAGCCCATTTAAATTAAAAATCATTTTTGAATAAACATGTATAGGTTATCACAATCAGAGTTGCAATTCTGCATAATCTCACCTTGAAGTAAATTCTACTTTGTTCAGTATAAACTATATATGTTTAAGATTGCTCTGTAAATTTCACCCTTGGATTACCACATTAAAATACATCTTTTTACAGATCTTGAAATAAGATAGCTTATGCAAAGAAGGCAGGGATCTAAATAATTGTATGAAAGAGGAAATACGAAAATACTTTTCTGCAGATAATAAAGATTGTGGAGTCCTTGGTGCTCTCTGAGCCTTGTTGTTTTCTTGCAGATGTTTCATTGCCAGACTAGGCAACATCTTCAGTGCGAAGAGGGAGTGGGCCTTGCTCTCTGTTTATATATCGTGGTTTGTCTAGCTTGTGTTGGTGGAGGTGGTGTTCTCTCCTTGGGAGTTCCTTGATTGGGCTGTTGTTTGCTGCTTGGTTGATTGACTGGGTTAATAGTTCCTTGATTAAGGTATAATGTACTGTTTGGTTGTTCATCTGGTGTCAGTCCTAGAGTTATGCAAAGATTAACTCTAGGATTAACACCAGATGAACTATCAAACAGTACATTATACTGTAATCAAGGAACTATTAACCCAGTCAATCAACCAAGCAGCAAACAACAGCCCAATCAAAGAACTCCCAAGGAGAGAACAACACCCCTACCAACACAAGCTGGGCAAACTACGGTATATAAACAGAGAGCAAGGCCCACTCCCTTCTTGCACTGAAGATGTTGACTAGTCTGGCCATGAAACATCTGCAAGAAAACAACAAGGCTCAGAGCACCAAGGACTCCACAGTTCAACTCTGAGCTACAAATATTCACTTCGATTGATACAAAGATTGCTACACCAATTATGTTGGCTTTTTTCACATGCTTGGTAATGGTATAGGAACCCCTCTCTTAAGAGGATAGTTTCTTCTGAATAAGTTACATATGTAAGAATACAAAGCTGGTATCTACATTTATAAGGAAAGAATAACTCTAATATTTTTCTCTCCAGTTTAAGTAAGCAAATATAGCTTGCTTTTAAGTATGAAAAAACCTCAGTAACCAATGGACAGAACTAAAGTTTCCAGCCTAATACAAACATTAAAATCCAATTAAATTTGTAGCAAATATTTCTTTCATTCAGCAGCCCAATAAATCAAGTTTCGGACAGAGTTACACAAATATGTTTTACTGCTCTTCTACATGATTGCAAGGAAAAGGTTTATTGCATTGCCCAGAGTGGTATGCTTCACAGATGTGTATTTGACACTGGCAGAATCCTCTCCCTTTTATGTGCTGTGATTCTAGGATATGGGCAGGCTGATATGAATAAAAATGCTTCTTCAGGTATTATGTTGCAAGCTATTTGAAGCTTTAAAGCCTAAAGCACATGAAATACAGAAACATGTGGGCAACCAAGTACAGCTGGTGTAATATAAGATTGCATGATATCACTTCTATGCCCTCAGCAGTATAGGAACAGGTATATTCTCTACCAGCTGAAATTTCCAAATCAGTTTCTAGGATAATTTCAAATATATTGCATTATAATAATCCATTTAAGCATTGTTGGTACATAGATAGCTAAAACAAGATCTGCCTTCAGATAGGATTACAGCTGCCATACTAGTCTAAATTGGTAAGCAGAATTACTGGCTGCTACCTGAGCTTCCCATTAATGCAGAATCCAGGACAACTGCCAAGCTGTATATTTGGTCCTTCAGGGAGACTCTAAGATTAGTTATGAGCCTTCATATACAATAACCGATTTCTTTACCCACAGTACTTCAGTTTTGTGTAATTAAATCTGAATAACTTATTCTTCCTTATCTTTTTGTAAACTGCTGTCAGACTATAAGCGTTTCACAGATGGAGAAGAATGTTTTCCAATTGAAGTTTGATTTATATATTTTATCTCTGATTGTGAAACTATTTTTATTTTATTTAACTCTTATTTATTTCCTTCAGGAGCTCAGGGCAGTGTACAAAGCATTTCCTCCTTCCTTCGTGGCTGAAAGTAGACTAGAACCTGGGTCTCCCCATTGCCAGTCCAACATTTTGATCACTGCACCATACTGGCTCTTGGATTTATGTAATTGTTTTTAATGTAGTTGTGGTTTTAATTAAGTTTTTGAAAACTGTTTTTCATTTTGTACTTTTTTGTTAGCAAATTGGATTTTGTTTCTAGATAAGTAGGAGAGAAATGTGCAATAAATGTGTACACATCTGTTGTTTTCCCCCAACAAACTATTTAGAATATACTTCATTGCAAAATTCTAGTGGGTGGAGACAACATTTCCTTGAAAGCAAAAAAAGAGGGGTTCATCAGAATTTATGAGGTACCAGGTATAAAAGACATATTGAGTACTATCATCTTTAATTGTGTATCATTAACAGGAAAACTTTAATTAACAGGTGTTAATATTCACTATGGTAAGAAAAAGATTAATTTTTAAATAACATTTCCAACCTTAATTTTGGAAGTAAGTTGACTTTCTAACTGTTCTAGCAGTAAACCTTACAAATATTTGTAACTTGTTCTAAGGAAATATGACAAGTCCCTTCATTGTGTAGGATGCAAAAATTTTTACTTAAGTTTCCTCCATCTTAGGCCTGTTTCAGATGATATATTTGGAGAACATACAAACCTAGGCACCACAGTGTTGTAACTTTGTGTATTATACAGATATTGAAGTTGCGAGAATAGTATAGTTCAAGGCTTCTTGTACACGTGAAAGACTTGTTTGGTACCATTTATAAATTATTCTGCACAAATCAGTTACTAAGTATTTTAAAAGCTGGTTTTTAAAAATAGATGTCTTATTGCATAGACTGGAGCTGCAATCCCATGAACAGTTACCTGAGAATAAATTAGAGCTAACCAAGTAAATTTGAACAGGATTGATGACTGAAGGGTAAGAAAACTTCATAAGGTCGTAGTTATAGAACTATTAAGGATACCATGATGGTTTTTACATTTTCTACCAATCTTTTCAGTAAGGAGTCAACATCACTCAAAAGTAGAGATGTAATAAGGATTCTGTTAGTACTTTGCAGAGAGATGTTTGTTGCAGCAAATCTTGTGGCATCTTAAAAATTGGAATAAGCTCTGGCTGATTAAATCTAGTTTATCAAATTAAGCTGATACATAAGGTTCCTTTTAACACTGTTTCAGCTATGAATCTGAGTCCTGTATGAGTCCTGTACCTTTAAAAGGGCTTCGGCACTGCACTTAGGTTTTATGAAGCATCCCAGCATTCTTGTCCCACAATAAGTAAGCAGTTATGCAGTATGAATTTGATTTCATTTGCAACAGTGGAATATGCTGCAATGCAATCGAATAAAAATCCTTACCCTACAAATGTGTACTGGGAAACGCTCACTGAATACAGTAGCGTTTATGTCCTAGTAAGTGTATTTAAGATTGCAACAGCCGACTTGTTCTAGTTTTCCTAGTAACTGTTATGCATAGAGTGAAAATCTGTTTTGCTCTTTTGCAGTTTCCTTCCACTTGGGATATTCCATATGCTGATATGGTGATTTCAGAGTGGCTCTCATTACAGGTGAACAGAGGTAATAATCCCTTATTAAAGAATATAATTTACAGCAGTTTTTAAATTTCAGTTTGGAGCTTATGTGTATTTGCATATTGCAGAATAGATGGTTATTTTGAACATCCAAAGCAGTACGTGCAGATATTAATCTTGTAAAAGCCTGAGATACTAGCACTGGATATGCATTTAAAGTTTAATTGTGAATATTCTGATGGGTCAGTGAATGTGAATTTTTCTTTTCAATCTCAGAGCAGTGAATATCTGGAGTAGGAGTGTAACTTGAGTTCTTGGTAATATGCTAAAATCACTATTGATTTTTGGTGCTTCATCTCTGTTGCTTGGATCTTATTTCTGCAGGACTTCTTGTTTAAAAATAAGAATGATTAGGAGTCAAATGAGGTTTGTTAAGACTGTATGTCATGAACTTGATAGCATTTCATAGAAGACTAAATTAGCCCCTGAAATTATTCTGGGCTATAATCTTATAAATATAATGTGGTAAATACTATGCTGCAAGCAAACATTGAAATGTAATTTGCAAGTCTTGTTATAAGCTGTTCTTGAAAGACTTAAGTGACTGATACACAAAATCTTCACCATTAGATTGGCTGAGGTTATAATTTCTTCACAGAAAAATGAAAATATGTACTTCCCCGTCTTTATGAAATGTGTCAATGTATACTACTTCACTCCTGTTGTGTAATCTTTTTAAAAAGGACAGAGCAGAATATTGTAATGCTTTACCTATGTTGTCAGTTAATATAATATGAATGAATTGGTCAGTTAATTTAATATGGTCAGTGTAGCACATTCCTACACAACTAATTTCAGCAACTTAAAAGCAAAAGTGTAAAAATTAGTATCTGGGTAAAAGAGGCAGGTACTGTGTCCCCGAGAATTTTGTGCAGTGTTGTCTTAGTAATGCTGGTCTGGCAGGTTTTTTGGCCTGCTGACAGCATTAGTGCTGGTCAGTATAATTCTGTGGCATAGGAGGATTTGTTAGTTTGAATCAGTGTATGCGAAAGCAAATAGATATCCCAGTTAGCTGCATTAATAAGTCTGTTTTTATATATGGATTTCTGGTGATCAGCTACATGATATGTGGCTTGTTGACACAAATGCAGTTATATAATGTCCTTTTGTCATGATTTGAATTATTACTTTTATATAGGAAATCTCTTTGAAGCTAGAATTTTAAAAAGCAAATTATCCTGGACATCTATTCATAGTTATTTGTACTCTTTGCTAGTTATAAGGGTAATCTATTATTGTTTGCAACTAAATCACCATCATTGAATTGGAAACATAAGTGGATTTTGCTCTGTACTTGAACATGAGATTAAATTAATATATTACATTTGTTTCAAGAGTGTCAGGCTTGGATCAAATAGCCTTCCAACGTGAAATGTTCTTATATAATATTTTCATCTATGTGTTCTGAATAGTTATATACTGTATAAGATGCTTCAATAATGATATTGTGAAATTTGAGAGACTGCTAAAATCCGCTCCTATCTCTGTGCATACAGAAACATATTACCTTAAAAAAAATTAAAATCATGTTAAAGCAATCTCTAAGGTTTTAGAATTAAAATATACTATTTAAAGAGCTAGAGTCTGCTAGAACTGGTAGTACAATTGCCCTGTTGCATAATTAATACTTGTAGTGTTTTAAAGGTTTGGTTCCACTAGGCTTTGTTTTTACATTTGTAGGAAAATAAGTTAGTTGTCTCTGTGTGTTAACCAGAAGAAATCAAGCCCTGTAGTGGTGTCCTAGTCCTATCAATACTTTGGAAATTAAAAAGCATTCAAAATTCTATAATACATTTTTGGCAAATTATATTTAAGCACTTGATAATGGTTTGCTCTTAAAGGTAATTTTCTGGCATTCTTCTAATGTCAATGTAATATTATCAGTAGTGACATATAATATGGTAAGAAACATGAAAGATGATGCAAGTAATGTACTATCTGGTTCCTCTTATAGACTTCAGTTTAATGGAATACTGAAAACCAATATAACATTCCAAACTCTGCAGGAACATTTTTCCTACAGTGCAAAGGCAAAACATGCTTGAACTACTTGAGATGGCATCTACAAGTTTGTTTTAAAACAATTATTACCCATATCTATTTCTCTAAGCTATTTGAGGAAAGTCATTGGATAAAGAAATGTACAGAAGAATGTATGTATCACATCTAACAATTATTTTGTTAATGGCCACTGCCAGGATAGAAGTTAACACTGACCTTGCAACATTTTATTTTACAACTAATCTCACTGTTGTCCTGTCACAAAAAAGAGCAAAAAGGAACCAAATTGGATATGTATTTAAATTCCTGTATCAAGGGTAATATACCACACATCTACAGCATATTGTCAAAAAACGTATGTTACAATCAGTGTATTAGTTTTAGGACTACAAGATTCTTTTTCTTCTGATACAACAGATTAAACCTGCAATTTTTCTGGAAATTGTATCTACAACTATTTTCTAAAGGAGGGTCTCTTTAGGTAGGATCTGTGTATGCTGAAAGCAAAATTTTTCAGAGCTTAAGAAATGCGACACCTCTTCCCAACTGATGTTTTTGATGTCAACTGTTTTATTCAAAAGGAAGGAAGGAACACATCATTCAGTTCTTTGTTTGCTATCCTAATTCTAATCCTATTCTTTACTTTTATCTCTGGAATATTTTTCAAATGCCTAACAAAAAAATCTGCATGTTAAATACCCTTTTTCTTGTGAGAAAAGTTACTAATCATAGACCCATAGACCCGGAAAACACCATTTAGGCATTGAATCCAACTCTCTGTTCAATGCAGGAATCCAGATTGAAGCAATTGTGACAGATGGCTGTGCAGCCTTTGTTTGCATCCAGTGATGAGAAGCCCACTTCCTCTCTGCTCATTTGGCGCCATTGTCAAACAGCTCTTACTGTTTCCCCTCCTTGGGAGGGAGGTGGGGGGTGATAAAGTTTGATAAATAAATAAAATAAAATAAACAAATAAAAGACATTTTCCTAATGGTCAACAGGAATATCCTTTCCTGTAATGTAAAACTATTATACCATGTCCTGCACTCTGGATCCTAAAGAACAAGTCTTGGTGTTATTCTAGGTGAGATCTTATCTTGAAGATTGTTTTCAGATTCAATTTTCTCTTTTCTTCCTGTAGTACATGTATTAGTGTTTATAATGCTACAATTTTTTTTCTTTGAAAGTCTGCATGTCTTCCATGGAAGTCTGCAAGATGTATTCAGTTGTAGAACATTACCAAAACATCTAATATACTGATTGCATTTTGGGCAGAAAGGACAGGATAAAAATATTACAAATGTTTGGCTTCATTCACTCTTACTATAATACACCACTATAAGTATACATAGTAAACTCCAACATTAATTACAATTTTATATTTAGCATATAATCATCATCTTGTTTGTAGTTACTGAGATACACACTTCAGTAAACAGTGAGTCCTTTGTACTGGCAAAAGAGCGTACTGGGATAAATGACTAAGCAATTATCATTTTAATTTCAGATGGACAAATAGTATTATATGTCTATAGAAACACTGCCTTACAATCTTTTCTAGTTGGTTGGAAAATGGAATAAAATATTTATTTAGTAAACAAATCTATTTTAACATTGTATTTATAGACAATCTCATGGCAAAGGACTAATGCACACATCTTTTGATGACTGCTTCTCCCCATCACCCAACTTGGACATTGCTTTCTAATTCCATAGTGTTAACTGCTTTGTGTATATGTGTGTGTGCGTATGTATGCATGAATAGATAGATAGACCTGATTATGTTAAAGGTAAACTCTCTTTCAAGTTATGCTTGCTTTCTGGTAATTTTCATGGACATACCATATAGTTTTCTTTGCCTATAATTGTGGAATTCCCAAGCAATCTTCTGTCCAGGTGATAACTAGGACACTGTGTGCTTAGCTTCTGAAATCACTTAAGGTTGGTAGGTGCTGCTATCTGCTTATTACATATATTTTAAACTATGTCTAGAAAAGGACCTATCACAGTCTCCCTTTTATTTGTAGTCTTCCTTTGACGCCTTTAATCATGCATACTGAAGAAAGCAGGATGTATGGATTGGTGGTTTTTGTTTTTGTGTGTAATTAAGTGATGTGAGAGAGACAGATTAAAAATGTCTTTATCTAAATTCATTGTATATTTATGTATTGCCAGATCTTATACTTGACAGATTTAGATCTTAGTTTTCCTCCAGAAGCTCAAGGCAACATGCATTGCATTCCCTCTTCCAGTCTTCCCCAAACAAAAAAGAGGTAGGTTGAGCTAAGAGATAGTGACTAGCCGGAAGTCATATAGTAAATTTCTGCCAGAGTTGGATTTAAACCTGGGTCTTCCCAATCTAAGTTCAGTATCCTTTCCAGTACACTACATTGCTCCTTCCATTGAACTTTAAGCATAGTTTTTCATGGTGCAGTATTTATTTATTTTATTTATTTATCTAATTTATCCCCGCCCATCTCCTCCCGTCGGAGGCCTCTGGGCGGTTTACAACAAATGATTAAAACCATCAGAATAATAAAATACAATAAAAATACTATAAATAGAAATAAAGAATAAAGAATAAAAATCCAAGCGATGAAAGATCTAAAACAGTCCAAGTGTGGGAGAAGTGGTCTATAACAACCATCCCCATGTAACTCTATTCCCCTCTCCACCCCAAGCGAGGTGGCAGAACCAGGTCTTCAGACTCCGCCAAAAGGCCAGGAGCGATGTGGCCAATCTCACCTCCGGGGGCAGCATGTTCCACAGGGCGGGAGCTACTGCGGAGAAGGCCCGCTTCCTGGACCCCTCCAGATGAAATTCTTTTACAGACGGGGTCCGTAGCATGCCCTCTCTGCACGATCGGGTGGGACGGGTTGATGTAATGGGGAAGAGGCGGTCCCTGAGGTAACCTGGTCCCATGCCATGTAGGGCTTTAAAGGTAATAGCCAACACCTTGAATTGGACCCGGAAGCAAACTGGTATCCAATGCAGCTCGCGCAGCAGTGGTGTTACATGTGCCCTTCTGGGGGCACCAAAACAGCTCGCACAGCTGCATTCTGGACCAGCTGAAGCTTCCGGATACTTTTCAAGGGAAGCCCCATGTAGAGCACATTGCAATAGTCTATCTGAGAGATAACAAGGGCATGAGTGACTGTTCGAAGGGCCTCCTGGTCCAGGAAGGGGCGTAACTGGTGCACAGCATGTAGCTGCACAAAGGCTCTCCTGGCCATGGCTGCCACCTGCTCTTCGAGCAGGAGCCGTGAGTCCAGGAGGACCCCCAAGTTACGCACCGGGTCTGTCTGGGGTAGTGCAACCCCATCCAGAACCAGAGATGTTAATGTCCCGGATACAGAAGAACCATTAACCCACAGCCACTCAGTCTTACCAGGGTTCAGTTGAAGCCTGTTGTTCCCCATCCAGGTCCCCACAGCCCCCAGACACTCGGAGAGGGTGGTCACGGCATCACTTATTTCACCTGGGATGGAGATATACAATTGAGTATCATCAGCATACTGATGATACCTCATCCCATGGTAACGAATGATCTCACCCAGCAGTTTCATGTAGATGTTAAAAAGGAGAGGGGAGAGTACTGATTCCTATGGCACCCCACAAAGAAGGGGCCGCGGGGCCGATCTCTCCTCCCCTATCAACACCCACTGGGATCGGCCCTGGAGGAAGGAGGTGAACCAGCATAAGACTACGCCGCCCACCCCCAACTCCCTGAGCCTCCCGAAAAGGATACCATGGTCGATGGTATCAAAAGCCA
Organism: Candoia aspera; assembly: GCF_035149785.1. NCBI lineage: Eukaryota > Metazoa > Chordata > Lepidosauria > Squamata > Candoiidae > Candoia > Candoia aspera. Next base: position 48,993,992 of record NC_086155.1, on the reverse strand, counting down.
CTGAGAGATCAAGGAGAGCGAGGATGGATGCACTGCCTCCATCCCGCTCCCACCAGAGATCATCCATAAGTGCGACCAATGCCATTTCCGTCCCATAACCAGGCCTGAAACCTGACTGAAAGGGGTCTATTACAGGGTATGTGAATTGTTCACTATTTTGTTGACTCATCTTTGTTTGTTTTTGTACACTGAAAATGTTATTTTGGTTGCTAGACAGGATGGTGCTGATACGATTGGTGAAGGAGGTAAGAAATAATTGATTTGATCATTTAGTAGTAATTTGTAGAAGGGCAAAAGGTGTGATGGAATGTGTCTCTGAGGAGGTGCAATGGAGGTTGCAGGAGAGGAAGGAGAGGGTGCATTCCAGGGGGAGAAATGGTCTTACAGTTTGAAGGATCTTGGGCAGCCGTCCAAGAAGCTGAGACAGGGCTCACCCTAGATTGCCTGGAGTATTTCTCCCTAGCACCTTTTGGCTTTGCTCAGTTTGGCAAGATTCTGTACATGGTAGAAACAATAAAGAACTAGAGCTTAATTCCTGGCTCAGCATTGTTTCTTCGCCTCAACCTTGACAAAAGGCTTGCTAAAGATTTACTGGTGGAAGAGATGTGCTTTAAAAAAGAAGATGGAGCAAAGCAAGGAATAGCTACTGTAACAGTACAGACTGAGATACAGTGGATAAAGAAGGTGAGATTATTATAGGGATGGACAAAATTGTGCTGGTTTAGTGTTAGGTTGCTGTCTCCCAATTCAAATATCCTGAATGTTATAACAGCCATCTTTGACTTGTACTGGATATGTGTACTAATAAGCCTTTTACCATGAATATTTAGTTGGAAGAACTGGGGGAAGTAAATGTTTCAGTTTTTAGGCTATCCATACAACCTTAGGCAACACTTGGGGGACAGGGAAGAAAAATTGCATTAGTCTACCAGGCCTTTCATCTCTTGAACCAGGTGCCCTTTTTCTCATCCTTCCAAGTTAACCTTATTCCATTGAAAAAAAAACCTGGAAAATTGGTAAGACTGCTTCTGAGTGATCTCTCCAACTTTTTTTTTAATCGTATGGCATAGCAGTTAGATGTTCATGCTGCTTTTTCTTGCTGGAAAATCCTTGTGAGGTCCAGCAGCCAGATGTATAGACTATTTAGCCGTCATGTTGCCCAGGGTGCACCACAAGGAGGCTAGTCTACATTGCACTCTCCAACTGAAAAGCTGATAGTAATGAAAGTAATGGTCAACAGAAATGGTGGGAAACCATGGACTGATACTTTTTGAACATGGACTAAGTGCTATTTAAAGACTTACCATAATTCTGTCTCAGCAGGTGGTAGAATCTGGCTGACTGTGGGCTCATCCCCACAATTTACTTATCCTGGCTTAGAGATGGTTCACTTACTGGTTGTTCAGGACCTTTCCTCAAAGTGGAGTCTCCATCTCATTGCCAGCTTGCTGCTGAGGCAGGCTGAAGCCAAATCAAGGTGATCCAGCAGGAAAATTGTGTTTTCTGCTAGAAAAAGCAGTAAAACATTCTATGCCACATAGAGAGAACCTGACAAATATCAGAAAACTGCAGGGTGCCCTCTACACATTTTCATTCCACATTTTCCACTGTGGGTGTTGAGAAGAATGTGTGCCACTCATATGCCTTCCAAATTCCTTTGGTGCTCTGCCTTCATTCAGAGGCTGGCCCCAGGTTGGCCCTGGCCTTTCTCACTACTGGTGAGGTAGAGAATACATGTGAAAATCAGTGAAAATAATGGCAAGAGCAGCAGTAGCAGCAGGTTTGGCTTTGGGATAGGCAGGGAGAAGGATGGACAAACACCACTTTGGAGAACTGTAGTTGCAATAGCATGACATAGGCATCAGCTGATGTGGCCAATGCCCACTCTTCTGCAATAGCATTGGATTGGACTCTTATGCTTTTCCCTTTCTGGGGAAGCATCAGGTGCTGCAGGGGAGGGCATAACATGGTGCCAAGAGAGTAAGTGCTAGCTAGGCTGCAGGGAGGGAGAAGGATACTCAGGAGCCTATCACTTTAGGGGTAGAAAGGCTTTGGAAGCAAGATTTCCCAGCCCCAGTGAATCCCCTTCTATGTCCAGAAGATGTAGAGATAAGAAAGCAAAGTCAAAGATTGGCTCTTCTGGCTGGGAAAAAGCAGTGTGCACTATCCTCTCCTGCCGTAAATACTGTTTCTTCCTAGTCCAGATGAACCAGTTACTGTAAAGAAAATAACATTTTCTATGCAGGAAGCAATTTTATTAGCTTTGCTGGAGAATTGTGGTAGAAGTACCAATGTTGGGGTAGAAATATGGAAAGTGAAATATTTTCTTCTTGTCACAGGGATAGGAGGAAAGCAAATCCATAAGGATGTATGGATAAGCACCTTAATCTGGTTTTGGAAGCTAAAGAAGGTCAAAGCTAGTTAGGACATGGATGGAAGAATAAAACAACTTGGAAGAAAGCAATAGAAAATCACTTGTATTTTGTTATGTAGATCTGTCCATAGTCTCATCTGAAAAAAAAAACTCTTATTACCTAGATGATAATGAAGGGAAGCATCCAATGGAGTTTTTTGGGGTGGTCAAAAGTCTTGCATATTTGCTTCTATAAGAAGAAAGTGTAGATCCCTTGAGAGCCCACTGTGATTGATTTGCACAGCACTTTACAGGAAGTATCACTCATAGGACTGGCGATTTAAGTGTTGTGTTCAGGTTGATAGCTGAAATGTTGGCCTCTGATTCTCCAATTATAATAGATATTTTCTGAGTGGCATAGCCTAAATAGAGATAAGATCTCTGGAATGGTGAGACTTAATGCATCTATGTTTGACTCTTGCTTTTCCTGGCTAATAAAAGTGATTTGGAATTTTTTAACGTGTAGTTAGATTGGCTCTTTCTCCTTTAGGCAGGTTGAACTTTAAAATATATACAGGTAGTATACAGGTAGTCCTCGAGTTACGACAGTAATTGGGACCAGAATTTCCACCACTAACTGATGGAATCATAAAGTGCAATGTCACGTGATTGCATCGCTTAGTGACAGCAATCCTGGCACTCCCCATTGCCATCATTAACCAAATCCCACTGGTTGTTAGGTGAGGACCCACCCCAATCCAAGCCACTCCCAGTTTGGTCCCTCCCAGCCCTGAGCCTTGGTAAGGTAAGGAACTGCCTCCTCTTCAACTCCCCCTACCCTCTTCCCTTTGGCTGCCTTGCACTCTGCTACCTCTGCTGCCCTTGCCACCCTGTGCTCTGCTCACCCTGCTGGCCTGACAGCCCTGCTGCTCTCAGCTGACCTTTGCCATCTTCCTCCCGCTGCTGACGAGGCAGCTGTTGGCCATGCCAGCCCTTCTTCCCAAGGCTACTCTCACCATTCTCCAAATCGCACCACTCCAGGCCTCATGAGAAGGCCTTGCCCGCCATCCTCCAAATTGAGTGTGCTGTTCTCCCAGTGCTTCAAAAAGCCTTCAGAATGCTTCTGAGGCTTTCTGAAGCATTGCAAGAACAGCACATGCAATTTGGAGAATGGCAGGTGCTATTTGGAGAATGGTGCAGGTGGCCTTGGGAAGAAGGCCTGATGCAATCAGCAGCTGCCTCACAGAGGGCCAGGCCAGGGGTAGCTTGTCAGCAGCCGGAGGAATACAACAAAGGTCAGTTGGGTGCGGCAGGGCCTGTGGAGCACAGGGTGGTGGGGATGGATGGGGCTTTGCTCTCTGGTGCTGGGGTGGCCGGCCACAGTGCAGGGCTTGAGGCTGCACTCTGCAGCAGTGGCACTGGGGCTGAAGTAGAAGCCCAGAGTGTGGGCAGCCAGCTGAGACTGCTGAAGGCCCAGGGCCTCTACTTCACTCTTAGTGCTGCTGCCGCTGCCAAGGAGTGCCACTGTGCAGGGTGACCAGAAGGTCAGAGATGCAGGGGAGACAGATGGGTGGGAGAGTTGAAGCACACCCTGCAGTTGTAAGTGTGGGCAGGTTGCCAAGCACCCAAATTTTGATCACATGACTGTGGGGGCACTAAAATGGCTGTAACTTCAGGGACTGGGCGTAAGTACCATTCATTCAGCCCTGTTGTAATTTCAAATGGTCACTGAACAAATGGTTGTAACTCGAGGACTACCTGTAAAGCCTTTTAATATGCTAGCAATTTTCGGTGAATGCAGACAAAATTGCTACTGTGTAAAGCTGAATTGTTAATATAGCTAATAATTTTCTTCTGTGAGTTTTAGATAAATCAAGATGCTGAGGTATGATGGGAATTGTGCAGTCTTCAGGCTGCAAGTACTTAAAAATTAATAGGTAGAAATCTGAAAATAGAACTGACTCCTTGCGTGAAGAAGTAAACATTTCATGCACTAATAAACAAATCAATATTTTCATGCAGTAATAAAAAAGAAATATACTTGCTGATTGTGTTGGTGTTACAATCTTGTGGATTTAGCATTTCTTTAAAATGGTTTTTATTAAAAAGAATTATATGGACAGTGTTAATATATAATATTCATGTTAACATTTCTGTAAGTCAATACAATGCTTATGTAAACTCAGTTGTTGCCAAAATGTAGACTTTTTATATCGATTACTGTTTTATCAGAAATAGTATATCCAATAGTTTATTTTCAAGTTATCAGACTAGCATCAATGAAAAGAAGGATCATAACAAGATTTTTGTCTCCCAGTGAATTGCCCTGATTCTGCTGCCATATATACCAACTTGTGACCTCTACTGTAGTTAATGAAAGTTATTGTCACTAAAATGCAAAAGCATCCACAATTCAGTGTTAGCAGCACATGATATCCACTTAATTTGACAGACGTTTACTTGCTGATTCTGGAAAATACTAACTGCAGTTGTATTAGAACTTGAAATTGATTGGCCTCTTCCTAATGCAAGATGGTCTCACCATTATGATTTCTTGTCTCAAGATCTTCTAAATTAGATATGAATAATAATATGCTTGAGTGAAAAAAGCTTGTATTTCTTTGTGTTGGAGATCTTACCCCCAAATAAGAGTCTCACCTGATAAAATTGACTACAAAATGTAAAACAACCTTTCAGGAAACAAACTTAATTTTGTCCTTACACTTCCATTTTGTCTCTTAGCTTCCATCTTGCCTGTTCATAGTTGCTGAGCTTGAAAGTTCTGGCAAAAAAGGAGTAGAATGTTTGGCTGTCACCCTGTCCTAAAATGAAAAAGGGAATACCATATTCTGAGTGCTATAAGAAATAGAATACTGTTGTCCTGTAGTATCAAATTCCTGTCATCTGCAGTAAAATGGAAGTATTAGTGAGAAATTAATCCTATGATTTAAAAGCAGCAGGAGCACCTAAAAATACTTCCTCAAGTAAGTACTCCATACCCAGGCAATAGAGGCTTTGGAGATTCTTTTTGTGTTTTTCTCTCTCAGATGCTTTCGAAGATGTTGTCTTTGCTGCTGTTCCTGTGGAATGGATGGATGTTTGTTTCTGCTACCCAGAATGAGTCTACCATCCCTGTGAAACTGTGGGCTTGTTTTCCAAAAGGAGGAGTATCTGAAATAAAGTTGATATGCCGCATGCATGGACTATATGCCAACAGTTCCAACCCTGGAGTGTTCCAGAGCTTGTACATATTCCATGCTGCCTCAGACTCAGTCAGCTGCCATTGGAGAGACTTGGCTAATTGTACTGTCAAGGCCAGTGGAGAAATTGGACATTTTTGTTATGACATGCAAGCGGACAGTCCAAGTTTTCATATTCCTGTTTCATGCCGACCTTTGCCAACACATTTGGACTCTCACACAACTGGAAATAGTGTAACCCAGGACAATTCATGTGACATTGCCCTAATATCTGCTGCTTTATGGAAATTTGGTGCACCATTGCATCTGAGAACTGTTGTTGGAACCCAACATAATGAATTTCTTAAAAATAATTTGCAGCTATCCTTAATTTCACCTTCTGGAAAAAAAATCACCCAACTGATTGTTAATTGGGAATCACATGAGTGGGAATTAAAGGGGACAGACTTAATTAGACAGGGACCCCCAGATTGGGTGGTTCCAATTAAAGGAACACACTGTGATCAAAGAACATCCTCTATTAAGTTTAAATTCTATGGACATATTTCCATAACTGAAAAAATTAGTGAACAAGGTTTGTATCAGGTAGAACTGGGCTTTCAAAACAAAACAATTTTTCAATTTAACCCACTGATCACAGACCTTCTCTCACTCCACCGTATGAGAAATCCTATTATTGGATCTCATGTATTGAAATTAGATCAGCCTGAGCAAATTGTTAGGAACCCACAGACCTCCCTAAAGGAGGTACAGATTCATTTTGAAGGTTTGAATGTATCACAGAAAGTGCCCCAGTGTTCTCCCTTTCTTGATATTAGCCACAGAGGTTGGATGGAATGGGTTAAAATGTGGGAAGGAGTACACCATGGAGAACGAATGAAAAGGGAATTGTTAGATTGGCTTGGCCCCGTGGGGGCAGGAGTTTCTTTCATAGATGCAGCCAACATAGAAGTATTAGCTAATAAACTTTCATATTCCACAAAACAAATAGGGAAACTTACTGCCCCGTTAACTAAATCTTTCTTACAACTCACAAAACAACCACAAGCTATCAGTAAAGTGCTTCCACTCTGGGAAGAAATTTTAGAAAATGATAGCATTCTGATAGTCTCTGGGATTCAGTCTCTCCAAAATAATGTTTCATTGGCTTTAGCATGTGAACAGGCCCAGGTAATCACACAAAATGTAATCATGGGTATGATTCGAGAAGCTAAGGCAGGAAGAATTCCCATGGAGGTAAGCAATTTAATTAGACCAGAACTCTCACCAGGTGAAATTGCTTTAGAAGCTTGGTGGAGACTGCTAAACGCATCCTATGACTCAACTCAAAACATACTGCGGTTATTCTTAATAACTGTAGAAGCCACACAAATTATTCCTATCTATCCTATAGTGCCCCTGGGATTCCAGATTGACAGAGACTTGGTCATGTATTCCAGAGACTCTAATAAATGGGCACACTTGAGGGATGGTCAGTGGCAAACAGTTAATGTGCAGGGCTGTATAAAAAGAGAGAATTTAGGCTTTGTATGTGAGGATAACAGCTTAGAAGAACACCATGAATGTTTTTCTCCTCAGCTTGTAAATAACTCTCATTGTTCTTTTGATGTAGTTCAAGAAGAAATGTCTACTGTTGTGTATACTGGCAAGGGATGTATTTGTGTTAGAACTCCATGTGAGTTTATAATCATTAATAGTCTAGTCATCCAACCTATGCTGCCATATATTAATCGTTGCTTTTGTAATATTAGCATGATTGTAGGATGTGATTTCCAATTTCGTGTACCTGTTTGGACTGTGCAACATATGAAAGCTTATCCCTCTTTATATAAAGAAATATCTCCTATTTCACTTGGTCTTGGCCTTTCTACTCTTAAAAATCTGCTTTCTCACCCCTCTCTCAAACAAGAATTACTGAAACTCAGAGAGATGGGTGAAAATGCTGCTCTGGAGATTCACCACAACAACCAGGAAATTGCCCAGGTTGTAGCAAAAGTCACATCAGCTGGAGACCATGCCTGGTGGGAGGTGCTTCTGGGATGGTCACCAAGTTCAAATGGAGTACTAAATATTGCTCTACACCCTATTGTGATGATCTTAATCTTTCAAGTAGCACTGGTGATTTGCTTGTTGATATTGGTTGGATGGATGAAATGGCAAGCAAGTAGACTGTTTTATCTACAGAATCACATATTTTCTACCAAAGCAGAGGTTTGATGGAAATATTTACCAAGGGCATCTCCCATAAAAAGGGAGACATTGCTGTGTCATGTTCTTTTGATGACCATACTTACGTTCCTAGCTTTAGTTTGTTTATACATACTAAATGTTCAATTGCTAAATGTCTACCAATTATAGACAAGAATACTTGTTTGCAAGGATTGTGTGCTATCTTTTGATGATAAGGAAAAGTGAGTATCTTAACCTAGAGTGCCTGAATCTCTTGGATGCACAAAACCAAAAACCCGTTGTGTCCCAATGCAGTCGGGATTGCTATTTGCTGCTTTTTAATTGATAAAATCACTTGTGTGTGTGTGTGTGTAAATTTCTGTGACTGTTTTATTGCTAAACACCAATTCAATATTTAATATTCTTTTCTGAAAATAGATGGGGCATCTCCACTCTTCTGTTTGTCATGGAAAACCATGATACCCTTCTTGGTAGAGAGAGGGTTTTGCTGCCTGAAAACACCAAAACCCTGTATTCCATTTCTTTCTACTTCAGATGGTGCCCTAACACAGTCTGAAAAAATTGACTTAATCCTACCATTGACAGTCCTTCTTATGTATATATGTTATCTCTCCATGGACATTAATGACAGCTTTTAGCTCAATGCAGCTCATTCACTTTTAATATCTTCCTTCCTTCAGAGATATTTTGGCTGTGATTTTATCTATTACTGCCTTTAATAAAATACTTTTTTGTCCCACAGTGTCTACTCTGTTTTTAATTCAAGGGAATGCAGGAATACTATTGAATACTCATAAGTGATCAATATTTTGACCCTGATGATTAAAATTGATCAGCATTTTGCTCCTTTTGATTCATGACCAGGCACAATAAGAGAGGTAATGAACCCTTCAGCTTTCTTCGAGATTCACAACCTCACCATATTTTTGTGTTCCTATAAAGCTTTTGTCTAATGTTTTGAGGGTGGTAAGCAAACCTAAGGGGAAATCACTGCAATACTGATATTAATTCTTACTGGCTTTATGCCCAGATAAAGATTGGCTGACCTGGACAGTTATTTGGTTGCCCTGGCTAACTGTCCTCCTTGTTCATGATACTGTGATTAAGTTTAGTTCTAATGATTTTTTTAAATAAATGCATTCAAACTTGGTGTTTTAAAGTATTGGGTGTCTTAAAAACTTAAGATGAAAAACAGGTTTACAAATTTTTGATTAAAATAAAAACACTGTGTGGGTGTATGTCTAAGGCTATGATGGAATGGTTAGTAAAGGTACAGCTGAATTTTTCAGATAGTCATGCCAACAAAAATATGTGCATGTATTTCAGTATCTCACTGTTGAAATGGTAATCTAGTGATCATCTGGACACACTCTGGGCCTTCTCTGAATATATATCATATGATATATTTTAACAGTATAAATCCAGGTTGTATCATTAAATGCAGAAGTCCTAAAAAAGCAAAAGTGACCAGTTTTCTCTTCTGAAGAAAAAAAATCATTTTCAGATAAATGGCTTCTGTGTTATCTTACTTTATGCGTGTCTTGTCCCCACCTTCCATACTTGCTAAGACTGATTTATCCAGTAATTATCTATTCACTGTAGGGGCTTTCATTCTTTCACATAGTGCAGATTTGCATGTGATAAAGAAGCTTTGTTCTTAGCATGTAAGTTGAAATTCCATAACAGTGGCCAGTGTTTGGTGAATGTAATTGGTACCATTTATCAGTAACATGCTTCTTCCATTAAGATGTTGTTTTGTGATCTGATGTCCTTGGGAAGTTTTCCAGAGATTCTGGCTATCTCTAGCAGTAATGCATACATAGCAGCATTTCTTGTTTTGCAAGTCTGTTCAGCCAATGTATGGGTTGTCTGCCAATTAGATGTATTCTGTCATTGGATATGATCTAGGACAGCACTAAGACCATAGTGGCAACTGCTATCTTTATGAATAGGAAAATAATGTACTTTGTGGAAATTTTTTTCTCCTTTTTAGAAACCCAATTATGCAAAGCAGATACCTGTTGTTAACTTCTTTTAAAGTGAGTTCTGGGAATAGGTTGCTTATGTAAACACCATAGGTACAATGTACTACTTTACTTCTATTGGGATGAGTGAAAATGGGAATATATGTCCTAGAATTGTGCTTGTTCTCTGGAGCTTTAGAAACCTGACTCACTCCATGTGAGGATTTTGCCCTAGTTTGAAAGCAGTGTCAAACCCCTGTGATCTCACAACACTGATAGTGTTAAGAGCAAAACCTACTTAGTTCTGGTTCAGAGACAATATGTATGTATGTATGTTACTGTTTTGATTGCTTGATACATGCTGTATAAATTAATATTTTATTCTGAAGAGCTTTGAAACATGAACACCTCCCTCACCCCATCTCTTGAAGTCAAAACAATTATGACAATGTTTTTCTTCCACTACATGTTCTATAGAGCTTTAGTTGACTTACAAGGAAGTTACATTACAAAGAATTTGTGGATGCTTTACAGCCCCACTGACTCCATTCTGGGAAGCAGATAGTATTCTTGTCAAGTTCTCACTTGTTCATTTTTTCTGGGCTGTTGTATGCCCAGGAGGAGTTGCAAGGATCTGCAAAGAATTTACAAAAAATGCATCAATCCTGGCTGCATTCTCCCATTCCTGTCATTGCAGCAATACTATTAGAGCTGCTGCAAAATTGTTAATACGCTGTCCTTTCAGTTTTCCAATTCACAGTAAAATTTCCACAGAAATAGAAGGAATAGCACCTTTGCAGCTGGGTAGATTCCCTTGTATCAACCCAGTTTTTTTTCCCTGGAATTAAGAGGGCTAGGCAAATGCAAGCAACATGTACTAAAATGTATATGTGGGACAGAGTTTCTAATAATTTAGAATAGTGAGGATGAAGATTTCTGTTACTTCAGAAGTTGTGTAGCTCAGAATCAGGGCATTGACTGAAAATCTCTCTCTCTCTCTCTCTCTCTCTCTCTCTGCATTGTTAAGTCACTTGGAGAGAGCACTAATTAGTTCATGGTTTTGTCTATTCTCAACATTTCAAAGTTGATTTCAAACTACTTTTGAGGGATCAGGGAGCAAAAACAGTTTTGACACACCTGCTGCACTTTCAGGCTTTCATTCAGCTTTGTGTACCACGTAATGTCTTCTTTGACTTGTTTTTACGGTCTTTTGCAGCTGAACTAGACAACCTGAACATACATGTACTCACAAATAAAACTTTTGGGAATAATGTATCATACCATAATACAGTAGCTAAGCTTTTGAACTGTGAGACAGTATGTCCTTGGATGTAATCTAATGTGAAATGTAGGAATTCCTTTATCCTTCTGTTGCCTTCCATCTACATAAAGGCAGGGAAATGTTCTAGTCCTGAAGACTGCATAGGTTGCTGAGTTGGAAGTGAAATAAGTGCATGCATCTTTCTTAATACAATGCATTGCACATTGCGCATTGCACATGGTCATCACATCCATATGTCCCCTTCATCTTACAAATCTTGACAAAGGTTATTAGAAGGAAGGGAAAAGCCATAAGAATTCTCTCTCTCTACACACACACACACACACACAGTGTCTCTGTTTTTCTTCTCCATTAAATCAAGAATTTTGAGTCGGATTGCTTAATGGAGGGCAAGCCTAGACTCTGTGTCACCATTAATCTAAAGAGGGTTGCTAGGAGGAAGAAGAAAGCCATAAGGTTTTGTCTTTTCTCCTAGCTATTTTGTATACCCATTGCTGATTTTTTCCTGCAGCATAGAAATCATAATGTTGGCCTATTGTACAGAGCTGTAAGGAATCCTTAGATTGTGTATATGAAATGATTTGACTGCTTGATACATGCTGTATAAATTTTAAAAATTATGTGCAATAAAAATGAGATACATGAAAAACATGTTCTATCCACTGGATTAAATTCAGTAACAAAAGTATATTTTGGGGGGAAAGGAGAAGAAAAAAAAGATCCAGAATAGTGCAGGTCCCTGAACAGAAATATTTAATTAACAAATTACATTTTCTTAATGAGAAAGTTTCTGTTCAGGATTAGAGTGGCTAGAGGCAAGTGGACCTCCAGCCCCATGAAATACTATTTTTAAGATATTCACTGTCATCCTATTCATGTTTTTCCTTCTGGGTTCTTTGTGCCAGATCACTGTTCAGTTTTTTGAATTTCAGTGTTCACATTGTTCCTTATATCATCATTTATATGTTTTAGTGAACCAGGTTTCAGCCATAATTGTGGAAATCCACTGTGGTGGGCTATCTTCTCTGCTGGTCTTTAACAGACTACAGTTACTATAAATGCTGCTATAAATGATGATAGGAGGAACTTCTACTCAGCTGAAGAACAGCAATAGTCTGTGTGTCATAATGATGTCTATAACTCTATACAATAGAGATGAGCAGTCTGTACTCCTGATGATGCTGAACTCTATCTGTTGTTCTCCGTGGTGAATTCAAATTGTTCAACAATACGATACTGAATTTTTTAAAAAACACTTCTTGCTAAGGCAAGAAAGATGCACAATACCTTCCCTTTGACCAGTGGCTGCTGAACAAAGTTAAGCATTTATTGTACATACTCAGAGGTTTTTTTAAAGGTACACAGCTTATTGTTTATTTTTTTTAATAGCTGGATTCTAAAAAATTAGAGTGAGCTTCTTCATAAATGTTTTCATTTTTATTCTATGTTTATCAAATATTAAATATATATTATAATATAATATATAAATTTTCTAAATAAAATAAAATAAAGGTACTAGGCTAGAAATTGTAAGACTGTGAGTTCTAATCCTACCTTGGCAAGCCACTTCTGAAAATCTTGCCAAGAAAACTACAGGGACTAGTCCAGAAAGTTACTAGGAGTCAACACTGATTCAAAGGCATAAAAACAAACAAACAAACAAACATGTTCATTTTTGCTTCATCTGTTTTAGTTATTCAAGAAAATACACTATGCACTATAGATAGGGCAGCTGGATATGTACAATATATAGCCAAGGGATTCTTAAAAATTCAGCACTTCAGCTTACAGTATTCAGATGTTGTTTATCCTGGCTGGTACAGCTATTGAAAGTAGACCAAACACACGGGGGCAATTATTTAAGATAAGTACACCTGCAGTTTATTTTATTTTTTGCAATTGGCACATGAGATAATCATCCTGTTTAATATTATGTGTTCCTTTCTGCTTTAGTTTTTATATTTGTCAGAGATATTTAATGTGGGAGAGATGGGAAACTAAAAACCAGATAGTTGAAAGAGAATGTTCTCAGCTTTATTGCTCTTAAATTACATCTTGTTCTCTAATCATAATGTTGCTGCTATAGATAAAGTTTTCAAAAGCTTGAATGAGTTTCCCTGGAGCATTTTAACTATTGCCATCCCAATATTGTTAGCTGACAGTAGCAGAAACCTTCCCTAGCCTGCTGATTTTTTAAGTCAATTTTTTTTTTTAATTTCATGTCATATCTTTGGAGCCAACCACCAAAATGCCTTAAAGAACAATGTTCCTTTGTGTCTGTGCTGTTCTTTGCTTCAGTTGCTTTTTTTATTATTTACAATGGTTAACAGCCGCTTTCTTATGTGTTGTGTTAGCTTTACTTAAATTGATGGCTGGTCTTGCAGTTATCTGCTGAAATGGATAAAGCTTTTAAATGAGTGTTAATTTCACAGGAACAAACCCCTGTGCCATCTTGGGAAGTGAGAAGTGTTACCCCCACTCCCACAAAAGTTATATGATTATGGAATTCTGTGTTCCTTTGTGACAATAGTTACATGGATGCTGTATCCTGTTCCTGGTTAGAGGTAATTAATTTAGAAAATGTGAAATAGATACTGTAGATGTGGCCTGATAATTTCAGTAGGACCTTTCTTAGATTTAAATATAAGTCTGGCATATTTTACAACTTTGCCTTTATAATGGGATCATGTTTTAGGCACTGGGTCATACATGTAGTAGCATTGTGCTGTTTAGATTAATAGATTTCCCAAGCCTAATGTGGCCTGTTGAGTTGACTTAAAAAATCTAACGACCTGTGATCAGTTCTACAGTGGCAGTGATGCCCCCTTTCTTAGTAAAGGTTCACTAGTTGTCACTTGGACACCTGTCATGTTTTCTAAAGTTGCAGTGAGTGATTTTGAAGATTGGTCTGTTGTATAGACTGTGTTAGAGCTTCAGAATGGGATTGATTGTGTGCTGCTAGAATAGATTGCAGTTAGCAAGCTTCAATTTTATTTTGTGCTTGCTCAAAGGAATAGATTACTCATTGTAGAAGCTTTTTAAGGAATGTCCCAGAATCATATCAAGCTGTAGACATACAGTATGTAAATTCTTTCTGAAATATAAGCTTTAGTGCTTTGATAGAGTTTAAAGATGAAAATGGTCTAACAGGAGATTGAGTAATTATTGTACAGTACTGGTATTTTGGTATGTGTTTTTCTAAGCCTAGTTTCATCTCAACCCACCCAAACTTGCACTAAATGCTCTTCCTGAAGGTCTTGCATTCATTTAATGTAGGGTTTTTTTTTAAATCAAGCAATTGTTTCTAAACCATGATGAATAGTTTCTCTTTTATATGTGATATTTCTTGCAGTGCAAGTTTGTGGGAGAAAGCCAAAGATAACACTGTATGTGAATGGAGCCTTAGTAACCATTATGAGGCACCAAAGACAGCTCTGAATTTTTTTCTTTCTCTTTTTCCATTATAAAAGAAAATTAAGATAATTATCTAAGCCAAAAACTGCAGTGATAACTTTTTTGATCTCTAAAATAGATAATTCATAAAGCTGAAGAAAGAGAAATAGTAAGCTGGTATTTACATATCGTTTGTTCAGACAAAGTTATTTACATATCATTTGTTCAGATAAAAGCATTCATATATAGGTGTATGGAGTTAGATTCCTTAAGAGTTTTCTGTATGGTCCCAGTCTTGTTTGGACAGAGGGATTGTGTTAAACTAGGTGCTAAACTATGATTTGTATTAAACTTTTTAAAAAAAAAATTCCAGATATCTTAGTTTGTTTTTATTTCTTTTGCAACCAGAAGAAATTGGTGGAATACAAGAATGAAACAAAAATAATTCAGAATTCCAAATTCATATATAACAAGCCATTATTAAATAAGCCAGGAGTTTGGGGGATGAGATCACTTACAACATTAAAACAAAACCAAACAAAACTCACATCATGATTCAGCATTATGTACGAAATCTATTAGAAGTGTGCTCTTTTGGTATGCATTTGTAGCTTTTCTTTACCATATGATAGTTTCTCGTGCTACCATAATTTAGTTTGTTTATTTATTTAATAAAATAGGAGGAGGAAGGAGTATTAAGTATGTTCGTTGCCTTGAGTTATTTATAAAAAATAATTAAGGCGGGATAAAAATAAAATAAATAAATAATAAATAGTGGCTCTTACAGTCCTTACACTGTATGTTGTACATGACTCCTATTTTTTTCTTCTTGGGCTACTGGGTCTTTTGGTTTACTTAAGATGTTTTGGAGGGCTTTAGTTAGTTGGGTGCTACGGTGATGCTGTGTGGTTGTAATAGTCTGTTGGTTGTTTCTGAGATGTTTTTGATGTGTGGTAGTGTTATCCTCTTCATAGCTTGAGTTGGTTGTGCTGTAGAGGGTTGAGTGATCAGGCATTTTCTGATAAAGTTGCGTGGGTATCCATTTTGTTGGAAGATGTTTGGTGGTCTGTTTCCCTTTTCTGGCATTCTGGGCTGCTGCAGTGCACTTGTCTGAATAATGTTCTTATACAGCTCCTCTTATGGGAGGTAATGGAGCACTTGGTTACTATGGTTTGTTTTTCAATAGACAAAAGGTTTTTCGATAGATAAAAGGTTGTTTTTTCAATATTGTGAGGATAGACAATTTGATAGACAAACAACCTTATTGGAAAAAAAAAGGACTATAGCAGTCACTATGTAGGACACAGGCAGAAGACTAGCAGAGCACACCCATGAATACCAGCTAGCAGTCAGAAGACCCGATGAAAACTCCTTAATCTCACAACACATGGTCAGACTCACCTATAGTTTCAAATGAGAAACTGTGAGCATCCTAAACCAAGTCAAATCCAAAAATGCTAGGGAATTCCTGGAAGCTTCACATTCAGATAAATCAGCCGTCAATTGACACACAGAAATAAACCATATTTACACATAGTTCAAAAACGACAAAAAGCTAAGAAGGAAACAAAAAGACCAGAACACATCCTCTCCAGCAGCCAATACCCAGATAAGCAAGGATTAACACCAGGCAAACAATCAAGCAGAAAACAATACCCTAATCAAGGAACTCCCAAGAAGAAAATCCTAACCTGCCGACATTGGTAGGGCAAGCCACTGTATATAAACAGGGATTAAACCTCACACTCACTTGCACTGATGATGTTACCTAGTTGGGTAATGAAACGTTTGCAAGCAAACAATGAGAAAGCACCAAGAACTCCACAGTAGCAAGTATCTGTAGTTGTTGAGGTTGGAAATAATACCACTATGACAATTAGAATATTTGCTAGCCACATGTGTGATTATCTCTTTTAGATTGTATTTGTGGTCTGTGCTCGAGATTTATTCACATATTCTCCCTACCATCTATAGAAAGTTAAGATTAGTGGCAGATGCTAGCCTCCCCTTTAGTTTCTATTTATGGGGCATGTTTTTGTCAATGAGCGCAGTGCTGCACTGACAGTTTAAAAGTGTCTTACATAGTTTTCTGTTTTTCTTTTTTTATCAAATCAGTGTGGTCCACAGTCCTTTGAGTCTTCTTTGAGTTTGCCTTTTCTTTGTCTTAGTATTTGACATAGTTCAAAATGGGCCAGGTGGCATATTTGGGATTTTGAGAGTATATTTACAGGGGCTTTCACAAAATGGGTATAATTGAGAAATTTGCTTGTTTAGAAACAAGCAAATTTTAAATTTGAATTTGAATTATGAATTTGCTTTTGTCCTGATGGGCATAGTGATAAAAACACATATAAACATGTATCTCTAGATCCCTAGAAAGCTGTCTTTCACTCCAGCTTATCTTTGTTTTCTGGGCCCATATACATGCTTTCAAACAAACACCGTACCACAGATAGCTATCATATTTATTTTTAAAGAATCTATGGAACCTATTAAATCCCAGAGACTGGTAGAATAATCTTAGAGAATTTCCCCTTCCTTTTTTTTGTTTAATTTAAAGAATCTTTATAAAAATAGTTCGATAAAAGAATACATGGGATCATTAGTATCTATGGGCACAAGGTTTTCTACTTCTGATAGAATATGTTTGCCCAATTTGCATTGAGGATGGAGTTTATACTTTTTCATGCACAAATTATGCAAATTCCTATATACCTAGGGTAATTGGCCATGAAGTGCTAGCACAATTCTTTTTGTTTTTTATTTCTAACACCTTTCTGTGTTTTTCTTCTCCTTCCTGAAGGCTAGCAGGAACAACCTGATAAGGGCCCATTTCCAGACAGACGTGAATGATGCCAGAACTATGACAGGGGCTGCAGTCTTGGCACTGAAGGGAGGTGATCAGTTATGGAACAGTCAAAAGAGGAAGTACCTGAAGTCAGGGAAGAAGAGGAGGAAAAGGAAGAGACAGCGATGGCAGTAAGTGGAACCTCAGAGCCAAATGAAGGTCTAGGTAATTCGGCACCTTCTGTCAGGTATACAGGTAGGTTGGAGAAAGATATTAATGCCTTAGAGACACTTAAAGGAGCAATTGACTTATATGTTGAATACTTTTTTCCAATAATTTGTTCTTGGTGGGATGACATTTTCCTTATGATTGTAACAAATTTATTACAGACTGATCCTGCCTTTATATATTGATTCCCAGCTCTCAGATATGTCAAGAAACCTTCCTTTATTTTTGTCCTTAATGTTCCTATTAGGTTTTAATTCTGTCTTACTGAGTTTGGGCTTTTATATCAGTCTTCTTTCCTGTCCCTCTCTTCTTCCTTCTGCAGATTCAAAATTGGTTTATTTTTCTTAATTTACATAGTTTCTCATAACAAAAGTTATTTGGGTGGCTCACAAAACAGATATTTATTTATTTATTTATTTATTTGTTTATTTATTTAATCACATTTGTGTAGCTGCTCATCTCACATAGTGACTCTGGATGGCTTACATAGTAACAAGCAAAAACATAAAATTGTTAAAACAACCAATTTAAATTACAATCAAAACAAGATAAAAACAAAAAACGAAATGGCAGGAAAACATACAGAGGGTGCACTCCATTAATTCTCATATAATCATCTAACAGGCTCCACTCTACCATGGGATCCCCAAGCTAGTTGACAAAGTCATGTTTTAAGGACTTCCTGAAGGCCAGCAAGGTTGGGGCCAATCAAGTGATGTTCCATAGGGCGGGGGCTACGGCAGAAAAGGCTTTCTTCCTAGGTCCCACCCGACAACATTCCCTAGCCGACAGGGCCCGCAGCATGCCTCTCCTGCCGGACCTGATGGGACAGGTTGATGTATACTGTTAAAGATCAGCATAAGGTAATATAAACCATGAAATTAAAACACTTATAACAAGAAGTCTGGAATAATTTTATTTTAAAAATCTAGCTTTATAAAAAATTTTTAACATGCTAAAAATATGGTACAAGCTATTTCTTGACTGGGTTACCATTGCCAAAAACGCCTTTCACTAGCACTACTGGCTCCACTTCATGTGATATTTTTCTTAGATGTCTTACTAACATCTGTAAGTAGACACTTGTGAAAACACAATTTACCATCTTTCCAATAAACCATCTATTCCCCTGTAAAAATACTATATACACAGGAAGGTACTTCATTCCTCATAATGGTTGCACTCTGTAATCATTCTTCTTCAGTCTCTTACATCAACTTCTTGCTTTTTTTGGGGGTTGCTATTATTCTAGTAATTAATTAATATTTGTTAAACCTATCTGCAGAGGATGGCTGAAAGTTGGGGTCTGGAGGAGGCTCAGCCCTTATTCCCTTTGGCTTTGTTTTTCTTCTGCCCAGGTACCTGGGGCAGCTTCTGGTTATGGGATATGTAGTACCATTCACTACTACCACCCATCCTTCTGCAGGAAGAAAATGCTTTGACTAGGCTCATCCTCCTTAATCCTGGAAGTGAGAGGGAAGGCATTCTCACAGCTGAGCAAATTTGCCCATAAACTGGGCATAATAAAACTGATGAATATGGTAATAATAAGAATAGGAATAGTGGTAATTACAGTAGAGAAGATTCCTGAGAATACCGTGGATAGCCAAGAAAACAAAGAAATAGATACCATGGATAATGAAGAAAAGAAACCCTCATTCTCTCTTGCAACACTGACTGAAATCTTTCTAGCTTGATCACAGCTCACAAGCCATCTTAAAAAATAGACAGACAGATCAAGTCTGCTAACTAAATCAGTACAAATTAGTGGCATACATACCTTGTCATTTACCATTCATAGTCAAAAAGCAGTTGTTCTTATCCAATTGAAAGAATACTGCATGAAGTTCATGTTAATTGTTTGCACGTACTTAAAAAAAATTCTGCTGAGTTTACTATTCTGCTACATTAATACATACCAGTTCACATAAGGATATGAACATATATGGGTCAAAGACATATATAACACCAAGCTTTCAACAAAAGTTGAAAAGAATATGATAGAATAAATGTGATTTGGAAAAAAGTAAATTATTATTTTAGGCTCATTTCTGCCAGCCTTTGTTGCAAACCAATGTTCTAATTGCTGGACACAACGATGGGAATTTTTGCCTATGAAATAGTTGCTTTCAGGTTTTGCATCATAGTTTTTGCCAGATAGTAGAGTTTATAGAGAAATTTGCATTCAGATTAAATCGACTTATTTTATTATTTTTTTATGGGGGGGAGTGTCAACTAATTCAATAAGAGTCAAGAGGATAAAATATTTAATAGTTCTATTACAGAATAAAATTGATTTGGCCTGACCAAAAGGAAGATAATGAGCATTTCTAATGCCCAATCAGAAAGGAGACATTTGGCTTAGTTGCCATGGAAAAAACTTGCATCTGAATAGGTATTGTGAATTTACATAATTGTATCTTGATAAATACTGGATTTAACAAACTTTTCTGTGCAGTAACACTACTGAATTTTCTAAAGTGGAGTTATAGATATAGTATTTATTTGAAACATTTATATAGTTGTCCATCTTGTACCAAACTCTGGGTGGCTCGCAACCAAAAAATAAAACAACATCTGCAATAAAAAATATTAAAACTAAAAAACCTGGCACCACAGCTACACTTTCTCATGCAGCCCACAAGTTCATCTCACCAATCTCATCCTATCCTAGCACTTTGGGGGAAAAGCCAAGTCTTGAGTTCTTTTTGGAAGGTTCAAAGGGTGGGGGCCTACAAAACATCAGGGAGAAGGGTGTTCCATAGGGCAGGGGCTGCCATGGAAAAGACATGCTTCCTAGGACCCATAAGATGGCAACATTTAAGGGAAGGGACTAGGAGTGTGCCCACCCTATCCAATCTGGTAGGACAGGCAGATGTCCTTAGGGAGTGGTGGTCCTGCATATAACCTGGTCTCATGCCATATAGGGCTTTAAAGGTAAAGCCAGCACCTTGAATTGCACTTGGAAGGAAACTGTGAGCCAATGCAGCTCACGCAACAGTAGTGTAATATGGGCAAACCTAGGGGCACCCATCAGTGCATGCGCCATCACATTCTGGACCAGTTGTAACTTCTGGATGGTCTTCAAGGGCAGTACCATGCACAGCGCATTGCAGTAATCCAAACGGGAAATGACCAAGGCATGAGTGACCATGAGCAAGGCCTCCTGGTCCAGGAAAGGGCACAATTGGCACACAAGATGAATCTGTGCAAAGGCTCCCCTAGCCACGGCTGCAACCTGCGCCTTGAACAGGAACCATGAGTCTAGGAGGACCCCCAAATTGCACACCAGCTCAGTCAGGGGAAATGCCACTCTGTCCAGAGTCAAAGATGACATATCACCTGTGCCTGGGGGGCCAAAGCCACTCCGTCTTGCCAGGGTTGACTCGAAGCCAGTTTTTCCCCATCCATACCCTTACAGCCTCCAGGCAAGACGGAATTAGTCTTCATGCCTTTCCTATCCTAAACTTTAACAGAAAAGAAAAGAAAAATGGCAGGTTCTAAATAATACTTTAAACAATGAATTATGTAGGTAACTGAGTTTGTATCAGTTATACCAATGATACAAGATCAGTGCTATGGGCAGGCGTGAATATGCATGGGCAGGTGGGTGGGTGCTTCAGAGAGACATGAGGGTGGGGGGGTGGCTGCTATGGGTGGGCACAATTGCAGGTGGATGGGTACTGTGGGCATGTGGGTGGGCGCTATGAGAGGTGAGGGAGTACGAGATCCCCCTGCCACCTGGGGACTCTTGTGAGAAAAAGCGGCAGGAGCAACTTGAGACCTCCTGATGGCTTCCCCGTTGACTTTGCTTGTGGGAAGCTGGCAAATGGTGAAGGTTGCAAATGGTGATCATGTGACCGCAGGATGCTGCAACTGTCATAAGTGCAAGCCAGTTGCCAAGTGCCCCAATTGCAATCATGTGATCGTGGGGATGCTGCAACGGCTGCAAGCTGCTTGTTGTTTTTCAGAATCTGGCAATTACAAATGCAAGGTAGGGAAGCAATGCAAAAAGGCAAGTACTTTGTGCCTGATAGTACCTTATTGTGAAATTGCAGTGTAATACATTTTCCATTTTGTTTCCTGTCAGATCTTTCCCAGAGTTCTTCTCCTTCTCTGTTGGACCAACTCCAGATGGGCTGTGATGAGGCAAATTCAGGAAGTCTAAATGTGGAGTGCAGGGTCTGTGGTGACAAGGCATCAGGGTTTCATTATGGAGTACATGCATGTGAAGGCTGTAAGGTAAGGACAGCACAGAGATTAGGTACATCCTTAAAGTTATGAGAGGTAGACTATTCAGTGAAGGAATAGTAGAAGGAGAACAGATTTTTTTCTTATACTTGAGGTTCAAATGTATCTCTGTGACCATTAGAACAGAGGTTTAAAATAAGACTTATTCTGGCAGAGCAGAACAAAGCTTTGCTCTGCAAACCAGATGGGACATGTTAATGATATTGTCTTTGAATATGCAAGTGGTAGTTTATCCAAGATAATACAAGCTAAAGTTACGGCTTCTATGGAATTTGCCATTGAGATACACAGTATTTTGCGTAGCAAATACATTCTCCAGCTGTGCATCTTTTGTTCCTTTCATATACTTCCAGATTTGATTTTTATTGCACAGTTGCCTTGTCTTATCCATGCATATTTTAAGAGATCCCGTCAATCTTATCCTCAATTTGTAAGCCTCCATTTTGGCTAGAAACCAGGAGTCTGTGAGTTCTAGTCCCGCCTTAGGCATGAAAGCCGGCTGGGTGACCTTGGGCCAGTCCCTCTCTCTCAGCCTGAACTCACCTCACAGGGTTGTTGTTGTGGGGAAAATAGGAGGAGGAAGGAGTATTAGGTATGTTCGCTGCCTTGAGTTATTTATAAAAATAATAAAGGTGGGATATAAAATAAATAATTTTTCTCTGCTAAGAGGGGAAAAATGGAACTAGAAGTTGTGGAAGCCCCTTTTTGCTGCTGCTGTTTTTCAGTGGATCTCTCCTTCTCTCTCAGAACATAGATTTCTTTTAGAAGCTAGACCTGGCTGAAATGCTGCAGGGCACCTATGAACAAATTTTGCTGCTCATTGTGCCCAGGGCAAATGCTAATATTATCTCAGTGATGCCAAAAAAGGTGAGACAGCAAGGATGTTGAGAAGTTGGGATTTGTTGATTAAAGTCCACCTGGTGGTCACTTGTGAAACTGCATGCCTGCTTCTTTGTATTGTACAGTACATTAAACAAATAAATTTAAGGCTCCCTCCCCCACACTCCAGATCATTATTTTCTGTATGCATCTATTCACTTTAGAAGCCTTCTTTGTGATCTGTGTTTGAGGCATCTACTTATTGCTGAAATGATTGTCTTAAGATCTAAGATGATAGTAAACCTGGCACTTCTGAAAGGACATCTATCTATCTATCTATCTATCTATCTATCTATCTATCTATCTATCTATCTATCTATCTATCTATCTATCTATCTATCAGATTTTTATCACCGCCCATCTCCCCCCCCCAAAGGAGGGACTCTGGGCGGTACACAATAAAAACGTTAAAATTCAAAACAATTATAAATACAAAATACAATAAGAATAAAAATATGATAAAATCTAGATGGCTGAAAGTTCTCTATCAGTCCGTGAGTATAAGGGCCATTCCAGGATTGTTCTAGGGTGCTAGCCATCCCCAGGAATGGCTATTCCTCTTCCCGCTCCAGGCCTGCTGGCAAAACCAGGTTTTTAATTTTTTACGGAAGTCCAGGAGCAAGGGGGCCTGTCTCACCTCCAGGGGAAGGATGTTCCAGAGGGCAGGAGCTACTGCAGAGAAGGCCCGCTTCCAAGACCCAGCCAAATGGAGTTCTTTTACAGAACTTAATTACATTATCAGAATGAAACATCTTGTTTGTTTCCAACATTTGTCTTATTGCATACTAACAGGGCTTCTTTCGTCGAACGATCCGTATGAAGCTGGAGTATGAGAAATGTGAGCGGAACTGTAAAATTCAGAAGAAGAACAGAAACAAGTGCCAGTACTGCCGCTTTCAGAAATGCCTTTCTTTAGGCATGTCACACAATGGTGAGATCCCCCTCGTCTTGCTCTGGTTAGGGATGAAGCATATAGTTATAATTGGATCAGTGGAATTTATATATTTACTATAAGATACACATACACACACACACATATACATGCTGTGTGTGTGTGTGTGTGTGTGTATCAAGGGCTAGAAATATGAGGAATGCCTCACTTGGTACATCTTCTACTTTGAAAAAGAGATGTATTTAAAGCATTTATACCCTGCATACTGTTTTAAAATACTTAAAAATTTACAGTAGCTAATAAGTCAGTATCAAACAAAATGAGTAATAAAAGCTGCACCAAAAACATTAGAGCATAAAATAAAAATAGGGCCTGTACTTCTCAAAATATTAATTTCTGAAGAACTAAAGTCCATTTGCATTTCCAGAAGAAAAATAAAATTGGTTTCTGTATGAGATGTACATAAAATTATTCTAAATAATTTATTTGTATCACTTGGGTTCTTTTCTTAAAGCATATTGAGAGTATTCAGTGTGTCTCCATGTTTTGATGCCTGTGTTGCATAAAGAAATAAAAACTAAATAAAAAGGTCCTAGGGTTTTATATGAAGGCACACAGTGATTTTAATGCAGCCTTGCTGCAACTAAACAAAATTTGTATGGTCAGTGTTCAGTTGGACAGCTGTATGGGAATTCAGGGTATGCTGGCTCATGTTCAAGGAAAATATGACAAATTCTAAATTTAAAAAAACTAAAACTGAAACAAATCAACAGTAATAGCATATTGATAAAAGCAGTCCAAGCAACAGCTGAAGTCATCAAAGTCTTGCTAATATCCAAGAAAAGATTTAAAGGACAAGAAAAACACGAATGGGACTTTTCTGCTCCTTAAATTGAAACCTTAGGTGGCACTGCAGTAAAAGCTCTGGTTTTGACTCTGAAATAGTTAATATCCTACAATCACCTAGAAGATGTCCAAACTATTGATACTGAATTGAAGACACATGAACCAACATTTGATCATCTGACCCCCACTGGCATATAGGCTGACAGAAGGAAAAGTGATTCATTTGCTTTGGAGCAGTAGATGGTAGTTTTCCTCCTAAGCTTGCCTGTGTGTAGCAATATGTCTGAACTGCTGTGCCATAAACTTGAAAATGCCTACTAATTCAGCCTTTCAGTCAGCACAAAAGCACCCAACCAGAAGAATGGAAAGTTTCTTTCCACCAAAAAGACATGCCTTTGCTTGCCTGGAGAAGCCTGCTGACATAGGATATGCTACCTTGCACTCCTCATCAGCATTATACTTGGGGAGGTAATTATCGTGAACTGTGTCACCCTGCATGTGTTTACTTCTTTGTAGAATGCCCTTAGAAAGATATTACTGTATTTTTGGATTAAAATGAATCCATTTAAAATGAAGCTTTGTATGGGAGCCGGTGTAGGCGTAGTAACTTGAACAGTAGATTAGAACCAGATGCCCTAAGTTCAAATCCCCCAATGTTCATTTGTGACCTTGAGCTAATCACTATCTCTCAGCCTAATTTACCTCTCACAGCTGTTAGGGTGATAAAATAAGGGAAGAACATTGTGTATATTTTCCTGAACTCTTTGAAGAGAAGGTGGAATATAAAATGATTAAAAACAGATTTATATTTTTCTTTTTCTATAATGTTATGTTACAAACAAAAAATACTTTTAAAATATGATTAAATATTAATAAAAGTAATTATTCGCAACTTTTTTAGCTCAAGACTTTAGCTCAAGGCTATTAAACCCTCCTGCTTTGTTTTGCCTCTTCAGCTATTCGTTTTGGCCGCATGCCAGAAGCTGAAAAAAGGAAGTTAGTGGCAGGACTGACAGCTACTGAAATCAGCTGCCAGAACCAGCAGGTGGCTGATCTGAAAGTCTTTTCCAAGCACATCTACAATGCCTACCTGAAAAATTTCAACATGACCAAAAAGAAAGCACGAGGCATCTTAACTGGAAAAGCGAGTAGCACCCCAGTGAGTACCTCAGTTCCAGAGGTTTACATAGTGTACTAAGCAAGCCTTTCATTGTAGTTCAAGAGATTCAGTGCTGAACTGCCAAACAGACTTGCTTGCACTGACGGTCTTGAATCAGGAATTTAGTCTTGCTCATAAACAAACGCTGGTATGGTCAGGTATCAACTGAATTACATCACTGGAGCTTTTCAAAGTCATAAAGTCAAGTATTTTCCATTATACTTGGATTACTTTATAGATTTTACTTTGCATGGGATTCATTTCTGAATACAGGAAAAAGGTAATCCTTTATTTCCAATGAATAAATGTTTTCCATGGAAAGACATTCTTTTCTCAAAATAAATTAATGAATTACACCCATAGTTTAAAAAAGAGATTAAAACCATTATTATTTAAAAGATTTAGGCGAGATTTGTTTACTATATTTATAGATAGATGGCAGTAATTAAATGCATTGCTAGCAATTTACATTCCAGTAAAAAAAAGATATATATTAAAACTGCAGTTAAAACTTTCATCAGTACAAACAACCAACAAAAATAACCAAAATACAGCCATGATACCAACCCTAATTTAGTAGAAGCCACATTCAGTTTCCACAAAGAAACTTCACAGCCTTATGAAATATTCCAAGATACATGCTAATCAGACCTCTGGTGGCCGAGCACCACAGAAAAGCACTTCTGAGGACCCACTCCTTTTACCTTTGCCTGTGGGGAATCCTAAACATTCCCACCCAGGATGACTGTACAGGATAGACTGGTTCTACATGAAGAAGACAGCCCTGAATATACCTGAAAGCCAGATTTTCTTAAATTAAATCCAAAAGCCAGAAATATCAGATACCTGAAAGCCAGATTTTCTTAATTTAAACAGAAATTAAATCTTAGTATCATTATGCATATATAATTCCATATCTTCACATAGGAGAGAACAATGTGAAAAAATGAAGAGTAATGATATATTTCAGCCTAGTCTGACCAAGGTTACACTTACCTGAAGAATCTTGTTCCCAGTTTGAGTTTGTCCTTTAATTCTGCTTTATCATTATTGTCCCTAGTGAATTCAGTGGATGGTGGTCCCTTTTACCAGATTACTACAATATGCCAGCTGCAGCTTGCTCAAAACAGAGATAACTTTTTATGCTCTGGTGTTCTTTAGAAGTTACCTTAAGCTAGTCTGGAAATTGTAGTTGATTTACAATTAATTTAACTGAGCTGTAAAAGTCTGGATGACCACTAGATGAAGCAAAAATTTAATGCTTTGATGTCTCTTTGGTGCCATCTATTAGTCATTTGGATTTTTGTAGTCCAGATATAATAACCTTAAATTGCTAAAATGCTTGTCCTGCTTCTGGGAAGATGGACATACAAACAGTACTGCATGTCATGATTTTTATTTTCTAAGAAAGTTAAAGGGTTCAAAAGCATTCTTGGAAATAAAGATTATGTTGGAACTTTATTTTGCAATATGTTAACTTTTTTTATTCATTAAAAATGTTTTAAAAAATCAGATGACACAGGGATCCTGGTGGGCACTAAGGAAAGTGGGCACACTGTTGCCTCCAGAACCCCCTAAAATTAGGGGGCCCTATATACCTTCTTTGGGTTGGAGTTTCCTTCAATTCATAATTCCTTAGGCGTTGTTTCCTACCTTCCATTTCCTATATGGAAATCCATCTCTGGGCATATGTTTCTTGGGCTGCTGCAGCATTGTTGAAGAGCTAAGGTGGAAAGTGTACATTTTGGGAGGCATTACTCAAAATTGGTGGGTTTCTTGTCAAAATTTTAGGTTCTAGAAGGTTCCCTATTTAGTCTCACAGAGAAAGCCCAGAAATATGCATATTCACAGACGACTAGCAAAGGCCAGTGAGATAGCTGCTTCACTGGGTTTCACTAGATATTGTTTACCATTGTAGAGCAACCTGAAGTGAGCACTTTAAGGCTTCAGTTAAAACAAAGTTCCCCTTCAAGATTTTAAGTGGCCTTTTCGTTTATAAGTATTTCAGCTTCAGCTCTTGTAGGAAGATAGGGCTACCATTTTTCTCCCAGGCTTTAGTAGTGTCTCCAGATTTAAATAAAGCGAATGAAAGACTGTTTAATAACATTTAGCTGCTATTTTTCTGAATTCTGCATGGTATAATCCGCTTCTGTTTCAGATGACTGGAGATACTGTGGCACCAGCCTCAATGTCAATATTGTCATTTTAGTTTTTTTGTTTGTTTGTGATACACATTAAGTGTAACTTGAACAGTATTTCCATGAGTATCAACTCAGCCAACAATCTTTCTCTTCAATTGTGAATTTCATTATGACGGAATCCAAGTCTAGCTTTCCAGAGTGACTGTAATGTTAACATGGAATTGGGGAATAAGATTTAGTAGCCTGATTTACAAGAAAAGTTAAGCAGTATTGCAGTTTAACTTAACATGTCATCTGGAACTCAGACCATGGATCAGATTGTGGCTAAGGTGGAATGCCTTTACCACAGTCTGTAACTATGGCTTACTTTTAGCAGCTTACTGTAACTGTGTTCCAATATGTCGTTTGAATCTAGACTAATTGGTGGCTTGTGATAAGCAGTAATTACTCTTCCAGAGAAAAAAGGCAAGATGTAGGAGTGGTTGTAAAACAGAGTTGTTCCTACAACAGTATCTATGTTATTCCAAGCCTTTCCCCACACCCCTGTGATATAAATATTTTAAAATATTAGGAATAGAGGTAACCTTTCCCCACCATGTGGTTGTGAATCCAATCAGACCAAAATGCATCTGAAGTTTTTGTTGCTGCAGTTAATCTTTTTTTTAAGTGTTGCTTAGACAGTCACTGAAAAGTTAGCTGAGACATGGGCTGTGAAGGAGAGGAACAATAAACTTTTGCCAGGAGCAGCTTACTGTTTTGCCAGGGCACAGTCCATGGTAAATACTAAGCACTGTTTATTATGTCATATAATCTTGGCCATTGAATAGCCTGGGGCTAGGGCTAACATTCATCATTTATATTTGGTGATCTACCTAGTAAGGCAGAAATTGACGTGACTTAAAAGTGTCTTTGTAGCCGGTATGAAATGGCATGTTATATCAGTATATATGACACCCCAAATCACTCACCAGGAAAGCATCCCTTTTTACAAATAGTAACTAAACCTTATTTTTATCTCAAAGGGAGATTTTGTAAGCTCCCTGTCGAACAATGCCTCTGTCCTTGTGGTGTTGGTCAAGTGGAGGACATTATCCATTATATCCTCCACTGCCCCATTTACAACGAGATCAGGGCCAAATTATTAATGGCAGATGAACTCAAGGGCTCTGACCTTGAAAAACTGGTTTATCTTCTTGCAGACGTGTTCCCAACTGTTAGCAACCAAGTTGCTACTTTCGCTCTGTTCTCATTTAAACTCAGGAAGAAATATTTAAGTTCTTTGTTGTAGCTTTGGCTCTATCTTGTAACCTTTTTATATTTAATGCTTTTTTATTATTTTATTTTATAATTTCATTATTTTATTGTTTTATTGTTACTATATTTTATTGTATTTTATTACATTCTTATGTTATGACCTGTGGTTACAACAATAAACTTTATTTAAAACCTTATATTTGAGTTTTACTATAGTTATTGTATGGATGATTAAGGAACATTGGTAGAGAACTATTTCAGGAACAAATGGCAAAAAGAAAACATAAAATGGCAGTAGTATATCTTGAATTCACAATATTGTTGGTGAAATGTTTATGTGCATTGTATTCTGTTGATTTGCACAAAAGAGGGAGGCTTTAAATTATCATTAGCATAAACAATAAGCATTGTCTCTCTGTACCTCTGTGGCTACGTTTCTCATTACCAAATCCTAACTTTGTATGTTGTTCTTCATAGCCTTTTGTGATTCATGACATGGATACCCTATGGCAAGCTGAAAAGGGTCTGGTGTGGAAACAACTGATAAATGGGATGCCACCATACAAAGAGATTGGTGTTCATGTTTTTTACCGCTGCCAGTGTACATCAGTGGAAACCGTGCGGGAGCTCACTGAATTTGCCAAGAGCATTCCTAGCTTCATCAGCCTTTACCTTAATGATCAAGTAACTCTCTTGAAATATGGGGTACATGAAGCCATCTTTGCCATGCTTGCCTCTATCATGAATAAGGATGGACTCCTGGTGGCCAATGGGAATGGTTTTGTGACACGTGAGTTCTTGCGCAGCTTGCGCAAGCCCTTCAGTGAAATCATGGAGCCCAAATTTGAGTTTGCTGTGAAGTTCAATGCCCTGGAGCTAGATGACACTGACTTGTCTCTGTTTGTAGCTGCCATCATCCTGTGTGGAGGTGAGAGATTAGAAAAACATTGAGCAGATGGGAGAGGTAATTCATTTTTAGCAAGAGATCACATTCTGAAACTTCGTTGATGAGAAAAAAAATAGTAATACAGAACGGACAGCTAGACTGTGGGGAATTAATAATGGTCTGTGGGAAGAGCATTTAAAACCAGTTCTATCATCCATCACAAACAGTGCATGGATTAAATTCAAAGCACTTGATAAATCACTCCCCTGTCAGTTTATGTCACAATGTTTGGTAACAGTTTTACAGTGTATAGTTTTAATTACATAAGAAATCTATTGGTTACCTTTCAAAACTTTCCTGCTGTTAATATATTAATAAAATGAGAGTAATCTATGTGTGGATATAAAATCAGTTTAATATCAGTGATATTGAAATTAACAGCATAATAGTATGAGCAAAAAATAATATCAGACAATTTCATTTAATACTAAATTTATTTATTTATTTGTTAGATTTCCTCCAGAACTTCAAGGCATCATACATAGCACTTCCTCCTCAAGTTTTTCCCCACAATAATATCCCTGCAAAATTGGCTGAGCTGGCCCCAAATAGCCTCATATCAGTTAATGTTCCTCTATGAAAGAAACTCTCCAGATGTAAAAGCATGATACTGAGGAGCAGGCTAGCCTGACATTTATTTCTTAAGAAGTATTCCCAAGAAAATATGTAGAAATTATGAAAAAAAATTATAAATATTCACAAAGTCAAATGTTTTATAAATAATTTGGTGTATTTCTTTTCTTGTAGACCGCCCTGGCTTAATGAATGTTAAACAAGTAGAGAAGATACAAGACAATATTCTCCAAGCTCTTGAGTTCCACCTACAAGCTAATCATCCACATACTCAATACCTCTTTCCTAAGTTGCTGCAAAAAATGGCTGACTTGAGACAGTTAGTGACTGAGAATGCACAGCTGGTGCAGAAGATCAAAAAGACAGAGACAGAGACTTCTCTGCACCCTCTCTTGCAGGAAATCTACAAGGACATGTACTGAGGAGCTTATATTTATCAGAGATAGGTGAAAGCCATGGAATCCAGCAAATGCTTGTACATTAGCAAAGAAATCCCTGCGTCTTCCATTCCTTCTACTGGAATTGCATTGCCAGATGATTGCTGTATGCTGTACATAGGGGCTTACAGTAGAAATCATGGAATTTACCATATGGTATAGACCAGAGGGCTTCCGTTAACATACACTAAATGAAACTTAATTCATTGCTACAGTTCAGCTCTTGGAGCAGCTGATGTATTTACACACACCCTACAAATGTGCTTGAATTGTTCTAGTGGATAACGTGAATTGTGCCCAGATTATTAAAGCAAGCAGTACCTTAAATGACAGGTACAGAAATAGCACTTACATCATAATCCTGTTACATAATATTTTTATATTGCACTCTGAAATTTTGGCTGGCCCTAAGTATAAATTATAGAATGTTACAAAGAAACTATGTGGGTGTATAAATTTCCCAAAGAAACATCCAAGTGTTTCATGAGGAGCATGAATACTCCTTGTGGAGACTCTTTCATTGGAAAGGCCTTTCCTCTTCAACCTCAGTGCACAAAAATGGACATGTCTTCTGGCTGAAAGGCCTGTCCTCCACATGGGTTTCTACATGCTTTTACTCATTCTACACTGCAGTGTGTTGAAGCTCTTTATGAACATGTATAGTGCTTGCTTATTTACTGTAGAGAAGTGGGCTTTCCTCTCCCACTGTGTTCAGGTGCTCACCCAGTAATGAGCTGGATCTGAAAAAGGGTGAGGATGGGACTTTCTCTTAGATGATAGCTGCCAAGTGTACATTTGTGTCCATTTCAGCTAAGGTGGCTTTAATGTTCTCTAAATTTTGAGAAAAATCATCTGTTTCTGTTTTGGGGAGGGGAAAATACAGTATAAGGTGGATTTTAAAAGGCAGCAGATAGATTCCTGTGCAATCAGGGTGATTTAAGGATGTAAATGGAGGCAGGAGTAATTTATTTTGTCATTTTTAATGCAGCTTCTTATCCCTGTCCTTTCCAAGAGGAGGAATCCTAATATGTGGATTGCACCTGTGTTTCTCCCACAAGCACAAATGCATCATATGCTTTCCATAATCAATTAGGAAGAATCGTTTTATGTTAAAAAGTTTTCTATGTTCAGAAACATTTTAACCATTCTTTCTGAACAGGTCCTTGTCAGAGAGTCAAAACAATTTATTTAATATTTCCCTAGGATGTGGACTGGGTTACAATACATTTTTGGCTCCTTTTTCTTTCATGATGGGTCCTGCCTCATGCCATAGGTGTGCCAGACAGCTTTTGCTAATATAAATTATCAGCATAGATTTTCTTTAATATAGAAGAATCTCGTGTGTGAGGACTTTACTGTCATACTGATGTGCCATAATATGGAGTCATTATGCCTACACCAGGTTGATGTAATGTGGGGTTTGTTAGGCTTCTTTCCTTGGTAACTTCCAATGTATTGAAATAGATCAGCACAATGGTTGAATTTGGCCTTAAAAACATTGTCATGTAATTGTGGTAATGTTTTTCTTGCTACATTGTCAAGTGGATTGCTTGCTTTCAGAGAAGAAGAGGAGAAACTACTATAAAAACAACCGTGAATAGCAAAAATAATATATCGACACACGTATATGGCAACAGAATTTCAGATGTTGCAAATGTTGCTTAACCTTGCTGGTTGTGTTTCAGCTCAAATCCTGTAGATTTTCTGCTTGTTCTGCATAGTACTTTTTCATTCTAAATTTGGGTATAGAAATTGTCAAAGAGCTTTCAGTCTTAATTCATGACATTAATAGGTAAGAACATTTTCAAATGGGCTCTTTTTAAAGTACCACTCATGTTTTTGGAAACAAAGCAGTGTTTAGCAATAGCTTTATGTGGAGGAGGCCTCTGATTCACAGCAAGGGGTTAAAGGAATCATGTAGCAAGTGATAAGAAAGCTTCCACCTAATTTAGAGCAAGTATGCCATTTAGAGTAAGTATGGTACATTTGTCAAAAACCAGTTTGGTCTTGTGCAAATTAGCTTGCTGTGCTCTCCTTTATGCCCTTAGCTCTCTGAGAGGAAAATACTAAACTACTGGTCTTTCTTTCTGAGGCACAAATAGCAGAAGGAAAAGATATGACTTAGGCAACATGTACTCTTGCTTTAGCAGAATACCTTTTTTAGGCTAGAACAGGCTGCAAACTGTCCCTGCATCAGGCTACCATTCGGGGATGGGGCCTAACTTGGGAATAAGCATGTGCTTTAAATGAAGAAATCCCAGATTCTGTTTCCAGGTGGTATTGGGAAAGAGATGTATTTGATATCCTGGAAAACTACTGCCAGCAATCACTATAAACCAGTATTTCTCAACCTCTTTAAGAGTGTGGACTTAAAGTGGACTCTCAGAATTCCTCAGCCAGCCATCCACACATCTTAAAGTTGCAGAGGTTGAGAAACACTGCTATAAACAGTACTGAGATACAATTAGAGATAAGGCAGCTTCCTATCTTCCTACACTAGTTATACTGTTTAGCTGTCCTAGCCAATTAATATTCTATTATTATGACTCATAAGAGTCATATAATTTGGTAGATCCAGAGCCTGAGTATCTTTTAAAATAAGCAAATGCTTATTTAAAAATTATTTTCAAGCAAAAATAATTGGATGGAAATTTGAATAGGGCAGCCACGTTGCTCAAGTTTTATTATAATCTGGCTAATTTACTACCAACTTTTTAAAAGAGAACCAGAATGAACTTTGCAAGCTATAGATACTCTTGCAGTTAAACCACAAATTTCAGATAGACTCATGTTTAACAACTTGCCTGATAGACACATCTAGTCAGGATTTCCAAATAAGTTGTTGAAGCTAGTGAAAAATGGATCAGTAATTTTCTCCCCTTCTTGATGTTTGTGGTTGCAAGAAGTATCTTCCTTGTTAGAAATCCATTTTTTAAATATTGATCCTTCCTCTGGAACCCCCATAAAAATCCTGACAACCAGACATGTAAGAGACATGCAAAAAAAATATTTTGCTGGTGGTAAAGCTTTATGCTATTAAAGGGGCTGTGTACATGTCTATGCAGAAATAAATTCTTTGGGGATAGTTTTGCAGCCATAGTATTCCTCTTACCTCTTCTGCATCAAAAAATTGTTTTTTTCCATGAGTTCCAATCTCACACTGCCAATACTATAGCTGCAAATCCTGTGCTTTATTTTTCTACAGTCAGGCCCATAATAGTTAAGGAATTTTTGTGATCTTCATGCATAGGATAGTTCCATTAGCAGTTCTGACATGATAGCTACCATGTGTAACTAGCTGGAATGTTGTTTTTCTTGATAACTTAGGGGAAGTGAGGTACTTGTTCCTTCTTCCAACTCTGCACAGATACACAGTACTTGATTTTGCTGTGCCTCTATTTCCAGAATGAATATAAGTGGGAAATTCTACCTCTACCTTGCAGGAGTGGTGTCAAGTTAGTGGAATGTGTTTTATTATGAGAATTCATGTTGCAGGAGCCACAGGTGGGCAAATCACTGAAAATAATGGCTTGTGATTTTTATATCTCAGCATCTGCCTTAGACCTTCATTCTTAGTCACGATTACTGAAGGCTTCTTTGCCCAGCATCTTGCTGTTCCCCAGAAGATGCTGGACAAATATTTGCAGCACCAGTAGAGTCTGCACTCTTTTTTTTTTTTTGCTGAGGGTGTGATGTCAGAATAATGTAGCAATCCTCAAATTGAAATGTATATTTTTGCTAGAAGTTTAAATTTCAGGTGTTTTTAATAACAAATAGTGACTGACGTTAAAAAAAAATAGAAATAAATATTTAAGAAACTATTACAATGTAGCTCTTCTTTCACCTACTTTAAGTTCCCTGAGGACCTAGCTTTATTTTTCTGTTACACAAAAACACTGAACAATACCTTTCAGTCACAATGTATTATGCAATTTTTTTGAGTAATGATAATTTTTTAACTAAAATCTTTCTAGGACAAAAGGTATTTCTGGTCCTTAGGTTCTACGGTTTGTTTTACTCTGGATGTGATAATGGAGAATCTTTTTAAAAATTACTGTATTAAAACTGTACATCACATTGGGCAAAAGATCTCAAGTATTTTAGTATCACATGCTAGAAGCATACTGAAACACAAAAGCAAATTTAAGATGTTATTTTGGAAGTACAAGTGATTAACCAATTTTGTCTCTACCACTAATTTAGACTTTCAGATATAAAATTGATCACATATATTTATATTTTCCTATATGCAGATGTCATGAAATACCATTACTGTAGTTTCAGAATCTTGTTTATACACAAAGATCAGTTGTTCATATAAAGCAGCCTTCAGTAACCTGCAAGAGGCTGTCAGTGTGACCTGCTCTTAATCCAGACAACAACAAAGTAGGTTATACTTCTGAGAAAAGATATGTAGGATTTCACTGCATGATTCTACATAGGTGTGCAGGTTGTTCCATGTTGAAGGCTTTTAAAAAATAGGGCTTCATGCATTCAGTACACTATTACAGTATATACAGTAATACAGTAAAATACTTCTGTTGTTTTCATTTTAGTAAGACTAACTTGGCAGTTTATTATCTCACTGGTTAATGGAGCCTAACTGTTTAATCCACTTGTAGCTTAAGCAGTTGTTAGAGGTTGCCTCATGAGGTCCATCGCTGCCAGTGCTTGAAAACTTTTGTCACATAAGTTAAATTAATTTTTAAGAAGTTCCAGGACTCCTGTGTTGTTTAACTATGCTCATTTTGTAAAGAGAAAATGAACCTTGATATTTATTCAGGATTCACGCCTACAGTGCTTGTGTGTAATGGTTGCCTATCCCAAACACTCAGACTCACAAGAGGTTGCTTAAATGAAATATGATTTATTAGGGAAATTATGGCAGATACAGAGAAAGCTGAGAATGACTAAAAGTGCGCCAAATACAAACTAAAAACCCTCGGCTCCAAACGTAATCCCTCCCCCCTACCAGCCATAGCAACCACCCCCCTCCCAGGTGCTGGTAACCATTTTCCACACATCCTGGGAAAGCAACCTTGAACACATGAGATAACCCAAACACATTCCAACCCAGAGGCCAACAGATAACTCCCTGACGAGGAATCCTCCTCTCTCCCGAGATCAAACACGTATCAGGCAAATGACATGCGAAACGTTACGATGTATCAAGCACATTGAAACGGTGAACATGACATTGTGGCTGTTTCACATAATACCAAAAAGGCATTCATAATGTTGCTTCTGCATCTTCCCACATTGTATAATCTGACATTTAATGTTGATCTATTTGTATGAACCATGAATTGGAAATATGCATTGGTTCCATGGAAGATGTTCACAAGTTCTGAAAGAAACATGAGACATGTTTAGAGAAGCATGGGGAGAAAAAAGCAAGTGGACAGAGGCAATATTTTAGCCTACTGGTGAGCAGAGCAACCCATAATCCTGTTAAAATAAATTTTCATGCATATAATCCAAGCACATACTGCCTCAGTAGGGGATATAATTGTATCTGAATGAGAAATTTATTGGTAAACTGCATGGTTACTTTCCCACATTCCCACTCTCGATTTCATTATGAATGATTGAAAATAGTGCCTATAAAGTCTCTGAAAAATAATGCTAATAAGAGGAGGTAATGACATGACCAAATATTTCTATCTATTTCCATGTGTATTAACCTATTGGTGCAAATGCCTTTCATTATTTTTCAGTAGGCTGAGGAACAACAAGTAGTATGTGTAGTCTACTTTCTTTTTGCTCAGTTTAAGGACCAGCCTGATTGTCATCCAATGGGATAACTCAATCTGATTGACTGCCAATTTTTTCATTCTTCTGTTGGTTGGCTGGAGAAAGAACTGACTGGTTGATGCTGTTCCCTGTTTGTTCTCACCAGAGTCAGCAGAAGTGAAGGCCATCTGCAAGACTGGTTTGCAAATGCTCTGAAGTAATTTGAGAGTGGAAACAGTGCCAGGTGGAAATTCCTAATTATCCAGGATGTGTTCTCCTTTTGAAGATTATTGTTTTAATAATGAACCATTGAAGATATAAATAGTAATTACAGAAATGAATAAACACTACTGACTAGTTGCTGAAAATGGCATTTCTATAAGTTCTTACCTAGACAATGTCCTTGTGTTTATAAAGATATGATATTGAAAGCATTTCATAGATCTTGCTTCAGCAATCTTAACAACAGCTGAATAAAATCAGTATTATTCCCATAGCACAGACAGAGGTTGGAAGGATGCAGTTTGTGACCAGTTAGAGATGTGAATCTAAGTGACAAATATGCTATGAACTAACTCACACTCTCCCAGTTATATATGCATGCTTCTCCAAAATTAACATGCTTATCTTCTAGAGTTTCCAGGCATGTTCATAGCACGATAATGTATGAAGTATTCTGAGTACAAAAAAGTGCCTTAAGAATGCTATCTGTTATGATATGCAAGCTTTGAACAGGAGGTTTCTAATTCATGTTCTTAGCTGTGCCACAAGTATGCTGATAACTTTACATCACAAAGATAATTATAGATGAGGGTTCATATATTTTGAATCCTAGTGATTTGACTATTTTAAGTGTATGATTGCTGTGCTTTACCCTACCATCTTTTTAACGGTTTAACATCCTAAGTTCATTTATTTCTGGCAAGAAAGCACTGAATCCTTGTAATGTTTGATTATTTATAAATGTGCAAGCAGATGTATAATGGGAAGAGATTCCTAAAACAGCATCACTGCAGAATATACCTATAGGGAATGTTCTACATTTAGTTTCAAGTATTCATGCAAACTGCCTTTCTCCAAAAACATTCACTTCTTGCCAATCAAATCAGGCAAAACCAGAGAAACAGTTATTCATGCCAAACAAAATGACTTTGGGAAAACCTAAGGCAATTCTTCATTATTTCATACTCAATACCTTTAACATACTTTGGGTGGTTTTGAAAAACTGAAACATTGAAAATACAAAATATTGCTACTGCAGAATTACATAAATGAGAATAAAATTTCACATCCATAGTAAGGCAATCTCTTAACTGGAATCAATTTAAATGGCATGAAAAATGTGTCCAACATTTCAAGGTGCACCTGCTTGTAAGGGAGCCTGTGGTGTTACCTGATCTTTTTACTCCAGAAGACTCAGCAATTATACTAACGTCTGGAGACGGATTGAAATAATGTCAGAAAAATAGTATTTGTATCTACATTGGAATTTATGTAGACTCTTTAAGTAGTTCATGGTTCATTCAGAAGCTTTGCAGAGGACTTCCACTGTCTTCTAAAAGTTACTTGAAAACAAAAGGTACCATTCCAGAAAGAGATTGAATAAACTGTTTTAAGATGCTTCCAGATTAAAGATCTTTATTTTGCAAGCACCCAATAGAAATCTTCTGGAAGTACAAACCATATTGTCTTACATTTGTAATCTTCCTGTGTTTCCCCATTCTGTTCTCCACTTTCCTCTTTCCCATTCCCACCCTAGAGTTGTAGAGGAAAAGATGGCAATGCTGGATAATATCTCTTGAGTTATAGTGCTAAGGGGCATCTATCTAAAAGCTCTTGTATATTTTAATAAAACAAAATAGATATTTTGGAACATTTCAAAGACTCATTTATTCCAGCCTTTAATGGAAAGTGCTCTGCCAGTGGTATGAAGGCATTATCCTGAGTTGGAAGGCTGTATATGCCATAGAGAATTAGGCAATAAAGTCATAAATTGCAAAAAGGTTTTGAGTCCATCCTCAAATTATACAAAGTATCTGTGTTCAGTTCCATTTTTAATTCAGTTATACTATCAACTCTGACCATTGTGAGTTAAGATTAAAGATCACCACAATTTGTTTGTACTTTTCCTTCCAAGATACATTTTCAGTTATAAAATGAAAGCTTCATATGTCATGAGTACTCATGGCGAGCAGGAGGGGGCCCCTATCCAGGGTGGAAAACACATGCATAGTACTGAGGAATTAAGCAGCCATTCAAAGAGACACAGATCAGACCCGCCTTAACGTTTGGGGTTTACCTGTCTGGGTTTTTCCGACGCTGCTTCAGTTTGTTAGGATTCTGTTTATGTAGCAGTAATAAACACTAGAGAGCTACTCCTCGTCTCAGCATGGTTCCTGACTCTTAGGACATCATAGTTGATTAAAATAAGTCTCAGCCTATTAAGGTTTATGCCATAATTCTTTTTAAGTACCAAAGGAAACATATAAAACAGAGCTTTCCAAACTTCTCACATTGGTGACACACTAACACACTGCAGGTGCGGCTGCGTCACTGGAAGTCGTGGAATCAGCTGTTTTGACCCGATTATGCATACTGCGCATGCGCAGTACCTGTACGATCCCTTGACAGCGCGACACACCTACACATTGCAGCCGACACCCTAACAGGTCACGACACACAGTTTGGAAAGCTCTGATCTAAAATATTGATTTATTTTGTATTTAGCATCATTCTGTTTTATATGTTCAAAACAGTATACTGGGCTTTCTTGGTTCTTCATTTGTCTTCCTTTGCCAACCTTCCTGCTTTGCCAGCCTTCATAGACCTGCTCAACTCTGCTTTTCTTTCTATGAAACTCATGTTTTCAGAATTGAAGATTAGCTGTATTTTCTCTGTGATAGATTTAATCTAGTACTTAAAACACCTAGTTAATTAGAGGCCTTCAAACTGGGCTCAACTTCTAGTGATTACACAGACAAACTGCCTCATTCATCTTATATGTTCTTGTTTCCTTCTATGTTGTCTGCAGATGATGGCATATATCACATTAGATGTATTAGATAAATGCACAAGATTAAAGGTGCTTTCTCACTGTCTCCCTCTAATTGATATATGCCATCATCTGCCAGCAATGCCCTTCTATATTCTATGTAAGACAAATGGTGCAAACTTTGTGCAAAAGAATTAATAAACACAAATTTGACATCAGGACTCAGAACAAAGACAAAGTAATATTATAGCATTTCTACCTCCTAGGACACTGTTTCAGACCTTAAAGTTACCATTCTGGAAAAATGAGACTTTTAACAGCACCTTTGAGTGAGAGGTCACTGAACTTAAATACATCAAAAAGTTTCAGACAATCTCAAAAGGTCTCAACAAAATGAGGTTTTAACACATTACAACTGTTAACTGAGAAGGTACTTGTAATCTATCACACTTGTAACCTATATCTGCATAACCAACCTGTCTTCCCCTCCCTCTCTCCACCGCATTTCACCCCAATTTAAATCCTCTATCAGTCTAGCCGCTCCGTGCATCTGATGAACTGCTGCTCACAAAAGTTTATGCCTTTTAATAAAATTAGTCACAAAAGATGCTACCAGAATCCTTCTGACTTTTTGATACCATAAACTAACACAGCTCTCCTACAATGTGTGCTATTGTTATCACCATACCTTATTCTTCATTCATTCAATCATTCAATTTGAATGGCTGCCCACCTCAAATTCATGATTCTGGGTAGCTAACAATACTTAAAACAAGATAAAAACCACATAATATAATAAATAACATATATAGCAGCCCAGAAAAACCAACCAAACAACAACACAACCATGATATGGGCTCAACCACACATCCTGGGGCTTGATGACAAAACCAGATTTTCAAGGCCGTACAAAAGACCAGCAGGGTTGGGGTGAGCCTGATCTCTAGGGGAATATGTTCCAGAGGGCAGGTGCCACAACAGAAAAGTCTCTCTTCCAGGGTTCTGCCAGATGACACTCCCTGACAGACAGGATCTGGAGCATGCCTCTCCTGCTGATCTAACAGAACAGGAAGATACAATCATAGAGAGACAGTCCCACAAGCAACTTAGTCGTGAAGGGCTTTAAAGGCAACTACCAGCACCTTGATTGAATTCGGAAGCACAGTGGCAACCAGTGCAGCTCATCAGATCCAGGCTATAGACAGACATTTATGTGTCCGTGTTGAATTGAAATCTTTATGAGGACTAATATGGGTAACAAACACCTACACAACATAATGCCATTAGAAAAGAGACCCTCCAAAGTCTCAAAGACTTTGAAGCGGTGGTGAACTGCAAAACAGTTGGCAGATTCAACTTTTATGGACATTTACAGGTGTTTTGCCTCCATTCTCTGCCGTCTGAGTTTGTATTTGATCATATTGATCAAGCAGCGTGATTAACCATTCTTTGGATAAATAACAGTATGTTTTGGCTTTCTTGTTTGGCCAGACTCTTGTCTGTATGCTCTGCTTCCTCTCAGTACAATCCTGGTTGTATGTATACTAGTAGTCCCTTGGAAGTAACTATTTTTGAAAGAAATCCATTACCAATGTATTTTGTTTTGTCTAATCTGTACATAAAATAGTTACATAACGTTTTTGTTTGGAAACGAACTTGTTTGGGACCTATTTTATTGTAATTTGGTTTTCGGTTGGTAAAAGCTAGCCGTATATAGAACAAACTACTACCCTACTAAACTTCGTTTAAGTCAGGAGGATTTGAGAACATAAGTTCAGGATGGATGAGCCCCATTCTCAAATGCAATGTGTCCCCCATTTGTCCCCTCTGCAAAAACGTCTGGAGCAGCTGCTGAAGCATTTCGCTTCCTCTGTCAGCGAGGAAAGAGAACTACCTCCCCTGCTTGAATCTCTCTTGCACGTTGAAACGGCGCGAAAGAAACCTGTTCAAATAGAGGCAAGTCACTCCATTCGACCGCTTAATAAAAAGCGGGGTGTGTCCACTCTCCTTTCTCCAATGGGCTCTTCTTGCTAAACTCCTCCTCTGTCATAAAGTGCCTCTGGGAAGAGGGACAGGCCAAATAGATTTGGGAGTTTCTGTGTCTGCCTGGAAGTACGATGGAGTCTAGGTGGGCTGTAGGAGGAGGCGCTCGCCAGGCCAGCAAGAGACCCGGATCTAGTAGGACCCCATGCAGGTATGGCGTTTTTGGAGCGAGACCTTGAGCACCGTCTTTCCTCTCGGTTAGATCGCCTGGGGGGTGTCTCGTGCGACGCGCGCTCTGATAGTCGTGCTTGCAATTTTCCTAGTTGCTGTCGTCTAGCTTGGTGGGCACGCTGGCGGACGCGGGACAGGGTGAGGTTTAGGCGCTACTAAGTAGCTGGCTGGAGTACTTAAAGTGATTCAGTAACAGTATTACTGTGTTGGGCCCGGCTGCTGAGTGATTCCTTCCCAGTTGTAAGCCAACTTTCTTGCTTTTGTTTCTGCTTGCATCATTTCCCGCCGAGCGTCGCTCCTGGGGGATGCGCGCGCAATCTGCAGCTCGAGCGGGTTGCTACGATGGCCTGCCGATTCTGCCGCAGAGTCGCGGTGAGAAAGTGAATTTTTTGCTGCTTTCTTACGAACTCTGACTTGGAGTCATTTTCAGGGCGCGGCACTGAATCACGAACGGTAAAGACACGCCTTTGATTCCAGGAAGCACCCGCACAAAAATGGAGGGCCTCTTCCTGTTTTCTTTTTCCTTTCAAGTACAAGGATACAACTAAAGCCGCATTTAGGCTTAGCTAAAATTAGGCGGGAATCGTTCGTTTTTATCCCATGCTTATGGGAGCATAGGTTGGTGGCTGCTGTGTTAGTAACTTTCCAGTGTTAGTGGCCTCTTAGCCTTGGGAGAAATACCAAATAGGCTTGCCAGTTTTTACTCGCCCTGCATTCTGGAATAGCAGAAACAAAGAGCTGAAATTGCACTCAACTGCCAAACAACGCCCACTGCTCCTCCTTGCACTACCACGGATCAACATCCCTGCTGATCGGTAAATTTAGTTTCTAGGAAAAGGTAACCTCTTAAAAGGAAAGTATGTGCCCCTCTGCTGACAATAAAGTTGCTCTTATGAAACCATCCGTACCTTATGTGATGATTTCAGTTACAACTGCTTACCTTCAATACATACTGTTTTTAACATTAACTACAAACAAAATAATTGTCTACAGAATAGCTTTCCCCAATCTAGGCTGTCTCTAAAGGTGCTGGAGTTCAGCTCCCATAATTCCTAGCCAGAGTGGCGGGGGGGGGGACCACTACTCTTACTCATGTCAGGTATTGTAGTGAAATAATTGATTACTGCATGGTGACCATGT
Source organism: Candoia aspera (assembly GCF_035149785.1). Classification (NCBI taxonomy): domain Eukaryota; kingdom Metazoa; phylum Chordata; class Lepidosauria; order Squamata; family Candoiidae; genus Candoia; species Candoia aspera. The sequence goes on along the minus strand of NC_086155.1, from coordinate 48,951,137 downwards.
CTAGATTAAAGGTCTGCAATTTGGCTTTTGGTATCTTTGTGTGATGATCACCATATCCAGCATCTTTGCATAAAGAGCACCATTGTCATGAAATGTTTGGTATCCCCGTGTAAGTAACAGGATTTTATTTCCCTCCACTTTTTAAAAAAAAATTTCTTGCCTACATCACTGTTTCTTTCATTGCTCCTCTCCTGCACTATTTTTCTATGACAATACAGTAGCCAAGTTTGGGAGAGCCTTTTCAGCTTCACAGATCAAGTGGAAACATAGTTTTCCTCTGCTCTTGTTAATTTAATTTCTCAGCCTTTGACCCTGGAGGAACCCTTGAAATACGTTTCAGGCCTCGCGGAACCCCCACACATTCAGGCTCAAATAGAGGCCACAAGTTACAAAATTATTATATTTGTTTCATGTGTAGGCCTGTATATACGTGTTAACAGTGTTCTTAAACTAAAAATAAAGAACGAAACTTACCTCTTTAATGTGAAGTTGCCCAGATTTGAAATAATTTTTTAAAGTAAACTGTGATCTCCCAGGGAACCCCCAGTGACCTCTTACAGAACCCTAGGGATCCATGGAGCCCTGGTTGAAAAACCCTGCATTAGAAGGTAGAGAAGAGGTGGGGAACAATGAAGGCAATGGTCATGTAATAGGTTAAAGATCAGGAATAGTTTGATCCAGATGCTGCTTGCAAGCCATTGTTCCAGTTGGTTGAGACGCGTCCCTTCCCCAAAGCCCTGCTCTGAACCCAAAATGGCTCTGTCTACTGTTACTATTCAGCCAATAAAAGGGCATGGAAAAGGAGATTTGTAAACCACTTCGAATGTGTTGCAGAATGCTGGGAAAGCCTTTAGCCCAGGAGAGATCAGAAAAGACACACACCAGGCATTTCTATAAAAATAATTTATTTACAAAAAGCAAAACATATTTAAAGTACTTAGCTCTCATTGAGAGCTACCTAGCTTGGCTACAAAGAAAAAGAGGAAGTAAGAAACAAGTCGGGCAGGTTCCTCCCCCCAGGCGATTTGCATCAAGCAGGTGAAAGGAGACAATCAAATACAACCTCTTCACCCAGCCAAAATGATTAGGCACAATAGCAGTCTTAATCGTTAGTAGGAAAACATCAACACTCCCCTTTTTACACTATAGATTAAGATGCAAACCAATCTTCTCTGACAACTTTATATGTCTTTCCATTCACATTATTTTACCATTATCTCCCCTTTGGTTTAACAGAAAGCTACCATTCTTCCTGTGTTTTTCCAAACCTAGGTTGTTATAATTCCAAGGCTTTTTAATGTGAAATGGCTTTTCATGCAGGCTTCAGAATCAAGCCTTTGTTTTTCTGTTGATGTGAACAGCAGCAAATCATCAACATAAATGCACAGATACATACAGCCTTGTTTGTCCTTCTTCATATATACACAGGGATCTGCTTTTCCTTTTTCAAAACCAAAATTCTGCAGTTTTTCATCTACTTTTTGATTCCAGGATCTAGCAGCTTGTTTTAACCCATAGATTGACTTCTGCAGTTCACAGACTAGATTCTCCCCTTTTTCATAGCCAGGGGGTTGCTGCATGTATAATCTGTGATCTAAATCACCATAGAGAAATGCAGTCTGAATGTCATAGTGGTTAACTGACATTCCTTTTAGTGCAGCAACTTTTAACAGTAATCTAATTGATTCACCTTTAGTAACTGGTGCAAAAGTCTTGTCAAAGTCTAAATCTTTCCTTTGAGTGAACCCTTTTGCAACCAACCTTGCTTTATATTTTTGGATTTTGCCATCAGCATCCCTTTTCAGTTTGAAAACCCACCTACAACCCAGACAGCATTCATTGGGAGGTAGATTTACCAGTTTCCATGTTTTATTTTCTTTCAAGGATGCTAATTCCTGTTGCATGGCAGAATGCCAATTTTGTGCAATCTCAGGTGGTAAAGCATTCACTTGTTCTAAAGACTCAGGTTCTGTGAATATGTGAAAAGCCTTTACTGTTTCAGCCTGAAAACGTGATGGAGGAACGCCTTTATTACTCCTCTGAGATCTGCGAGGTAATACAGGGCTTAAATTGTGACTCCTATCACTTTCCTGAGAAGCATCTGTCTCATCAGACAGATCTTCAGTTTGCTTTTCTGGTTTAATGTCCTCATCAGGCAAAAGATCACCATCAGCAAGTCCTTGCTGTTCTCTTGTGGTGGTCAGATCAACTGGAGAGCTAGAATTTAATCTCCCCCAGTTTTGTTCAGCAAAAGCGCTTTTGCTAATTATTAATTTCTCTCCCATTATGAACCTGTAGCTCCTCTGGCTTTGTTCATAGCCAACAAAGATGGCTTTCTTTGTTGTGGGGCCTCCTTTCCTTCTCTGTTGTTTTGGAATATGAACCCATGCAGTGCTACCAAACACTCTAAGATGGTTTACCTTTGGTTTCACACCATAAAACAAATGGAATGGAGTGTCCTGAATCACAGAGTTATACAATCTGTTTTGTACATAACAAGCAGTCGATAAGGCCTCTGCCCAATAGTTAAAAGATAATTGTGAATCTTTAATCATGCATTCCATCGCATTTTGCAAGGTTCTGCCCTTTCTTTCAGCAACACCATTTTGCTGAGGGGTGTAAGGGTTAGAAAGAATTTGTTCTATCCCTTTTTCCACTAGGAACCTTCTGAATTTGTGAGAAAGGTATTCCTCTCCTCTATCACATTGGAGTGCAGATACAGGCCTAGGGAATTTTCCATTTGCCCATGTCACAAAACTTTTAAATTTCTCAAATGCCTCATCTTTATGTTTTAAGATGTAGATAAATGTGTATCTTGAGAAATCATCAATGATGGTCATTCAATACCTTGCTTGTCCAAGACTTGGAGCAAAAGGACCAATAATGTCAGAGTGTACAATTTCCAAAGGTCTAGTTGCAACTCTGTCACTGTGCTTACTCACAGGAGCTTTTAGTGTTTTGCATTCTTTGCAAACTACACAATCTAAGTATTTGTCACAGGGTTTTATCTTTAGGTCAGCACACAGCTGTGGCATTTGTGCTATATACTTGAAATTAGCATGACCAAATCTCCTGTGCATCAGGTGTACACATTGGTCATGATATGGCATGTTGCCAACTGCAGCCTTGCAGCTTGGCTTCCTTGCATTTTGCACAATGTACAAGGAGTCTTTTAACATACCAGTAGCACACAATTTCCCATTTTTTTGTATCTCACAACCATTTTTCTTAAATGTTATGATATACCCTGTTGCAGCCAATTGTGCCACAGATAAAAGGTTTGATTGTAAATTTGGCACATACAGCACACCTTTTACAGTTTCTCCTAAGCAGGATAAATACAAGTCACCTTGTCCCATAATTTTGGTCACAGACCCATCAGTTTAGACAGTGACACAAAAGATCTTTTACAATTACATAAATGACAACTGGCCCCAGAATCTAACACCCATACATCAGAATTACCCTTTTCAGCAACCTGTGCAATTTGGGTTGTCTGAAGAGCCTTCTTCTGTGTTGCCCTTGTGTTCTTCTTCTCTGTCTTTCTACTCTTGGGTCTCATGGCACAGTCTCTTTGCAAATGTCCAGCTGAACCACAAGTGAAGCATCGCTGGCTGGCTAGCGCTGTGGCCTCAGGTTCTTTTCCCTTCTTTTCCCTCATTTTCTGGTATTGCAGCTTTCCAGAAGAGATGGGGGGGATCTTTCCTCTCTTTTCTCCCATTCAGCGAGTAAGCGCTGTGTAACATACAATGGGGTGAGGTCTGCTTCAGGCATAGCCTCCAGGGTACAAATCAGTGTGTCCCACGTTGCATTCAGTGAGGACAGGAGGATATATGATTTTGTGAGAGGTGTAAATTCCATTCCTCTCTCCTGCAACTCAACAAACAGCTGCTGAATATAATGCAGGTGCTCAGGAAGGCTATCTCCTTCTGCAAGGTAGGCTCTGTACAGCTTTTTCGTCAGGGTAACTTTACTCCCTGCTGTTGCCTTTACATACAAGTCTCTCAAAGCGTCCCAGAGTTGCTTTGCAGACTGCATGCCTCGCACGTGGACTAGCTGATTGTCCTCAACTCCCAGGATAATGGTGGCTCTAGCCCGCTCATCCTGTCTCAGCCATTCAGCACTGGGATTTTGGGGGTTTTGTTCACCAATTGGCAGCCAAAGATTCTCTCTGCGAAGATACATCTCCATCTTCAGGGCCCAATTCAAATAGTTGGTCTCTGATAGGTGCTCCAGAGGCATCGCTGAGGGCTGGGAGGTAGCCATGGCTTCTTCCTTCTTTTGCAAGTCACCTCAGCTGGCTTCTTTGTTCTGTAGACCAGCAGTTGCTGGAAAATCTCCAGGTGGCTCCAAAGAAAATCTTCACAGGTCTTTGCTACCTGCCTTAAAATTGTGCATGAGGTGTGGAGCTGATCTCTCTGGGTTTTACTGGGCTGTTTACTGGGCACATAACCTGTTGGAGAATGCTGGGAAAGCCTTTAGCCCAGGAGAGATCAGAAAAGTCACACACCAGGCATTTCTATAAAAATAATTTATTTACAGAAAGCAAAACAAAAGCAAAACATATTTAAAGGACTTAGCTCTCATTGAGAGCTACCTAGCTTGGCTACATGTCGGCACAGAGAAAAAGAGGAAGTAAGAAACAAGTCCGGGCAGGTTCCTCCCCCCAGGCGATTTGCATCAAGCACGTGAAAGGAGACAATCAAATACAACCTCTTCACCCAGCCAAAATGATTAGGTACAATAGCAGTCTTAATCGTTAGTAGGAAAACATCAACGGAATGTTGTATAGACAAAAAGGTGGAATATAAATTTAATAACTAAATAGTATAAATTGAGAGCAATTAGGAAGATTTTTTGTCTAGCAAGGATAAAAAATGCATCTCGGATAGTTTCAGAGGTGACTCAGGCTGGTGGAATGGGAGTTTGAAATTGACTTAATTGCATGGTGGCCATGTCTAGAATAAAACAGTATTGACAATGGGATTAGGGCCCAAAGCTGTGCAGATGAAATCCTCAGGCTTCCTAGACTTCTCCTTTAGTTACCCATTTTTCCAGGTCTTCCCCCATTCAAATAATGTCAAGAAGTGGTGCATTTTCTTCCTACCTCTGATCCTCTACCAGAATGTCAGTGCTTGGAATCAAAGAATTGGAAGGAACCTGATTCTGCCATTTGGTTCATCTAATCCAGCCCTTCGTTCAGTGCAGGAAACAAGACATCCCTGGCAAATGTTTACCCAAGGTTTGAAGACATCACAGCCAAAGGAATCTCACATCTCACATCTCACTCAGTAAACAGTTTCACTGTTGAACTGCTCCTGCTGTTATTCAAGCATTCAAACAGAATCTGGCTTCCTGTAATTTAACACCATTCAGATGACAGAAAATAATTTGTGGATTTCTTGTGTGTGACACCCCTTTAGGTACTTGAATAGTGTTGCTCTTTATTTATAATTAAGCCTCTGGATGGGGTACAACAAAACCCTCAAACATATGTACATAATAAAAATAATAAAAACCTAGTACAACAACAGTGTTAATTATATATCCTAAGGCCAAATACTTTTTGGAACATCGTTGCTTTAGCCTGTCATTTCCATGGTTGTGTTGAGCTCTTAGTTTATCTGAGTATTAAAATGTATTTTTGATGCAGAAATTCTGGTTTTGAACCAGCCAATCCATGTATCATTTTTTAAAAGTATTACCTCCCTTTCATCATGGTTAACTAATTTTCTTTCAACTCACACTGAAGACCTAGAGTGAGCTGCTTTGCTCTATTAAATATAAATAGAGCAATCTCCTCTGAATTAATGCCTTTGTGAAATCATCTCTTAGCAATCAAAAGATGAGAACAGCTCTTCCTGCATAAGATTGATATTGCTGGCTATTCCTGTTATAATATATACCCCTTTCCTGGAACTATGAGCTTGAAAATGGCATGTTCCCATTTCATTTTTAAAATTCCAAATGTTGTAATGAAAGATGCTTCATAGGTCTACATCTGTGTAATGGATGTGCCTATTAAACTTTCTAGTCTCTCATATCATTCCATTTTTTTTCTGTTTTGCATTTTCTGTTTTCATTTAGCAAACCATTAACGATGATGAGAAAGGGTGTTTCTGGTAAGAATTGCAGATGACCCAAAATGGAATAAAGGGCCTTCTTAGACTTCATAATAGAAAATAGAGGGAAACAAGACTGAGGTGTGACCTGCAGCAAACTGGAAATTTGATGGCTATCTTCTCTACTTCTTAGTGAATGGGCCATATGTGAAGGATGCAAATGCATGCCTGGCTTAGGTAGAGTAAGAATTGATACCTGCCAGAGGTCTGGTCTAAAGGGGTGGCAAGGGGATAGGGATAATTTTCCATTAAACTGACATTACTAAATGCCACTCTTTATATAAAAGATTGTCCATCCTTGTGGGGCCTGATAAGTTCAAACTTAACCTAAGATGGAAATGCATGTAAGTTTAATACTGGTTGTACTATTTTTATTGAGATATTGTCATCTAGATGGCCCTATTAAGAATAGAATTCTGGTTCCTACTACACATTTCATTATTATTTTGCTTCTAGGAACTTTGCCCGTGGAGCCTGCAGATGGGGTCAGAACTGCCGATACTCCCATAATAGGAAATCTACCCAGATCTGCAGGTATTTCCAGAATGGATTCTGTGGCTATGGAGACCGTTGCAGGTAAATATTCTTAAAAATATATCATCCCTACATCCCTCATATCTACTAGATATGGAGGATTAGAAGTACAGTTGTGCACAGGGTGGAAAAAGTTTGCTTCAAACCTAGAACAAACCACCAGGTCTGGAAATTCTGCCAAATTCTTCTAGGTCACCCATAATTCACCAGGACTGAAATCTGATTCCTTTGGTTCCTGGTTTTGAACAAATCAAAACCTAGATGGAGAAAGTAGGGCAAGGCTGATGCATGTTACCCCTTTGTCCTTTCCCCATAGTAACTCGCAGCATGGCATATCCCCTAGCCCCCTTGATCTTCCCAGTACCTTCCCTCTGCCTCTTCAGGGGTCATATCTCTCCACCCCACCTTTTCCCTTGAACTTCCTAGAGCGTCACCTTCATTTATGTTCCAGAATACTCTCTCCATTCATTTCAAGCAACAAGAAAACTCAGAAGGCTTGGCCTATATTCCGCATCAGCCGACAGCTGCTTCTAGAATGGTCTTCTGCAGCGTGGTATCTTCTAGATGTTTGGATTACTGCTCCCACCAGGAGTTTCCAAGGAACTATTCTATAGTAATATTCCCCAATCTGGCCCTCAATAAATTCCCAAATATGTCCATTCTAGCTAGGAAATAAAAGATTTGCAAAGCCCTAGTATAATCTGCCTTAATGCCTGGCACATAGGGGACAGAAGGTGTAAGTGTCCATGAAGATATTGGAAATGTGTCTTGGTGCTGGTCTGCACCTAGAGGCAGAGAAAGATGGACTGTGAGAACTGTGATGCAAGTTCTGATGCAGCATCCCTTTTTTGGTTTTGCTCTTAGTGAGCTACTTCAATTTAGGTTTACTTTCCAGGATTTTGCAGTACTCTGTACTGGCTTGAATATTCCTCTGTTGGCTAATCCATGACATATTTAGAATTCTTTAAATGTTGCATAGCAGCAGGAAATTGCTGTCTAAGAAAGGTCTTAAATACTTTAAACTTTACTTTAGGAAATTTTGGGGTCAGGGGAGGAAGGTTTCATATTACTCCATATTGCGTATAGTGGTGTTGAAGGTATAATGGCTTGAAAGTGAAAATAGAAATGTCCAGCTTTCCCACTTAGGCAACACACTATGGGTTAGTAATCAGATTTTCTTCTGGCTTCTTGTATTAGGAGTTACTTGGCTGGATTCACATATCGTGCTAAGCCATGGTTTATTGAGCAAGCTATAGTGGCCTAGTTTGTAAATAATACTGAGCCATAAGCCATGGACACACACATCATATTATGCACAAACCATATCAGGCTTTTGTAGTCCTCTTTCAAAATCCATGTTAATGGTAGATGCTACAGTTTCAAAATGAAATGGTACACAGATAATTCCTGTTCTGATCACCTTGTGAATTACACAAACAAACAGCCTCTTTTAAGGACATTATAGTCTTACACATAGCTTGAGAATATCATTTGTCCCTCGTGCTGAATATCATGATTATCAGAAGGCACAAGTTAGATCCAGATTGTCCAATCCATACATGGAAACAGTATGAATTCACAGAAGGCACTAGGATCCAGTAGAGGTGGAAAGAGAAAGATCAGACAAGCCCCTTTCAAGTTTGTGTCTCTTGCCCCTCTCTCATCTCTCTTGCTGCTTTAGATTTCCTAGCACTCAGGACAACTTTGAGGAAGCACTGAGGTTACTTGGGGAAGGGGCATTAGGAAGGAATGTTTTCTGACCCCCTTCTCTAACAGGATTATAGTAAGCACCACTTGACAACCATTTTATACAGCTATAATGATTTCTCTCTTGTGGGTTATGAAAGTGCAATTGCATTTCCCTGAGGGTATGGGTATGACACTTCTAAAGTGCAAGGACAGATATGTTTGTTATGCTCTCAGTGAGATACTGCTATCACTCCATCTCACTGTTCAATATTTCATTAGCTACCAGCATATCTCAGAAGCCCCAGCCGTGAACAGGTGTGGTATAGCGTTTGTCTCCCATGGACTGGAAGGAAGTGGATTGTCACTGAACCGACGGGGGTCAGAGCCAGCCATCTTGCCAGAGGCTTCAGTCAGGAGCTGCGGAGGGTCTCGGCTTGAGTCTGAGCCAGCAGTCTTGAGCATGGGGCAGCTGCAAACAAACTTTGAAAGCATGAGCATGTCATTTGACGAGGAAGATGAAGACAAGGAAAAAGCCTTCACTCCTTGGGATCCATCAAACTCTGCTCTCAGCAAAGAATTTGTCCCTAGGGAGACCACTGCAGGTAGGTTTCCAGCAGAACTAATGGAATGAGGTTGTGTGTGTTTTATATTTTATTGGAGCATTCATAAAACACATGGAACTTCTACCACCTGAAGCATAGCACCCATGAGATGTTGCATTATCTTGGACTCATCATTTCAGGTGGTCTTTTGATTCTTTCTCCATTTTCCAGACCTTTATTATTTGGTAGCTAATGTACACTTTTCTCTGTCAAAGTATCTTTTTGTGCCAGGGCTGTTTTTCATTGTGTTCCATTTGAACCATGAAGGCACTTCATATCCATCCTTTGAGGATCTTCAAACAGCAACCAAGCTTATGGGAGCTACTTTCCTGAGTGGCTCTTGTGTTGCAAGAGTCCATTTAAGTGACCACATAATTGGGTCACTTTTTAACAGTTATTTAACGTGCATGTCTCTTGGCTTAAGTGAAAAGCTCTGTATTTTGCATTAAAATAAAGGGGTAGAGATCCTTTACAACCCACCCAGCTGAATGGCCATTTAGTCTTTCCACCACCATCACTGTTGGCAACTGAAAAAAGTTCTGTCACTGTTTCTTCTGATTTGTCCTTCCTGAGATACATACTGTTATTCTTTTTGAAGTTGGTAAGAATGCTGGGTGTGTGATTTTTGTGATTTAGACACATGTATAATATTATATAGGGTGGGGTGATGGGAAAATGTTTTTCTGGCTAGCTATGTTCCTTCTGCTTAGATTCTAGCTCCCAGGAACAGAAAATTGGTATCACATCCTTGAAATCAGAAAGTGAATCCACCAAGGAGACTGCTTCTGCTTCTCTCCTCTCAGAAGAGTCAAAGGTAGGTGGGAGAGATAAATAACAGAGAACAGTAGATGCTACCATCTAGAAGCATGCTCTGTTGTTTTAATATCCTAGGACAACAATTTTGTTGTATGCAATTGCATATGGAATATGCAGGCTGTTATATTTGGGGGTTAAATGAAGAGTTGTATTGTTCCCACGTTGAATCAAATTATCCATTCAGTCGTATCTGACCCTTGGTGATTCCATAAGTCAGCTCTCTCCATGATTTCCGATCTTGTACAGCTTCTTTCAGTTGCTTTATATTTTGGCCTCTGTCTGCTTTGATTACATCCAACCAGCGCGTTCTTTGGCGTCCTCGTCTTTTGCCACTGACCTTTCCAAGCATAACGTCTTTCTCCAACGATGTTTATCTCATGACATGACCCAAGTAACTAAGTCTAAGTTTTGTTATTTTTCCTTCTAGTGACATGACCGGTTTTATGCACTTCAACACTTCTTTATTTGTTATCTTTGCAGTCCAAGGGATGTGCAAGAGCCTCCTCCAACACCGTAGTTCAAACAAATCAATTTTCCTTCTATCCAACTTTTTCATCATCCAACTTTCACAGCCATATATAGTTATGGGGAACATGATAGTGCGGACTAGTGTACACTTAGTTGTCAAGCTGACATCCTTGTTTTTCCAAATTTGATTCATACTCATCATTGCTGTGCAACCCAGCATGATTAGGTGTTTAATTTCTTGGCTGCATGTCAGCCATGTACACTAGCCAAGTGTACATGCTGGTCCCAAGCCCGGACAAATGGGGAGGGTTAAGGAAAGACCTGGCAACCTACCTTGTAAAAAATTTTGCCAAGAAAATTCGATGTTCCCATGTACTGAGATCTTAAAGCATCTTTGAGAATTCAGACTAGTGTACACTCTGTTGATGGGGATGATGTCTCCAGAAATCACTGAACTGAACCTTCTTAGCCAGCATGGCCAATGGTTGGAGATGCTAGCAATTGTAATTCAACATCTACAGGGCCCAGCTTTGCTCTATGCACATCCTTGTTTCTCTCCTTCCATCTGCCTTTGCCTGCAAACAGGTTCTACAGGCTGTGAACTAGTTGGGTTAGGCAATCTTTGGAGAGAGAGAGAAATGGAATGGGTAAGGAACAGATGTGAGGAAGGGAGAAAGAGTGGTGAAATAGGAAACAAATAGGTAAATGAAAATCAAATTCCTGGGAGGCAAATGATGGTGATATAAAGAGAAAAAAACATGAATGTTGCGCAAAATATTTTTTATTTTATTATTTTATATTTCTTTGTGTTAAAATATGTTTATCAAAACAAAGCCTAATTATAGTGGACTTTCCTACCCTTCTATCTTTTGGTTGGAATTTCTGAGAATTGCAACTGAATACATCGAGGGGCAACAGTTTGGGGAAAGAAGTTCACCCAATGAAGGCTACTGTTCTCTTGTGCTTGATACTAAATCCCTGGGCATTTAAATGTTAGCAGCTAAGCATTTATATAAACTCTGCTTAATTTGTTTAGAGTAGCAGACTTTCTCTTCTGTGGGACAGGAAAAGCATACCAAGAGCTGCCAGTGAGACAAGGATGTGTATGATTGCATGAGTCTTGCCCCAGTCATCCTCCTACCACTCACAATTTTCCTTTTATCTAAAGCTCCAATAAATAGGTTATATAGGAACAAACTTCTAAATTTAAACTTGTGAAAGAGCAATATGCAGAAAGGATCTATCCAAGATCTGTCTTGTTTTATACTACTGTTAAACATTGTGATGATCTTTTTTAGGCAATTGGTAGTTCAGATGCAGCAACAGAAGCTGCAGTGGCACAGAGCAAGGATGTGGTATGTGGCATCTGCATGGACAAAGTCTCTCAGAAAACCTTGCCTGAGGAACGTCTGTTTGGCATTCTTCCCAACTGCACCCATGCCTATTGTGTGGGCTGCATCCGGAAGTGGCGGAAAAGCCGAGACTTTCACAATACAGTGATAAAGTAAGTTTTCCATGGCAATTTAAGGCCTCCTGCCTATATAAATGGAATCTTTATGCGGGTTAATATCCAACCTCTTTCCTGGCCAGTATTTGTGTAGAGAGACTTTGTACCCTCTAAGCTTGTACTTCCATTGTCTATCATGCTCGTGTGAGAAGCTTTTAATTTCCATACACTCTTTTTCCTACTGCACTGAGCTACTTGGAGGAAAAGAGGAATACACAGGAATTTTGAAAGGCCAGTTTTCAAGTGCAGTGTATCATTGCCCTCTACAGTGGCAAAACTAAAAAAACAACCAAGAACCAAGGCCTGGAAAGAAAAGGGTAAGCTTGATTCTGCAAGGCTTTCCTTAGGTTTTATGGGATGCAGTCCCATTTTCAAGAAGAGGAGCAAACCATCATACATAGCATAAGAATGATGTCAGATGTAGATCTATAATGCCCATGACGTGCATTTTCAGGTCAATAGGAAGGAATAGGGACAAAGTCACTCTGTTGGGGGAAATAATGGGAGCATACTCCACCCTGCCTGGATGGTTTGAGTTACATTGAGGGTCTTATGGCAGAAAGGCAGAATATAAACCATAAACAAATGTCCTAGGTCATAAACGTGTGTAATAAACATGCATAATGTTTGTCACACAAATCATTATTCTGAATGCATGGAAATAATGTCTAATACATGCCAGGAAGACTGAAATCTAATGATATGACAAATCAAACATGAGGGCAATACTTAAAAATAATCCTGTCCATTATACCCTCAGCAGGAGCTATAACTGCAATCGATATGACAAACCCTAATTTGTAAATCTATATGGGAGATAATGGACTTTTCATGAATTCTTGAAATTCTCATATTGTTAACCAACATCTGTTGCAATTTGCTTCTGCTTTACTGCTAAGGATATTAATGCAGATCAAAATTCTGAAGACACCTGATCTTGTTTAAAACCTCTGAGGCTTTTAGTACTTAAGGTTGGATCACATTGACAGATGAATTGTCTACTGTGTCTTATACAATGTATTCAACTTCCAGAGGTTGCCCAGAGTGCAGAGTCACTTCAACTTACTTTATTCCCAACAAATACTGGGTTTTTGATACAGAAGAAAAGGAAAAACTGATTGAGACTTTTAAGGCACGGACTAGGTAAGTAGCTGCCTTTCTGGTGAAAGTTATGTGATGATGCTTGAGGGTCAGGGAGTTAGTAGTTGGAGCCTGTGGTTGTGGTTTCAAGTTATTGTTGTTTGCCTTTTTATTTCAGCTGTCCTTACAGCCTTTCTTATGCTGCTTTGATGTTGTGTTAATTTTGTTTGTTGTTAGCCGCCTAGAGTAACTATGGTGAGATGAGCAGCCTCATGCATGCATGTATACATACATACAAATAAGTAGATTGCAGTCCTCCAGGTGAACCCAGAGCAAGAGCTGTGGGAAGACAACCAACAAGGAGGAGCTGAAAGAAATAGTTTATGGTCAAGTGTGTCATTTAAAAAGCCCAAGGAATTGTAACTTGCCTTAAATAAGGATTGGGATGGCATGTTGGCAGAATGCTGGGAAAGCCTTTAGCCCAGGAGAGATCAGAAAAGACACACACCAAGCATTTCTATAAAAATAATTTATTTACAGAAAGCAAAACATATTTAAAGGACTTAGCTCTCATTGAGAGCAAGCCTGGCTTGCTACATGCCGGCACAGAGAAAAAGAGGAAGTGAAACAAGTCCGGGCAGGTTCCTCCCCCCAGGCGATTGCCATCAAGCACCTGAAAGGAGACAATCAAATACAACCTCTTCACCCGGCCAAAATGATTAGGTACAATAGCAGTCTTAATCGATAGTAGGAAAACATCAACATGGCATTCCTCAAGTTTCCCTAAAATGATGGCCCCGCCCCCAAGATGGCGATGAAGCCGTAGCCTCCGTAATGGGCTCTTCCATTCATACCTTTTAAATCATAAGTATTACCACGGTCAACGTGGGAAAACGAAAAGTGACAGAACGCCGTCTGCAACACAACTGCCAGCCAAGCCATTAAAACAGCAGAAGCTTGATAGATTTATTACAAGCAAGCAAGTCTCCCCTGTAAGTAACATTTCCCCGCTTTATCTAACAGACAGATGCAACCCGCTTGAGTGGGATTTGCAGGCTGAGATCGAAAGCTAGCAACTTTTAGACCTTTCCTCGTCACTGATAGAGAATGCTTCCTCTCCACAGGCAGTTGCTGTTAGCTCAGCCACTGAATGATTTATACAGGAGGGAGACATGGATTCTAACCCTAAATCCCTGAAAGAACAAAATGCACTGGACTTTATAACTAGGCATAGCCTACTCACTGCACAGACTGTTTTTCAATTTTTGACTTGCTGACTACGATTAAGGATAAAGTTGACTCCCTAAAAGAATCCTTCATGAAATTTACTGAGGGTCAGCCTAACCATATTATTTACCCTACCAAATTAAATGACTGCTTTACATGCAGCCAACAGAGGAAAGGAAGAATTTACCTCCAAATCCATACCTTTGAGAGGGAGTGCCAGCGTGGGGAAGGAAAAGATAAGCAGCTCCACAGAGAAAGGAGTGAACAATGAAAAGTATTCATTGAGAAAATGTCTTTTACAAACTAATAAGATAACTTTGTAAATCTTAAACAACATAACAAACAGAGGCAGATGGGTATCAAAAAAAAAAGCGATTATTCAGTCCCGAAGTCAGCTTTTACGCTGTGAAAGGAAATCTGTGGACTTAAAAAAGGTAGAATGGCTTCCATCCAGAGGCAATTATAGTCCTGCTGGCATTTGGACAGTCTGTGGTACCCAGCATGCTCTTCAAAATGAAACCTTTTTTGAGTACATTTTCAATCTTTGCAGTTCGTGTTTTTCACTTTGAAGAAGTTAGATCACTTGTGGCTCAGCGCAGCCAAGAGGGTACTGGCGCTTTAAAATACGATAGTAAAACTCTCCCAGACAATTTCAAGGACTTTTCAGCAGCAGAGCCTCTGCCAAAGAAATGTTCAAACAACTAGCCCATCCTACAACTACACAGCTGGCAAACGATTCACTTGAAGAAAGCCTGATCAACTCCTTCAGTGCTCTGTCAGACTCAAGGCAGGCCGATATACTTCAGAGATTAGATGTTCTGAGAGAAGCCTTAATGACAACTTGTCAAGCAGCCAAGCCATTAATAAATTTTGCCCTACGAAATATTCAGGACGATAAGGACAATTTTAAGCAACAACGTGAAGGTAATCCTGAAAAAGAGCAATCTCTTGGCACTCCCACAACTGCTATAAAAAATCAAGAGTTACAAAATTCAAAGGCAGCGTCTGACTTGGTGGATCTCTCTGCTTTTAATTCATGTCCTAATAGCCCTCTGAATGTATTAGAAACTTCAAAATCAAAAATTCTTGTAGTTGCACAGGCTCATGCGACTGGGCCTCCTCATCTCCACCTCTCCAACAGTAGTACCTAAGTCTATACCCTCATTGAGGCAAATGGCCTTGGATTTTTTGCTTGACCTGTATTCTGCCACTCTGTTGATTATCAATGTCCCAAGCTGTTAGTTATAATGACTCCTGTCTACACCCTTTGTAACACATTTCACATATTGTTTATTTGGTTTTGTTGTTTATTCGTTTAGTCGCTTCCGACTCTTCGTGACTTCATGGACCAGCCCACGCCAGAGCTTCCTGTCGGTCGTCAACACCCCCAGCTCCCCCAGGGACCAGTCCGTCACCTCTAGAATATCATCCATCCATCTTGCCCTTGGTCGGCCCCTCTTCCTTTTGCCTTCCACTCTCCCTAGCATCAGCATCTTCTCCAGGGTGTCCCGTCTTCTCATTATGTGGCCAAAGTATTTCAGTTTTGCCTTTAATATCATTCCCTCAAGTGAGCAGTCTGGCTTTATTTCCTGGAGGATGGACTGGTTGGATCTTCTTGCAGTCCAAGGCACTCTCAGAATTTTCCTCCAACACCACAGTTCAAAAGCATCGATCTTCCTTCGCTCAGCCTTCCTTATGGTCCAGCTCTCGCAGCCATATGTTACTACAGGGAACACCATTGCTTTAACTATGCGGGCCTTTGTTGTCAGTGTGATGTCTCTGCTCTTAACTATTTTATCGAGATTTGTCATTGCTGCTCTTCCAAGGATTAAGCGTCTTCTGATTTCCTGACTGCAGTCAGCATCTGCAGTAATCTTTGCACCTAGGAATACAAAGTCTTTCACTGCTTCTACATTTTCTCCCTCTATTTGCCAGTTATCAATCAAGCTGGTTGCCATAATCTTGGTTTTTTTGAGGTTTAGCTGCAAACCAGCTTTTGCACTTTCTTCTTTCACCTTCATCATAAGGCTCCTCAGTTCCTCTTCACTTTCAGCCATCAAAGTGGTATCATCTGCATATCTGAGATTGTTAATGTTTCTTCCAGAGATTTTAACTCCAGCCTTGGATTCCTCAAGGCCAGCTTGTCGCATGATGTGTTCTGCATACAAGTTGAATAGGTAGGGTGAGAGTATACAGCCCTGCCGTACTCCTTTCCCAATCTTAAACCAGTCCGTTGTTCCGTGGTCTGTTCTTACTGTTGCTACTTGGTCGTTATACAGATTCTTCAGGAGGCAGACAAGATGACTTGGTATCCCCATACCACTAAGAACTTGCCACAATTTGTTATGGTCCACACAGTCAAAGGCTTTAGAATAGTCAATAAAACAGAAATAGATGTTTTTTCTGAAACTCCCTGGCTTTTTCCATTATCCAGCGGATATTGGCAATTTGGTCTCTAGTTCCTCTGCCTTTTCTAAACCCAGCTTGTACGTCTGGCAATTTGGTAGCCTGATGCTATTCTGTGCCTGGAAGTAGATGATAATAGATGTGGATTTTGAGTTGGGGCTGACAGAGGCAGCAAGAGTTTTAGTACCATTGGATCCAGGATGCCCACAGGGATTGGTGAAGTCACTGTGCTTTCTTTGTGGAATGTCGTTCTGTTACCCAGGTGTGCAGAGAAACAATCGTGTTCTGATTGCAAAGTGGATTATTAGCATCTGCTCTGGACTTGGAATCTGTGATATTACTTCTATGCAGATATCAGGTCAACGCTGCCATTCTTTGACATTGCACACAGAGAATACATTTTATAGAACTCATTGGGGTTGCATACAATTCACCTAAAGCAATATTGTCTTAGAGTCTAATATTCATCTTACTATATCTCTCTCTCTTCCTTTTTATTGTATACTATTTTACCTTATCTTTTATTCTTATTTTACCCTATCTTACTATATTTTATCTATTTTATCTCATTCTAGCCTATTTTATCCCATTATATTGTATCTTATTTTGTCTTACTGTATTTTACTGCAGTTGATGTTTTGATATGGTCAAATAGACTAATTAATAAAGTATAATCAATCAATCAACCCTAAAATGATGACTACCATAGAGGAGGCTTCATGTATGTGCATGCATGTAATGTTCCTGTCACTGTTAAAGGATACCCTATGGCAGTGACTCCAATTCTGCCTGTGTATTTTCCTGAGAACCAGTTTGGTCTAGTGATTAAAGTGCTGGACTAGGAGCAGGGAAATCTGAGTTTTATCCTTGCCCTAGTCACAAAAGGCAGTTGGATGACCTCAGGCCAGCCACTCCCTCTCAGCCCTTGGAAGAAGGCAATGGCTAACCATTTCTGAAAATGCCTAGAAAACTGCAGGGACTTGTCCATGTATTTTCCAGGAATCAGGTCTGGCTCAAAGGTGAAAACAAACCAATAACCTACTTTGCCACACAAAATTTATTTAACAACCTAGGACAAAGTTGTTCAGCTTCTAAAGTCTGTGATGTAATTGTTAAGTTGCTGGACTAGAATTGTGGAGACCCAGGATCAAATCCAGACTCAGCTGTGGAACCTCATTAGGTAACTTTGGGTCAATCACTATCACTTAGACTACTGTACCCCACAGGGTTGGTACGTGTATAAAATGGTAGGAGGAAGTGCTATGTAGAGCTTCTGAAGGAAAAGCAGGATATGAATAGATGTGTCATGCCTATATTTTCAATATTCCCAGCTAGCACACATTTGTAGGCAACCGGTGGAGGGAAGTAGAATTACAAATTTAATTCAGATTCCTGATCTCTTTGGCTTTCAACCTTTTGTTTGAATAATTGGGAAGAAGTTACTGATTAAAGGATTATTTTGTAATTACATTAAGAGGGTAACTCAATATTTAGCTGACATTAAGTTGCGGTATACCATTTTTGTACACCTGTCTACAAATTAAAAAAAACCTTTTTATTAATCGAGTGAGATGCCTGCTGCTCGTGTTCTAATAATTACTTTGCTTCTTCTAGCAAAATACATTGCAAATTCTTTGTCCGAGGCAATGGTCACTGTCCCTTTAAATCAGAATGCATCTACCGGCATGAACTTCCTGGTGGCCAGGTTCCCACTGCAAGGCTGAGACAGAGAACTGACCGGCGGAGGCGGCGACCCTTTGTAAGTAAAACTACTTCCTTATGCTTGAGATAAGGTGAATCATTTCAGCTGTTCACTGAACAAGATACCCATTTCAGAGCTGACTCCAGACAGTTCTGCTATGCCTCCCTCAGTCTGGTACTCTCTTATAATTCTCAGCCATGCTGGCTGGGAATTCTGGAAATTTCAAGGGCGTCATGTTGGACAGGGATGCAGCATGGAAGTACGTTATTTTGAGTTCCATAATGTTGCAACCAGTCTTGGACCAGCCTTTGTCATCCTATTTATAACAGTTTGTTTTCCTAAAAATTGCAGATAAAGTTAGTGCTACTTACTGGATAAACTTCATTGCCTTAACAGGTCTGCTAAAACCTGCCAGTGCTTTCAATCCAAATCCATTTTCTGGCAGACTGGTGGAGTGATTTTATGTCAATGTGTTATTTATTTATTTTTTTTCTGGCATGTTTCCCATATCACAGGTCTATAATCCATCTCCATCTGAGAGCTCTGAAGAGGATGATGATGATGATGATTTGTGCCTTGTCCAATGGGCTCTTACCTTTGCGCTGTTGCACAGAGATACAGACTTCGACTTTTCAGACTTTCTCTGGGATTCAAGTGATTCTTCTGACTAGATGATGATGTCCTCTTCAGAGGCCATGTGTACAGTGTCAAGTGTCCTTGGAGGATGGGTGAGGGATGAAAGGTGTCTTTATTGTAATAAGCTTAATGGCTTTTAGTTTTCTGTCAGATGTATTACAGTATTTTGACTGGAACCCATAAGCTGGGAGAACACAATGCAAGGACTCATTCTATATTGGGGAAGGCCTTCTAATCCACCAGGCAAGATATTGCTATCACCACTGTCAGCACATAATGTACATCTCACCAATTGCACTGCTGTGGCCCTATCCCTTCCTTGCCTTAATTGTTGCGTTTTCTGCATTCCCTCCCACCCTTACAGCTGATCACATATTGGATTTCCCAGTATGGCATCTATAACAACCTCTCAACAGAGCCTTTTGGGAGGATGCTGGGATCTTCCGCTACTGTGTGTATTCTGGAGAAGTTGAGTGATTACCTGTGCTCATGCTGCTGCTTATTTGTTTCCTCAGGAAAGCTGGTTGGCTGAGCAGTGCTATTTACAGTAGGCAGCACCTGCAACTCGCTGTTGTATAGCAGTGCTGCTGGGTGTCTATATAGTAGGCCTAATTTGGGGGGGGTATTGGGGGGGAAGTATAAGTCTTGAAATTTTAGTATTGGTGCAGTGATCAATTAGCAGTGGAGGCTTAGAACACTGTTGTTTAAACCCTTATGAGATGGGATCAGTAAGCCCCCATACATATTTTTTAATTCCAGAAATATCTGAAGAACATGAAATAAAAAGATAACCATGCAAACATTGTTCTTCCTAGTGATTTTTTATATCACATCAAATGCGGTCTACATCAAACACCTGTATTCAAGAAATACAAACAAAATATTCTGTCTTTTAATGTCCCCATTTTTTACTGTATTTTGTCTTTTTCCTCTTTTAATACTGAAATACACTGTGTTGAAGAGACTGACAAAAAGATAATATTAAACAGCTCTAAGGAGTAGAGCTTGGGCAAGCTCTGCAAATGATTTGGAAGAAGTGTACTACTCTGCTATTCATTAAAGTAGCCTGAGTTATGTTTTGGCTTCCATAGGGACTTGAAAAAATGTAGTTGCTTTAAGGATCTGATTCCTTAAAGTTAAGTAAAGTAACTCTTCAAGTAGCAGCATCAGGCTCATAATGAAAAGGAGAGAGGTTCCTGTGCTTGCATTAGGTCCAAAGCAGTTCTTCCAAGTCATTTTTGAAGCAAAGCTAGCACAATTTATTATGCCTGCCCCCCCGCCCCAAAGATTTGAGTGTGAAAATGCATTACTCAAGTAATATTCCCAAACATGCAGATTTCTGATTAAGGGGACTCCTATGGTCATTCTTACAAGCTATAGTATAGAAAAATCTTCACTAACAAAATACTCTTATCACTCATCTTTCCCTCTTAGAGTTTTTGGGCAGCTTCAAAGATTGTTCTCTAATTTAATTTCTTAAATTGGGGTTAGTATATTTCTTCCATTAGATATGCTTAATAGGTACTGCTGCTTTTAATCTTTCCTTAGACCAATATGGCTTTAAATTATATTCTTCTGAAATGGGATTTCCAGCCCTCAGTCTAGATTTTCACTATCCACAATTCCCAGCAGTATTATTAAATTTGCTCACTACTGACCTATAGTGCTTGATAGACTGCCCTCAAGGGATGCTGATGATGGAACAAAAATTTCCTTTATCCATATTGAGCTGCTTACTGCTTCAGTTTCGAAGGCAAAAAGGCTGTTTTGAAGCATACTGGTGCAGATGACGTCTTCAGATCTTAGGCCAAAAACATTGTTTCCTGGGATCACACTCTGACACTGCAGGGCAGCCATGCAATCAAATGAAGTACAGTACTCATCTCTGCATTCCATTGCAAATGTCACTTTTTTGACTGGTTAAAGAAGGATGCAAAGCACATAGCATGAAATTATGAAGCCATTGTATAGCTTGTTTGAGTATAATTAATGCTGGCCTTACAAATTAAAATTGTTTTATAATCAAAACTTCACAAAACTGTACTAAAATATGACTTCATCATTTGTGCAATAGACCACTATGGCTATGTGATATGTGAACCCAGCCATTCTAGTTTTGTCAGCCATACTGTTCATTGCTTAAACCCATCTCTGTTTTAAACTGTTACACAAGCAATATTATAAGACAAATCTTAATAACCAAATGGTTTACATAAAGGACTTCTGCACAAGTGGAAGGGTAAGGTTGCTTCTATTTCCTCACTTCACTTCTTCCTTTCCTTTCTGTCTGCCTCCCATTCTCAATGTCTTTGCAAAGTAAGGATGGCAAAATTAGTATTAGAAAAAGATCCTTATTTGCAGAATGTTATAATTGAATGCTTCAACTCCAAGTAATAGTGATTCAAATTCCAGAAATAATGCAAAAGCCTGAATAAAAAATACATATAACAAGACCTTTTAAAGCAGGCCATCTTAATTTTATTAGTTTAATAATAACAGTAGCCCGTTAGTAATAAGACAACCTGATGCACAAATGATATACTACAGTATTCAGTACTTACATTGACCATGTTTTTAAGCAGTCAAATGGAACAAAGGCCATGATTAGTGAGCATGTGCAAACAAGGACTGGAGTGCAAAACTGGAACAATCCCAGTGAAACCAGAATGTATGGTAAGCCGTGCGTACACATCTGTTTACATACACATTGCAGCTAAACATACGCACTGAAGCTAAAACAGTATTTTAAAACTGATTTTTTACAGTGTCAATTTTAAAAACCTGAGAAATGTTTTAAAACGAAATCTCTGCATGTATGACCCATTCTAACTCATTTCTAGCCAAAAGCTATTACAATTACAAAATACTGAAGAATTACAGGCATGCATATATTTTGTTTTTCAAAAGTCACAACTTTTAGATATGTGGACTTCAACTCCCAGAATTCCCCAGCCAGCATGTCCACGTTGCAGTTTCCACTGAAAAACATTGCTAACAACAAACTTTAGGGATCGTTGGGAGGGAACAGATACTTTGTTCATGATTGGTTTTCCACTTGGATATGAAGAATTTTATGCCCACATCATTTCGAAGATTTCGGTTTCAAAGTTCTCAACGCTCAAGCACGCCCTTTCTCTTTCATTTGCTCTAGAGCAGTGTTTCTCAACCTTAGCAACTTGAAGAGATACGGACTTCAACTCCCAGAATTCCCTACCCAGGAATTCCTTTTTAAAAAACTAGTCTCCCGATTTCCAATGGTTTCCTCTCGCGGAAGGCTCAAGTCCGGAGGTGGCTTTTACAGTACGGGAAGGAAGGCGCCCCTCCCATTTCAGGGCTCAATTCCACGCTGATCCTGCATGTTGGAGGCCTCTCAGATGCTTATTATGTTCAACTCCAAGGATCAGACGTCCTTCCTAGTTGATAGCCACGCCGTGCGTAAAACTTCCAAGGTAAAATTCAGACATGAGCTGCGAAAAGGAAGAGAGGCAGCACTTCTGTTTCTCAGTGAAAGCCCAACTCTGTGATTGAGTGATATCAGCAACTTTCCGCTTCCATCTCGGGGAAAACTAAGGTTGGAGTCGGAGTCTAGGGCTAAACGAAAGCAATAACATCTTGGATTCCCTTAACTAGTAGAATAGAATAGAAATAGAACAGAAGAATAGAAAGAATAGAATAGAACAATGCTTTAATTGCCGGTTTTATTGTACGACGTCCAGGGACCAGAGTCACTTCCTGCGGGATGGGCGGCTATACAATATAAATTTGACAAATAAATAAATTATGACCACATGCCACATGCCTTCGGAAAGGACAGTCCTGTTCCTCAGATACTGACTGATCTGGGAGGGTACACTGGGGAGAACTGAGGTTCACCTGCCAGCTCCTCAAAGGAGAAATAAAATAAACTACTTTATGTTAATGAGATATAATTAAATGGAAGAAAGCGACTGTTTCAGCAGCGGTAACAGAAAATGCGGAGCGGATCGGTCTTCATTGGTACTTTCTCAGACGGGTTTGGGAGAAGTGACGTATCAGGAACTCGGAAGTCTCTTCTCTGTATAAATTGGGGTGTACTCTACATTTTCCTATCTCTGAGGGCGCTGCCTCCCGTCAATCGTATTGCGGCAACTGGAGCGCGGGAAGGAAGAAGACAAGGGCTGAGGCGGTTGTGAGGCTGGGAGCGAGGTAACGGTGTGGCTGAGGTGGGTGAGGCGGCTCGGCAAATAAACGTTGCTGCTGCTGCTGCGGATAATGATAATAGTAGCCATCCTTTGACATATGGCCCGTGATAACGTTTTGCTTTTAAAATTTATTTTTCAATGCTTTTTAATTAATGTAGGGAAAACAGGAAATTACGGTTGACAGAGCAACATCGTATTAAAATGTTTACAGCTGGCTTCCTACTGTGATTCCACTCCACCCCCAATGTAAAAGTTTACTATGTGTAAAAGTAGAGAAATCCCACCCTCCCCCACAAGAGGGGAGGTGGAAGTCAAATACTGTAAAACCTTGAACGTGGGGATATGGCCTAATGTAACCTCTCTCTCTCTCTCTCTGAAAGCTTAAGGGAAGGAGGATTGTGAAAAACAATGTTTCTCCACCTTGACAACTTTAAGAGGTGTGGACTTCAACTCCCAGAATTCCCCAGCTGGCATGTCCACACCTCTTAAAGTTGCCAAGGTTGAGAAACTCTGGTGTAAACTATTCTGATAGATTTTATTTCTCTCAGGTGAACATTGCTTATTTCAAGCCAATGATGTCAGAACAGTAATAAGATTAGAAACTAAATGTAACAACATAAATATGCTAACATAATAAATAACATCCATAGCACAATCTGCATCCAGAAAAGACTAAGGCAGCTTCGGAAGCCCTGCTGAAACATCCAGGTGTTTATGGCTTTACAAAAGATGAGCAGAATTGAGGCCAGACTGATATAGGGAATATTGCTCCAGAGAACTGGGAGTGGCTGAGAAAGTCCAACCGTAGTATTCTTGGAGATGACCCTCTGCCCTGTAAGGGTTGGGACCAGAGGGAGCCTTTTCTTCCTGATCCCAAAAGTTGGGCAGAAACCACAGGGAGAAGGTAGTCCTGCAGATTTAACCTTTGGGGCAGAATAAACACACTTAATGTGAGTGTAATTCCCAGGATACTTTTTATCTTGCATGGAATTCCTATATACGTATCTAGAAAATATTTTTAAAACCTCAGTACATTTTGAATTATACTGTTATGCATTTGACTAGTACTAAATTCTAGAGATCTTCACAGTGTAAATTCTCCTTCCTGGGCCCTTTTGGAATATTCACATATAACACTGTTTCAGTTCAAAATATGATAGCTTTGCTGTATCTCATGTTACTATTGTATCAATTTTAAAACTGGTATGTTATTTCTGGAAAAACACATTTGATGCCATGGCATAATCCAAATCTCCAAACAGGGTTTTATAGAAGAACTAGATGGATGGTGGGATTTTTACATTGAATCAACAAGTGGATGATAACAATGAGTTTTTATCATTTTCTATCTTAAAAAATAAATGCCATTTGTTAGTTGCCACCATTTACATTTACAACATTTATTGGCATCTCAATTTGGACCAGCATGTTTTTGGCCTTGGAGGCATCTAAGTAATTTTATGGCCTCAATTACTTGTGACTTATGAATCAGTTGCTTATAGACAGTTAATTATGGATGATTACAATGAAATATGGTCATCTTTTATTGAAACTATTATGTAAAATTCCATACATATACATATACACATACATGCATAAGAAGCCCTTATATATACAGTTTATAGTTATTGCAGTTTTCCTCTTCTTGTTACATTTTTTTCTATTTTTGCTCTCTGTTCTGTTTTATTAAATAAATAAAAAGGTGATCCTACAGATATCCAAGTTCTGAGCCATACATTTTAAAACAAAATAAATGTGTAAAATTATATTCACTATCCTCAAGAACTGCTGTCAAAAGAGTTTTTTATCCAAAGTTTTATACACACACGCACATAATTATATGTATATGTTATAATTATATACACATATATTTATGTGTATCTGTGTGTGTGTATATGCATGTGTGTGTGTACGTATATACATATTTGAATTTGATCAACAGGTCTGTCGATATGGATAGCCCTGTGGTTTCTTTGCTACAGCGATTTGATCATTCTTCTCGACTTCTTCTCTGCACACTGATGTCTGGACATTGGGGGGCCATGGCTGCCTTCAGAACTCTTCAACGTTCACACTCTTTGGAAAAAGGAAGACAACATTTCAGTTGGCAGATCTTCACTGAGAAACTGTGTTCTCAAGAGCCAGTGCTTGAAGAGCCCAACAAGACTCTTACCATGTGAGTTAGCCACGTTTCTCATTAGAAAAATGAATCAAGAGCCCTAGAAAGAAACGTAATTCTTCTTTAAGAACAAGTGTGGATGAAGATTAGTATAGCAGTTCTATATCCCTTCCCATTCTTGTCTTTCTCCCTTTCTAAAGGAAAGAAGTTGTTTTATAATGTGGAATCCTAGAAAGATCAGGGTCCTACATTACTTATGTTAAAAGCTTTCATGGATAGAAGAGATGCCATGTTTCAAAGGATTACCTGAACATGAGCAAATGAGGCATAGTACCTTCTCTCTTTCTCTCTTTTCCTCATGTGCTTTTTTAGGTTTTAAAATGCATTTGGTGATTATTTTCGTTTCATATGTCAGAGTTATTTTGAGATTGTGATTGTGTGAAGTTATTTTTACTGACAATATAGTGGGCTCTGAGGACTGTTCTACACCAAATACAATTATTTCAAAATATGTTTTCTTATTTATTTTAATAGGCAATTTAGATTGTAGAAATGGTAAAGCAAGTCCTCTGTCTGTCAAAATCAAATGTAGGCTTGGTCTGTATGATTTATGCATCTACAAGGCATTTAACCAGTTCAGCAATAGATAACTTGTGGCACTTCAGATATTGCTGAATTATAACTTCCAGCACCCCCAGCCAATATGGCCAATGATGAAGGATGTCAGGAGTTGTAGTTTAATAGCAACATCTGGAGTGCAGTAGGGTGTCTCTACCTGTCAACAGCATAACATGGTGGAAAATGACTGTTCAACACAGGTATTATGACAGTAGTCCTATGTTTCCAAGGTTGGTGACAAGACCTAACAGTTGCTTAAAGCCTAGTTTCTCAACAGAGCCTCATTAGACAGATATATTGAAAGGAAAAGGGGTCAGGTTACAGAATCTTGGAGACTGGATATGTGTACTTTAGCACCTTATTTATCAATAACTATGTTAAGGCAGAGCCTGTCTGATTCCTCTGATCTTCTTTCTAACTGTTTCTTGGTGCAGGGGGGATGTTGCTCCATGTATGCCTGATGATAAAGAATATATTTATGACCTTCAACATTTTGCAAATCTCCACTCCCATTCCTAGATTCAGAGATAATTCCATTATAGCTGGTATAGTGGTTAAAGTTTTGGGCTGGAATCTTCACTCCATCTTGAAACTTATTAGGCATCTTACTACATAATCTATCATCCCCAACCTGTACCTCACAGGATAGATGTTAGGAGGATGAAATGAGAGGATATTTGATGTGCATTGCCTTGAGCTTCTAGAGGAAATAAGGGCTTTCTGTATAATAATAAAGTAAAAAGATTGCCTGTAGTGTTCTGTACAGTGAATTGCACTATGTTACATAATGAATATTTTAGTCTTATAATAATTGAAGAAATGTATTTTTGCTTTCCATCTTCTATATAATCATTTCAGGAAACCAGTATTGATGCTGCTTCCAGTGTTATGCCAAAGAAATCTCTTTTCCCTGTTGCTTATAGTACAATCTACAGTGCCAAAGGACTGCCTCAGCTGTCTACTTCAGGCATCTAGAAAAGATCCCAATCCAGATTTATGGGTGCAGAGATTAAGGGATTTACTACAAATGGGGTTGAAAGAGAGGAACTTTTTGACACCAGTCTTACTATCCAATGCATGCCAACAACAACTGAAAGGTCTGTGCCAGAAGATTACAGCCCATGGTAGCAGCAATCCTAATTTAGAAAGAAAACTAAACTGGTTTGTTAAACTGGACGATCCTTGCTTGGTGCCAGCTGGAAATACTTTTCACTCTGTATCCCAGATTAGGAAAAAGAGAAAAGCATCTGAAGAATCTCTGAATCTTGAAGAGGAGAACCAGAGGAAGAGGTCCCAACTGGAACTTAAATTGGATACAGAACTTTCTCAACCACAGTCTGAACTGCAAGATGTTGAAACAGCAAGCACTAAGAAAGAACTCATGCTGGACATTTTTGGAAATGAAGATGTTCACTGCCTAAGCAGCTTCAATCAATCTTCTTCCAAAGAAGATGAAGCAGAAAAGAAAATTATCAGCCAAAGTTCCAAGCATGGCACTGTAACAGAAGTTCCCGATCATATCAAAGTATGTAAACTCTTCTAGATTCTTATACTCCTTTGCTTTATTGATGAATCAAGAGTACAAATACGTAGAACTGGGGCTTCATTTCCAGTGAGGCTTTGCATTAATCTTTTCTGTTAATGACAACCCTGAGCAAGCCATATATCTTTAAGGAAGTGATAAGAAGCAAAAATGTCCTTTTTGCTTTAGTTTATGAAAATAGACAGGAGGATTAAAACGTATTTCATATTTTTAGGTGAGCAAACACTTTAGATATTTCTAAGTATGATAAATATGAACATCTATGGCTTGCCCCAAATTGCTTACAAGACCACCTTTTCCTGTACAGTCTACCCTATGCTCTTAGATCAAAAATATATATTTTTAGATCTTGTTACAGAAACATTAAAATCAACAAAATTGAATTAAAATCATAACTAACTATGCTTTTTCCATGGAGGGCTTAGATACATTTGCTGTTGAAAATGTGGCTGACCCCTTCACTGCAGTTCAGGAGTGGACTGACTTAAACAGGCCTTTCAGGGTTTTTAAGCTACTGGTTTTTAATGGTTTGTTTTGTTTTATTCTGTATGTATAGTATGTTTATAAGTTGCCTAGAGCAAAAAATAAAATAAAAATGTCAAAAAGTATTAAAAGCTGGAAGGATGTAAAATTCCATGACATAACAGGACAAAATACAGTAAATAATGTGTCTTAAGTTTATGTTGACACACAGTAGAAGGATTGTGAGGAGCTGTATTTGATGAACAAAAGTAGTCCAAAGAAGTTAGGATCCACATTAGGAATATTTTAAAAAAAAGTCAGAGAAAAACCTTTTTCGGTTTGAATTGGCAAAATTCAATCGCACACAAGCAAACAGAAATTAGACTGACTAGTCAAAGTAGGGAAAGAAAAAAGAGACTATAGTTGTTTATAGACTTAGGATATATTGCTTATAATTTATATAGAGATTTGTTATTATAATATCTTAATTCTTCAGTAATTACTAGTTTCTTAACAAC
Organism: Candoia aspera; assembly: GCF_035149785.1. Taxonomy (NCBI): domain Eukaryota; kingdom Metazoa; phylum Chordata; class Lepidosauria; order Squamata; family Candoiidae; genus Candoia; species Candoia aspera. The sequence goes on along the minus strand of NC_086155.1, from coordinate 48,922,907 downwards.
AGCTTATTCTGCTTTTTCATGTTTACAATCACTAAATGCACCTCTTGTGGATCCTGACAACTGACATAATAAACAAGCTTAAAAAGTTGAAAACAGAACCAGAAGAATGAACAGAATGTGCTGCATAGTATTATATACATTTGGAGTTTCTCAGATGTCTAGGTTTTCAGGTATTCCATCTCAAATAGATGGGTTTTTCGCCAAAAAGTTGTAGGCTTTGCTTCATTAATAGGAAGTGCCAGAACAAAACGGAACATGGACATTTTGATATGTCATTTAGATGTAGGATAGGAAGATGAAAACATGGGAGGAAAAAAACAAATGTGAAGGAAATTGTCTTGCTTTCTTCCATGGGTCTGAAATAAAACTTTTAGCCGAGCTTCACTTAGGTCTTGACACAATTACTCCTTCATCCCTATTACATTTGCACATTGGTGGTAGCCATCCAAATGTGAAATAGATTCTGTGATGTTTGCAGGAATCTGATATATTTGTACAGATGTACAGTTTGAACCAGGAGTTCTTTCCTCTTTTTCAACTGCTTGCTTCTTATCCTAAAACTTCAGTAGAATATATTAAATCAGCATTACTTTTTAAACTTTTAAACTTGCATTAATAAAAACACCTTATTTTACAGTACTCTGAGGATGTAAATCCTCAGAGTACTGTAAAATAAGTACTTGATACTCTGGTATCAAGAGTGATTTTTAAAATGAGTACTTGATACTCTGGTATCAAGAGTGATTTATCTGATATTTTTTTTCTGTATTTTAGAACCATATATCAACACTTAAAGAATTGCTAGAGATGCAGTTTGATGTAAGTATTTGTTACTGCATTTTCTCTTCAAACAGATACTCTCTATTCTTTGCAATCTCTATAATTTTTTTTTCTTTCAGTATTCTGATGGGACTGCCCCTCCTGAACTACAGATTCTGAACGAATGCACTCCAAGTCAGGTTAGTAGGGTGAAAAATTGTGCTTTCCTTGAAGGTCCATAAAGGGGCTTCCAAGTAAGAACATTTGGTTAGACTTCAGGACTTCATTGAAACCAAGCGGCTAATCCTGAATCCCATTTGTAATTGATGCAAATATAGGTGATATTTGGCATTGGATTCCTTGAGCAATACCTTTGTCTCCTTTCCTTTAGCTGGAAGACTTATGTTCATTGCTCAAACTCTCAGAATGCCCAGAGAATGCGCTTCTACAGTTCTGCTGCTGGATAGTGGCCCTGTCACCTGAACTTGGCTACAGGAAGGCAGCAATCCTGGCTGGGAAGCTTTTCTTACCTCGGGTACGTATTGAGAATCGGAAACAGGTAAAGAAGAAAACTCTTTCCTTTGGCTAAAACATCAGTAATGCAGTTTATGTTTCTGTCTGGCATTTTCATGGTGAAAGCATCCAGAGCTCTTATAGTGAGAGTAACTCCTTGAATGCTCATTTACTTTGCCCTTCTGGCTTAAACAGTGATTATATACTTTGGCATGTTAGTGTTCATGTATTTGGATCTCATCCTAAATAGTCCTGATAAAAATTATTTGAAAATTCTGAATGAAAGCCAAAACAGACATTACATGGGATAAGTAAGAGTCTTCCCACTTAAAGAGATACTGTGGAAATAGGGAATAGAGAAATCTGGTGGTGGAAGAATAGGGAGAATTTAGAGCGAAGGAGAGGGAAAGATACAGTATTTTTAATCCAAATAGTTTTCAGTCCAAAATTATTTCCACCTGCTTCTTTGCATACATGGGAAAAGATATATGTATCAGTAGCTTCTAAAGCTGAGCAAAGAAAGGAATCTTAATTTTGAGTGGAAATTTTTTAAAGAAGAAAAATATGGAACAGTCCTTCCAGTGTTCCCTCCCTTTACAGCTGACTCCATCTATTTAGCTGCTTCTCAGTTAAGAAACAAAGAAAAATATCAGGAGAATATTATGTGCATCTCCTGTGTAATGTCTAGCCTAGTAATGCATCCCTTAGATGGTCATGTGCTCTCTGCATACCTACTTCTCATTACAAATATACATTTAAATTTTAAATTAGATGGAGGCATTCTCTCTGTATGTTGCTACAGGGCTATTTTTTTTTTGCTCTGCATATTATATGTTAGAGGACTACTGCTTAAAAATTAAATATACAAGTTTGCCAATTTGTCCATAAGTGATAACACTAAACTATCAATTCAAGAACATGTACATAATTTAATTAGCGTCAATTCTAAATACATTTACAAGATAACTTCTTTGTCCTTAATACACAACAGTCTAACAGGCAGCTATGTGTATGAAGACATTTATTGCATGCCAATATCTCCGTCTCACTTTCCCACTGCAGGGGAATGCCTTTGTAGGGATCATCTCTGGTAAAGTCATTCCCACATCAAGCAAAACAATCTGAAGTGTTTGTTCTTCCTTTCAGCGTCTCTTATTTCTTATGTTGATACTTTGGGCTAAGGCATGGTTTGTGAAATAAGCCATGGTGGCTTAGTTAGCATATAGCACTAAATTATAAGCATATAGCACTCAATCACTAACTAAATTGTAGCTTAGTACAGTATGTAAACCTAGCCAGTGTTTATTATCTAGGCAGTATGTATTTTCTCTCTGCTTCGTTATCTGTAGGTTCTTTTGCTGACTGAGCCAGCTTCCTGGCCTCTCACAACTGCCCTGATGATGTTCTGCTCCAAATATGCTCGCCCAGTCTGTTGCACCTTAATTGCTTCTATTGTGCAAGTTCCAGGGCAAGGTGAGCTTATAACTCTTCTTTAAATAAGTACTAGTTGGTTTTGCCTGAGGCTCAGTTTATAGTGAGAAATAAATTAAGTGTTTACGTGCTGAAGGACTAGAGTCAGAATGGAGACTCACTTGGATGAGTTTTGCAACATTCAGAAATATAAAATGTGAGATTATAAAGAGGGGGATACTGGCCAGGTGAGGATGGAGCTTGCCCTGTGGGGCTCCTGCAGCTGTATTGAGTGTAAGTTGTAAAAGGACAACCGAAAGCAAGTATGTAGTAAGCAGGGAGATTGAAATGTCTTCCTTCAGACTGTCTAAATTGAAATTTTCCTGAAGGACTTGAGGCTGCCTGAAAGTCCAAGTCAGACACATCTCTGGTAGGATATTTTTATAATCTGGGGTCTGATTTTGCACTTTTGCAACCAAATGGGCAGGAAGGAGAAAAGCGATGACAACCATAGAAATGCTTACTATAGAAACATCCTAGTAAAAGAGTAGAATGAATAGAAACAGGTAATTTCATAATAAATAGAGCAATGTTGTGTGAAAAATAAAAAAAATAGTGCACAGTTCAAAACAGGAATGATGAATGACAAAAGAATAAAATGGGATAATTAACAAAGCAAATAATTACAAAGCAATTTAAATGTTTTAGGCTCTCACAATTCCTCTTTTTACATCTAGTTCCAAAGCTTTGTAGTAGATTAACTGTTGTGACATTTAATATAAGAGGACCGGGCCTTTTGGCTGTAAAATAAAATTTGATTTGATTTGATTTGATTTGATTAATATACGAGGAAATAATCAGTCTGGGTAGGGAAATCAACTTGAGTATCCTCCTAATTCATCAGAAAAAAAAGAAAAAATGAAGAAAGAGGCAGGGAAAGCACTTGATAGTTTAGCAAGACTTGCTAATGTTGAAAATAAGCAGTAAGCAAAATAAGCAAAAGATATACCAGGTGTAAGATAATTTGTTTCATTTAAGATAGCTGCACAGTGTGTGAGAGAAAACTGTATTTTCCACAAACAAACTCTTCATATGGATAAAGGTGATATCCAATCTGTATATCATTTTGGAAAGGAGGCTGAAATTTTCCATCCCCTGTATATATCCAGACTTCCCAGGAAACAGTCAAAATACCCTTTAGTGGGTTTGTGTTTGCCTAGTTTTTACCAACTTGCTTTGCGTGAGTACTTTTCTCAAAACAAAACTGTATTATGAGTTCTTCAGCTACAGTTCTTGTCTTGTCTGTCCCAAGGGCGAGGTTCTCTCACTGATAACACCCTGGCAGCAAAAAATAATACCATTTATTTACCAGGGCCTATGATTTTGTCTTCTGTTGTGGCTTCTCTGTTGTGGCTCCTTGGTTGTGTGCTTAATGTAGGGATTTTTCAAGCCTCGCACAAACAGACCAGCTGGGATAGCGATGCACTGCAATATTTTGTTGAATAAATTAAAACTTAAAAAAAAATCCTTCATCCATAAGATTGACCTAAATCAGTTTTCAGTCTTGGAAACTTCTGCTATTGTTTAAAGCATTGGGCAAATTAAAATGGCAAAATATTTATTGTACTCCCTGTCATATCCTTTGGAATGCTCTTAGGCAATTTCCAGATACTTATATCATCTTGTAAAGTCATTCACCTATTATTGTGTCAATACAAGAATAATGAATTCAGGCTTTATGTTGCATCAGTAGTGGCTGGATTAAGATGCTAGCGGGGAAATGGCAACCAGTAGGACCGAGTTGGTCTTGCCTGATCCTGGAAACTAAGCATGATTGACCCTGGCTAGTACTTAGATGGGAGATAGCTGGTAATTCCAGAGCTATTGGCAAGACTGGGAAGTTGAAAAAAATCCTAGATGAACGCAGTGGAAAACCATTTCCATAATGTTAGCCAAACAACTATAGCTGCAGTCATTAGGAAACAAGCTTGACTCAAGGGCATTTTTACATTTTTGTGATTCTTGAATGACATAAAGTAGACTTCTGAAATATTCTGTTTTGGTTTTTGCAGGCCTTGAACAATTGAGATTGGTATGCAAGCTAATTGAGGAGTGTTTGGAACCAGAATGTGTGAGGCTAGTGTTCAGGTAAATGGAAAAGCAAATGTAGTATTGAAATCATAATCAGACTCCGTTGTTTCCAATCTCAGACAGAGAACACCCTGGCTATTGTCTGAGGCTCCAGAATGTTCAGTTGCTACCATGTGACACAGGAGATTGCAGTGAAAAGTTTGTTATGGTTTTATATGAATACAAATTGCAGACTGGTAATACAATCCTATACATATCTACAAATCCTATGATTTCTGTGAAGTTTAATCCTAGGTAATTAATAGAGTTTACTTCCATGTACAGTACATGTGGAACTGCAGAGTAAATATAGGTTTGCCTTTATAAAATACTAATCTGATGTACGTCTTTTATTAAACTTTTCCTTACTCTCAATTATGTATAGGTCAGTACTCTCACCAATGAAGGCATTTCTATATTTTATTTATTTATTCAATTTATAAGCCACCTAACTGCAAAACAACTCAAGGTGACATACAACATTTTAAAAAACATTATTAAAAACAGTCAGAAAAGAACTAGTAATACAAATGAAAAAATAGGATACCATGTTAGGGAAATACAAAACAGCTGAAATATCAGAAATCACCCTGGCCTAAGGTCTACTGGAAAAGCTAAGTTTTAAAAGCTTTCCTAAAAGACAGCAGGGTCAGGGCTAAGTGGACTTGGGGGCAATGCTGTTCCAGACAGCAGGAATGGCAGTGGAGAAGGCATCCCTCTGAAGTCCTATAGGATGACACTGTTTTGTTGATGGACTGCACCCTGCCAGATCATATTGAATGGGCAGAAATAATTGGAGAGAGGCAAACCTATAAATACATAGGCCCTAAGGCTTTATAACTGACAACCAACACCTTGAATGGCACTTGGAAACCAACTGGTAACCAGTGCAGTTTATGGAGTAAAGATGTCACATGGGTGAACTGAGGTGTGCCCATAAATGCTTGTGCCACTGCATTCTGAATGAGTTGTAGCTTCTGAATTGTCTTCAATGATAGCCCCATGAACTGTGCACTGAAATGAGAGGTAACAAAGGTGTGAGTGACCATGAGAAGGGTCTCTTAATCCAGGAAATGGCACAGGAGATAGATGTGTGCAAAGGTCTTTCTAGCCATGAGTCTGCAAGAGCTCCCAAATTATGTATCTGTACAGTCTGTGAAGTGCAACTCTATTTAGAACTAAAGCTGGAAAATCACTGAGAACAGAGGATCCTTGAATCTACAGCCGCCTAGTCTTACTGGGGCTGAGCGTAAGCCTGTTCTTGCCCATCCAGATCTTAACAGCCTCCAGGCATTGAGGCAGAGCCACAACAGCATCACTTGGTTGACTAAGGGTCAGGATGTACAACTGGGTATCATCCACCTGACTCCATGCCGTTGGCTGTTCTGACTTTACCCTGCAGCCTCATAGAGATATTAAATAAGAGTGAGCAAAACATTGAACCCTGAGGAATACTGAGGGATGTGGGTTTGATCTCTCACCTTCTGTCAACAATGACTGGAACCAACCATGGAGAAAGGAGAAGAATAACTGCAGACGGATACCATAATTGAAGGAACTGAAAGCCACTGAGAGATCAAGAAGGATCAGGAGAGCTGTGCCACCCATCCTGGTTCTACCAGAAGGCATCCACAAGAATAAACAATACTGCTTCAGTATTCAAATACTCAGTATTTGCATATTCCAAAAATACTATTAAATGTTGTCAATCTTTAACAAAAACATCTTCCCCTGTCCCTTTCTTATTTCTACTTACTATTTATTATCTACTTATTAACTTGTTATGTTGTCTTTAAGTTAAAAAAAGTAGTTGATTAACCAAATGAGTTTTAAATAGACATCAATTTGCACATGATTAAATTGGTATTTTAAGAAAATTGCTTACTTGTAGATTGTGCAAATATCCCATAGATAATGCTTCCCATCTGTAGTCAAAGTTAAAATGCATTTTGAATTAATTTAAAAGGTTTTTAATAATTTAAAGTTTACAGTTCTAATGTGTCTTCTGTAGCCAGTTTTACATGTGAACTAGAATCAGTTTGTGTTAACAAGAATCCATGGTTAAATGTGACTTCCAGATTAATTTCCTTATTTGTGTAAATTGGGGAGCACCTACATGATACTCAAGGGTATTACAGCATCTTACACCAATCCAACTAATGTTGTTATAAGCCACTTTTGATAATTAACATAGTCATATGTCTTGGTGACTGGCAGAACATCTATCTTTAATTATGTCTTCCATTCTTTTGATTTCCCCATTTCTGTTTTACTTTGCAGTCATATTATAAAAGTGCCATGGACAGAAGACCTTCTCACAGTTGTGCATTCTTTGCTGGAAAGACAGGTGATTGTATGCCTTTAAGTCTTCTTAAATTTAAGGAATTGAATAAATTGTATCTGTGGGATAGCTAAAGATTATCCTCTCAAATCTAGTATGCCGTAGTTCTCTGACAAATATCAAATATCTCAAGTCCACCATGTAAATATATACAGTAATGCAAAGCCAACTAAGGTCTGGGTTAGTTTAGCATCCAAGGAACCTTCCATGGGTCAAAATTTTACTGGTGTGGTGAGAATTTGACCATATATGTTGGTCTAATATTTTCAAAGCAACTGGAACATACTTTAGGACAGTTAATACTGTTTCCCCCCCCTCAACTTCTATCATCTTCTCTTTTCAGGTAGAATTGTCTAGTGAGCTCTTCAATGTGTTGGTCCTTAACCTTTGTCAGATGGCTCAAACATTTGAAACTTCAGTACATTATGCAAAGCTGGTTCTGACTCTGTTGACCAAATATCAAAATGATGTGAGTAATTACCCCCAAAATATGGAAGAGAGATGGAACATGACCATTCTGGTCATCCATTTCACTGGTGTAGTGAATCTGTTTTAGTAACTTGGCATATATAGTGGTGCTTGTTTAATTTACTATATAACATTAGTTTTGATCTCTCTTGAGAAAGAGGCCCTAATTATCATCAGTAGTGCAGAACTGCAACTCCTCTGGGAATGTGATTTTTAACATAAAAAAGCTTGGCTACTTCTGCTGTTAGGGAACTGGAATGCAGGAAAATGGCAGAACTAACCTGACAAAGGTAATTAAAGATTTGTGATCTGCACTAGCATGAATTAGCCTGTATTTTGTTTCTCCTTTCTAGATCATGCTGGGCCACCAGCACCAGTTATCATGTGCTCTGGACCTTAACAAAACCATCTTAAAGAAATCTCTTCAGGCTGCATTAAAGAGAGTGACTTCCAGATGAAAAATGTAAGGAGGCTTTTTTTCCCCCTCCTGAAGAGGCTATGGAATCAATTACGGCTTAAGACTTTTGGAACAACTCTGATTATTTCTTTTGACCAATTCACTTAATGTAACTCAGTAAGTTAAAGTCTGAGTATGTTCAAGGTTCAAACTAGATATGTGCATTGTCTTGGATTGGTATAATTAGCAATTTCATATATACATTTTTTATTTTTTTAAATGTAGCCAATGAGAACATATGGCCAGTGAATTCCTCAGCTTCTTTGTCATTCCATTGCTATAGTTGATGATCTACCTGCCTCATGGGTGACTCTAAGGCATCACTAAGATTGCCTCCAGGAGAAGCAAATAGTGTTGAAAGATCAAGAAAGGACTGGACAGCATCTGGTGCATAAAAGAAGGGAAAGCTGAGGAACACAAGAGTTTCAAACTGTCTGCAATTGAGTGCTTTTTGTTCACTAAACATTCCCTTTATTCCCATAAATGTTTCACTTCCATTATATACCACTCTTATACTTAACAACCAATCTTCAACTCCACATTCACACGAAACCTCTATAACTCAATCCTACTAACCTTATATGCTTGCTTTAACTCAACAGACATACAATAAACTTACTTTCTCATATTCAGCTTTTCTTATAAATGAGAATATGGCAATGTACTGGGATTAAGGCAGTGGTAACTGGTCTGAAAATTCACATGAAATATATTTTAGAAAAGCATGCTAACTACATGTAGTGAACCTTAGGTTATTTAAAAATATGGCTTGAGATGTTTCCCAAACATTCTCTGCAACTTACGTGTAAACAACCCACAAAGACCCATGATGATGATGTACCGCATCAAATCCTCATTTAGTTTCCTTTCCCATCCAGCTTTTCCTCTCCTGGTCCAGCATCCAGATGGCTAGAGAAAACTCCTCTCGTGAGATTAGGTGCCTCATTTCTCGCAAGAGTTGAATTCATCGTCTGTTTTCTGGTGGCTAAAAAAACCCAAGATGAAGTAATTGTTCTCCATGCCCCCCTAGCAATGTGGCAGCATTTGTGTTTCATGCTTAACTAGGCTTCCTCTCTGAGCTGTAGCAGAGGGACAGAGTAGGTCTTGTAGGAAGTAGGCAGGTTGGTCTCTTAATGGGGGCCTTGACTGGGGCCAAGGGTGACTTTGTCCTTGTGGTTTTGGGAAATGGAATCCTTTAGAGAGACCGAAGTGTCGAGCCATTGTTGGCTCAGTGAGAAAGAGACGAAGTGTATCTTATTCTCTTCACCCACACCAGCTCATGAAGTTTATTGTAATTTTCCTTAACCTGCTACTCTTTTGCTACATCATACTACAACTTGGAGAAGTGGCTTCGGGGGTTCGGGGTGGGTAGCAGTATGTTGTGCTGGTTCTCTTCCTTCCTCCAAGACTTGTTCCAGGCAGCATTGCTAAAGGAGGGAGAAGTTGAGCCCTTGGCTCCTGCTTTGTGGGGTACTGCAAGGCTTGGTACTCTCCTGTGTAATAGGAGAGGTCATGCAACAGTTTGGGTGGACTATCATCAAGATGGGGGTGATACTCAGCTTTATATCTCTATCCTGGGTTGTCTGAGTGATGCTGTGGAGGTCCTGTCTCAGTGTCTGGAGGCTGTGGGAACAACAGGCTTCAACTCACCCCTAGAAAGATTGAGTGGCTCTGGGTTTTAGGACTCCCAGAGGGTCTGGGAACCTTCCATCTCTAGCTTTGGATGGGGTTGCACTCCTTGAGGGTCCTGCTGGTCTTGCAGCTCCTGCTTGAAGAACAGGTGGGAGCCATGGCCAGAAGGGCCTTTGCACAGCTATGTGTTGTACGCCAGTTGTGCCTGTTCCTGGACTGGGAGGCCCTGCTCACTCATGCCTTTGTCACCTCCCAATTTTGCTACTGCAGTGCACTCTAAATGGGGACATGAACAGTTATAGGTGCCTGTCATTGGTACTGTACATATGACACCTCTCCTCTGCCACCTGCATGGATTGCCAGTATACTTCAGGGATTGATTCAAGGTGTTGGAGACTGGAGTTGCAGATTGGTTTCAGAAATTAGGACCGCAAAAAGACACATTTTTTGGTACTGTCAGGCTTGTCATCATTCTGATCCAACTCTGTGCATAGCCTACGTCCCTCACCCAATTAAATATCCTGAATATATGTAATGAACATCTTGTTGCTAACTAAATCATCTTCAGATTTTTAGTATTCTGAATTGTTTGAATAGTTCAGACATTCCCATTTAAAAATGAATGTAGTAAGTAATTTCCTTACCCAGATTTATGAAACACATGGGATGGGTGTGGTGAAGCACAATGCAAATTCCACTAAATGCTCTAAGAAGCCAAATTAGATATGGTTACTACATCTGCTATATAATTAATATACAAAATGAGTATTGCTATAGCTGCTTAATGTATGTATGACATTTTCTTCTTGCTCACTACCTCTGACCTGAGTCAGCTCCACAACCTAAATTCTCAGTCTCTGTGTTAGTAGATCAACAGCACTGTGATGAGACCAGAGCAGTTGACATAGAGATTTTGAAGAAACTTGGTAAAACCCAAAAGCTTAAGGCACCAGGCTAGAAACTGGGAGACTGTGAGTTCTAGTCCTGCCTTAGGTGCAAAGCCAACTGGATGACCTTGGGCCAGTCACTCTCAGCCCTAAGAAGCAGGCAATGGCAAACCACCTCCGAAAACGTTGCCAAGGAAACTGCAGGGAGTTGTCCAGGCAGTCACCAGGAGTAAACACTGACTCAAAGGCACCAAAAAAAAAAAAAAAAAATCAAGGTGAGAACATTGGGATTTACATACAGTGCCTGAAAAGGATGAAGATGTTTAGGGAGTATTTGAACATGTAACTATTGCAGTAAAATAACCTTGCTAAAGAGCAAGTCCTATTGAATAGAGTGGGACTTCATTTGAAGAAAGCATGCCCTGTAACAAATTAATTCTTTGCAAGTTTACTCAGATGTATTACTAATTCAGACTATGCCTACAATTGATAACATCTGTATTATAATGAATATATAGATGTGTGTCTTTCCAACTGTTACTTAAGGACAAAGTAGCTTTCTATGAACAGCAGTAAGTATAAAACCTGTGCTACCAGAATTATCTGGGTCATGTTGACTTTCATGTGCATATGGTAGAAACATGATTAAAAGACTGATACCTATTATGATTTAGTGCAGGCTTTTCATAGAAGTGCCTTCTAGATAATAACTTGGTGCAGTCTGCAGGAGCAGTTTTAAGCCTCTTTTCTATTCCCAGGCCAATATGGGTATTTCTGCTACTTGCTCTGATTAGAATGTGAGGATTAGTTCAGGTTAGGAGAGCTTGTGATTTATATATATCATTATTACCTACAGAAAAGAAGTACGTTGCTTTCCTAGTCTCAGAATCTCTGAATGGGTCCCTCAAATCTTGGGTCCTAGTTTAAGCAAAGCTGGCAATTGTGATGATGATGAGAGTAGGGTGGCCAAAGGTGATAAGGTCAAGTTCACTATCATGTTTCAAACAAAAAAAGTAAACAGATTCACACCTATCAAGATTCTGCTGTTTATACTGAGGATTGTTATAATCTTTGTTGAGGGGAGTATAAGTGATCAGTATCTAACTGATACTGGAGAAGTACATTGTATTGTATATTGAACAAGTACAGATAGTCCTCAGATTACGACCACTCATTCAGCGACTGTTCAAAGTTACGACGGTGCTGAACGAGGGGGACTTACAACCGATCCTCAGAGTTCTGGCTGTTCCAGTGTCCCCATGGTCACAATCCGGATGCTCGGTGTCCAGCTCATGATTCTGATGTTGCAGCAAGCCATGGTCGCATGATTATTTATTTATTTATCACATTTTGTCACTGCCCATCTCCCCCCAAAAGGAGGGACTTATGATTTCTGACATTCCCTGTTGGCTTCCCACAAGCAAAATAAATGTGGAAGCTGGCAGGAAGTCAGAAGTTGCTCATGCTCTTGCTGCTTTTTCGCCTGCCCACGCTCCATGGTGCCTGTCTGCAGTACCCGCCTGTGCTCTGTAGTGCCTGCCCATGGTGCCCCCTGGCAGCACCCAGGCACCTGCCCGTGCTCCGTAGTTCCCTGTGACATCTGTGCACTCACCCATGCTCTGTAGTGCCTGCCCATGGCACCCCCTGCAGCACCTGTGCACTCACCCTCCTGCCTGTTTGCCTGGGATTCCCACCACTTCCCATTTAATGACCTGAATGGTCTTGGGTTTATGACAGCAACCAGGATTGCTGGGATTGCAGTCACTAAGTGGTGTAGTCACGTGACATTGTGCTTAATGACTGCATCACTTAGCGATGGAAATTCTGGTCCCAGTTGCCGCTGTAACCCAAGGACTATATGTAATGAATAGAGCAATGTGAGTTTTGAGATGCCTCCCCAGTAGCAATTGCTTAGTGTTGATAACATAGAGCATACAGTTGTATCAATATTTGTGTCACTTTCTACTTATTGCAAAGTTATATTCAGTATATAAATTTCTATTTGCTTTGTGTGGCTGTCACAGAGGTTAATGTGAAAATGGCAGACAATTAATTTATAACATTCACTTGGCTATCAATTTTCTAGTTTCAGTTTTTGCTCAAGCAAAAATGGCAAAATATATGTGCCTTGTATATTAAGAGCACTATGCGGAAGCCTTAGTGCCTGTACTAATTCTGAAAAGAGAAGAGGATGACCAGCAGCAAGGTGGATAAACTCAGTTACAGTAACAGTGCACTGTTGGAAGAGCTGAAGGACCAGGTTAGGGACAGATCATCATGGAGAAAATCTATCTATGTGGTTGCTAAAGTTGACAACAACTTGATGGCACATAATCAATATGTGTTTTTAAAATTGTGTTTTTGAGCTTTCCTTTCCTGAATCCCTTGATAATTTTTGCCTCTCTAATACAACCCCCCGACATCTCTTACTCTTGTTATACAGGTAGTCCTTGTTTAGCAACTACCTCAGTTAGCAACTGTTTGCAAATACAACAGTAATAAACAGTAGTAAGTGGTAGTTTAAAAAATCATTTTCTGACCAAATTTCTGTGCCTGACAACTCACACTGGAGTGAGAGTAATGAGACAGCAACTAGCAATCTTTGCAGCATCTTTCTCTCTCTTAGTTATGTGGTTCGCTTAGTGACCATATTGCTTAGCGACCATTTTGCCAGAACCAATTGTGGTTGCTAATTTGGACTACCTCGTATTTTCTGCATCCTACCAGTTTCCCAGTGCCCTTGAAGGAATCAAACCAGAAGAATTTATATATAATTGGGGAAGAATCAGAATTTGAGGGCCCAGACAATGATAAAACTGGATGTTTCAATTCTAACTTGCAGCAGCTGCCACAGCTGCATCAGATCTTATCCATTTTATGTTGATTTGGTTGTTATAATATTTAGTTGAAAGACCATCTTGTGCATTGACATTCCTTAAATAAGTATAAAGTTAAAAAGGCTCTGTTACTTTGTTAACGGAAAATGGGCTTTTCCCCTTTTTTATAGGCCTTAGTCCAGACAAAAATGAGTCATGAACAAAAAAGTAACACCAGATAATAAAGAATTAAAAAAAAATGCAAGGAGGCATTATCTGTATATTTTCTCATTAAATTCCAGCAACACAACATCACTACATTTAAAAAAAGTAAAATGTTATTTGTAATTTTGCCTTACAAATGCTACTTAAATTGAAGCCCAATCTAGATACATTTATTTATTTAATTTTTATCCCACCTTTATTATTTTTTTATAAATAGCTCAAAGCGGGGAACATACCTAATACTCCTTCCTCCTCCTATTTCCCCCCCAACAACAACCCTGTGAGGCAAGTTGGGCTGAGAGAGAGGGACTGGCCCAAGGTCACCCAGCCGGCTTTCATGCGTAAGGCGGGACTAGAACTCTCAGTCTCCTGGTTTCTAGCCCAGCACCTTAACCACTAGACCAAACTGGCATTTCTTGTATTTATGTTTAAATACAAAATTTTCCCAGTCTTATAGAAAGGTTGTAGTGATGAGATCTTAACAGTAAAAAAAAGTGCCTGGATGAAGGATGAAGAGCTTTCCCTTTATCTGCCAGCTGCCTTATCCCTGCATCCTTTTTCAAGTAGTTTTCACTTCTCCAAATACATTTCTGGTACCAATCAAAGTGAATATTTGTAGCTCAGGGTTGAACTGTGGAATCCTTGGTGCTCTCTGAGCCTTGTTGTTTTCTTGCAGATGTTTCATTGCCAGACTAGGCAACGTCTTCAGTGCGAACAGGGGGAGGGCCTGTTTATATACAGTGGCTTGCCCTGCTTGTGTTGGTGGGGGTGGTGTTCTCTCCTTGAGAGTTCTTTGACTGGGCTGTTGTTTGCTGCTTGGTTGATTGACTGAGTTAATAGTTCCTTGATTAGGATGTATTGTGCTATTTGGATCCGGTGTGTGGATGACACTTTCCTCATAATACAAAAAAAACAACTGGAAGAAACTCATGAAACTATCAACAACATGTTTCATGGAATAAAATTCACAAGGGAGGAAGAAAACAACAGACTACCATTCCTGGACATCCCCATCAGGAGAGGAAATGATGGCAAGTTAGAAACACAAGTCTACAGGAAAGCTACCCACACCAACCTAGTGCTCCATTACCAAATTAACAATCCAACCTTCCACAAGAGCAGCTGTGTAAGGACATTATTCAGAAGAGCACTTACACACTGCAGCAACCCAGAACACCAGAAAAAGGGGAAAAGATCATCTGTAAAGCATCTTCCAGCAAAATGGATACCCACTCAACTTTATCAGAAAGTGCCTCGCCACCCAACCCACTACAACCCAGCCAACAGAAGCGATGAAAAGGATAACACTGCCATTCATCAGAAACATCTCAGAAACCACCAACAGACTGTTACAACCACATGGCATCACCGTAGCACATAAACCAACTAAAACTCTTCAAAACATATTAAGTAACCCAAAAGACTGATATTCTAGAGGTGACGGACTTGTCCCTGGGGGAGCTGGGGGTGTTGATGACCAATAGGAACCTCTGGCGTGGGGTGGTCCATGAAGTCATGAAGAGTCAGAAGCGACTGAATGAATAAACAACAACAACCCAAAAGAGCCAATAGCCCAAGAAGAAAAGAATAGGAGTGATTTACAACATACAGTGCAAAGACTTTAACAACCACTATGTAGGACAGACAGGCTGAAGACTAACAGAGCGCATCCACAAACACCAACTAGCAGTCAGAAGAGATGATGAGAACTCCTTAATCTCATAGCACATGGACAGACTCAACCATAGTTTCAACTGGGAGACTGTGAGCATCCTAAACCAAGCCAAATCCAGAAACGCCAGAGAATTCCTGGAAACCTGGCACTCAGACAAAGCAGCCATCAACAGACACACAGAGGTAAACAACATTTACATACCATTCAAAAGAGACAATAGAAAAGCCAAAAGACCAGTACACTCCCTTGCCAGCAATCAACACCCAGATATGCAAAAATCAACACTAGGATTAACATCAGATGAACAATTAAACAGCACAATACACCCTAATCAAGGAACTATTAACTCAGTCAATCAACCAAGCAGCAAACAGCAGCCCAATCAAAGAACTCCCAAGGAGAGAACAACACCCCCACCAACACAAGCAGGGCAAGCCACTGTATATAAGCTGAGAGCAAGGCCCACTCCCTCTTTGCACTGAAGATGTTGCCTAGTCTGGCAATGAAATGTCTGCAAGAAAACAACAAGGCTCAGAGAGCACCAAGAACTCTACATTTCTGGTATCAGAGCTCAGCTAAGGAGACAAGTGTGACTGAAAGGCCCCCTGTGCAAGCACTGAGTCATGTCTGACCCTTTGATGTTTTCTTGGCAGACTATATCGGGGTGGTTTGCCATTGTCTTCCCCAGTTGTCACCTTCCTCAGCAAGCTGGGTACTCATTTTACCGCCCTTGGAAGGATGGAAGGCTGAGTTGGCTACCCAAGAATCCAGCTTCCGCTGGGATCAAACTCGGGTTGCGGGGAGAGTTTTGGTTGCAATACTGCCGTCTACCACTCTGCACCACACGAGGCTATGACAAGGAGACAAGTACATAAATAAAGATTTTCACTTCTCACTTATATACTTCATTTGATTCCTTCTATTTGGCCTTAGCTCACATTTCTTTATACAGAGACATTGCTGTAATTAAAGGGACACTGTTTCAGAAAAAAATAACTTAGCTTGAAACAACTACAGCTTTAATTGTACAGTAATGTATTACATATAATAGCCCATGTCTCTTCCCAAGCTCAAATTTTGCTCATACAAGGAAGAACACTTGCATAAACATGAATTCTGGTCTTTAACAGTAATTTAAATACATATTACGTGCTAAAATTTACATCTATGAAGAGATTAAAGCATCCATAGAATGGATAAAATTTGGAGCCTTAAAAAAAAGGAGCAAAAGAACCTCAACCTATATGATTCATTCACAGTGTAGTTGTGTTTATCTGTATGCAGTCTAGTTCATTCCAGATGTTTATTCTTTCTTGGCTGGTGTTTCTTTTGCTTTTTATACTTACAAAACATACTTATAAGGCTTAAGCTAGGTTTTGTGTCTCTTACCTCAAAATAGTTGTAAAACAGACCACTAATTCTTGTCAATAGTAGAAGCACAAAGAAGAGATTCATGACCCATATAAAGAATTGGAGCTCAGTTGTCTGTATCTAAGTGGTTGCAAGATTGTGTATTCTCACAGAGCAGCACCTGATTGTGAACTGGTGCACCTATTTCAGATAGTGGCACTACAGGACCTTAGCCTATTAGCTCTTAAAATGGTAACACTGAGAAACTAAAGAAATATTTAGGAGAGGTCCTAATTCTAAAATTAATGAAATTCTCACCACTGGAATCCAGGAGTACAAAGTTAATAGAAGTGAGGGATAAGTAAGTTCATTTTGCTTTTGGACCCCCAAAAGGTGAAATGTGATTAAAAGATGATGCTTGCATACTCCACAGATCCTGAAGAAGAAAGCACACCAATTGACTCCCGGGAATGTTGACAGATATTTGATCTTAATGGAAGTGTTCTGTTGACATCTACACTTGATGTGGGCTTCTTCAGTATGGAATATATCGTATCCATTTCTTTGTGCAAACTGTTGGCAGTGTTGCTTTCATGAATCTGAACGTTGATAAGAAAAGAAACACACTTTTAAAAAATTAATCTCTTATTTGACCACATTCCAGTTTAAACACTGTATAACGAGATATGTATATGCATTGTATTTATGTTATGGATTTGTAACTTAACATGTGCATATGCTCTGGTGTAGCCAAACTGACATGTTTTTAAAGATGGGTTAGTTGAAGTGCTGTCAAATCCTGAGTCTTGCTGGGCCATGACAGAAATTAAAGTGGGAGCAACTTTTTGCCTCCCCTTCCCATTATTCTATAAAATTACATTCCATAATTAAAAATGAGAGCAATTATTTTTTTCTTTTCTAAACCTGAAGGAATTCAGTGTGCTTCTCTAAATCCAAGTAAACAAAACACAGGTGCTATTTTCACTGGTCTCTGTGGAAACAGGTTGAGTGAGAATGTGTACGTTATTCAGGAATTTGCAGAAAAGACAATTTACAAGCATTCTAACAGCAATGAATTAAATATATTTCCTGTAGTCCATATTAAATGCTGAGTAATGAAACATAGGCTTGTATGATACCGTTTTTCAGGAATTTTGAAACAACAGTCAGTAAAGTTCAGTGCCTAGTTTGCAGCTTAATGCTAGGCAATGAAAATTGTTCAGATTTCAGTAATTATGACACATACATAACTAATGGATTTGTTTTTGTTTTCGTGAAAGAAGCTACAGCTCTAGTCCAAACACAAGTCCCAGAATCTCTGCACACCTGTTTACAAAAGTCTGTGTTGAGTAGGATGGTAGCAAAGGAAAACATATCTGTGCCTGTAAAAATGGATAGTACTCGTACAATGAATTTTCTTCAGGGGAGAAACTGTTTTATGTTTTATTTTGTGATAAAAAATTACCCTAACTTGTGAAAGGGGTATCTTACCTGTAATGTTATTACTCTACAGTTTGGGTTATCACCAAAATTCAGGTCATCTGCTGCTATTAAGAAGAGAGTCTCATTTTAGTATATAAATGTTCCTGCGTTTGGGCCAATTCACATGTTAAGGTTTTAGCTGACCTTCTAAACACCATGTATACAGCTAAAAATAAAATGGAAAGCATATCTATTTAATGGATACATTTGTCAGATATCCATGATGGTTTGTAACTTCTGATTGAATATACATTTATCGGCAAACTTTGGTTTGCAGTTTGCTGAAGGTGAGACACACAAATGTTTGGTGCAGACTCTGTATATCATCTTTTTTCTGCACTGGATATCTCAAGTTTGAACATCATCGTGGTAACTGTGAGGAATATAAAAGTAACTGACCTTGATGCTCACAGTAAATTGATATTCAGCATTAATAAAGAGGATGTTAATAGACCATATTTATGTATCGCAAGATAATTTAAAACAAGCATCCACCTCTCCACCATACTGATGATGATGGTGTCATATGTTTCACATCCATATGAATTTCTGGATGCATATCCACATCTGGTCTGTATATGAAGATCCTAATCCAAAAGAAAATCAGCCTATGGAAGTATGGGGTTCTCCCTACCTGCATCTGTATTGTAGTATACTACAGAAACTGGATTAAAGATAGGAGTATTATTAACTGAAAAAAATGGTTCTCTCTTACATTGCTAAGTGTAGGATGTGTGAAAGAATTAATGGAGAGGAACAAGAAACATACATTTTCTCTTTTAACTTTCCATTCGGGATATGGAATTTATGGTCATCCTGATGTTGCTGACCTACGATACCCAGCAGATCAATACCCAACATAGTTAATATTGTAGGATGTGGATGGGGACTTCCAGTGGAGGAGAATGGTGGAGTGACCGGTCCTACCAAATTCTGGGGTTAGGACTGACAATGTGTTCATCTGGGGGCTCAGGCAGGACCTTAGAGCCCCAAAGTATTCTCTGGGAAAGGAGAATTCAAGGAATTATTCCCTGTGCCCTCTGGACAGCTGCTCCTTGCTGGAGGATCATGAAACTGTGTTCCAGTGACTGAACGGTGAGTGATCAGCTGAGAGGCAGGCTTGCCATCTCTTTCCAGCCGTGCTGAAGCTGAAAAACAAACATTAACTCCAACCACCCCACTTCTAAAATCACATTTTTGCTTTTGAAATATTGAATTTAAAAAGGCTTTCTCCAGTACAGAAATATTGATTCTGTTGGTTGATCTTTCATTATTCTTGGGACTTCTTTTTTGTATGTTTTAACTGCTTTAAAGGATTAAAGTTTGAGGAAGGAAGCTGAAAATTGAACTGCTTTACTAAAATTCTTTTTAAGGGAATAAATGTGAGTATTTTCTATTTTTAATTTTTTTTTTTAAGTAAAAGATTTTGTTGGATTTGGGACTCGTCTTTTTTTAGTTGCTGTGGTAAAGTATTTGCTGTGGTCATTTTTTCAAGCTGGGCTTGGTTACTTTCTTTAAACACTGATAAAGAAAGACTTTCAATTTCAACTTGTGGCTTTGTAACTGGATACTTTGTAGTTGGAAACTTTCTCCCCCCATACTGGAGTCATCTTTTATTATAAATACTACTGTTGGTCACTAGAGGGAGCCAAAGTATTAAATTTTAAAGCATTGAACTTTTAAATCTTGTATACGTATGTGTATGTATATGTATGTAAATAAAGAGGGGGGAGGAATAGAAATCATGGCCACTAGAAGAGTACAGAGATGAGCCTCTGGCGAATTTAAGGGACTAAAGAGCATGTTTGAGGAGTTCATGGCTAAATGTACACAGTCTGTTGCCCAATCTTTTGAGGTTCTTGAGAAAAAGGTGGATACAAGATTCACTGACTTTGAAAAGAAGATTGGAGCAGAAATTAGAGAAAATGGAAGGGGATTTGAAACAAGTAACTAGCAGAGCTGATGTACTGGAAAGTGAAAGAGAGAAAGAACTTGGTAGAATTGCACTGCTTGAATTAAGGGATAAACAATTTTGCTTAAGGCTCAAGGGCATTCCTGAAGACAAGGAGGAGAGTCTTAAAGATAAGATTTCACAAACTCTGGCAGCCTTAATTGAATGGGAGGATGACAAAATGATGGAAGAAATAGAAAGTCTTTCGCATTAACTCGAGGTATGCAACTATAAATAACAAGCCGAGAGATGTTCTGGTCCAGTTTGCTAGGAGGAAAACAAGAGAATTGGTCCTATAAGGTCACTCTGACTCTAAACTTAATATTGACAAAGTGGATATAATTGTGCTGAAAGAAATTCCTGTGAGAATTTTAAGAAAGAGAAAAGAATATATTTTCTTAACTGATGTTCTGAAAAAGAATGGAATTCCTTTTCATTGGGAAAAATTGGAAGGGGTAAATTTTACTTACCAGCAACAAAGGTTTAGACTAACTTCAATCCCTAAAGCCAAAGTTTTCCTTGTCAAGCATGGAACTTAGTTGGAGCAGGATGCAATTGAAAAGGTTGAATCTGGAACTAAACAAATGGATTCCACAATACAAGATGAAGAGATGGGTGCTACATCCAAAGGCTTTGGTGGGTTGTTTCCATAAAAATAACCTTGAACTGTCTTACATGGAATATAAATGGGGCAAATCCCCTCAAAAAATAAGAAAAATTACTCATTATTTGAAAAAATTGAAACATGGTGTGTTATGCCTACAAGAAACTCATATAAGGAAAAAAGATACAAAATATTTGATAAATAAAAATTTAGGACAAGAATTTATTTCAGCAGGTTTGAAGAAGATTAATTGCTTTGTATTATATGTTAAACCACATTTGAAACCACGTTTATTATTAGGTGATGAGCATGGTATTTGTGTAGCAGTTGAAGTGGAATTTTATGGACCTAAATCTATTATTGTGGGAGTATATGTACCAACTGAAGATAAAAGCAAAATTTTTACACAACTTTTGAATGAATTGTCATCTTTTTCATATCAAAGTTGGTGTTTAATGGGGGACTGGAATGGAGTTATTTCCTCATTGATTGATAGAACATCTGAGAAACAAAATTAAGCAAGGGAAATTATCCATAAGATCAAAAAAGGATTTTGGTAACTTGGCATTGGTGGACTCTTGGAGATAGAAAAATGGACTGGTGAAGGATTATACTTTTTATTTTGAGAGACACAAATCTTTTTCAAGATTGATAAGATATGGATTTCAAGGAACTTGGTGAATAAAGTTCCTAAAGTGGATATTTTACCAAAGACTTTCTCTGATCATAATCCTGTAAGTATGATAATAAAGAAAACATTTAGGGCATATAGATGGAGACTGAATGAATGAATTTTACAAAAAAGAAAAGTTTGTGGAGGATTGTAAGAGGAAATTAAATGATTTTTTTGATATTGGATAATGAAATAGATCTAAAAACTGTTTGAGATACTAGTAAAGCAGTTATGAGGGGCTATTTTATCTATCATAGCCGTAGTCTTAAGAAGAAATCTCAACAAAAGTTACAGACAGGTTTGGATCAGATTAAGCTGAAGGAAACTGAGCTACAGAAAAAAATGACATAACAATATTGTGTACCAACTTAAGTTACTACAGTGGATATAAAACGTCTACATACCCCTGTCAAAATGCCAGGTATTTGAGATGTAAAAAAATCAGACCAAGATAAATCACTTCAGAATTTTTTTCCACCTTTAGTATAACATACAAGCTGTGCAATTCAATTGAAAAACAAACAAATCTTTTAGGGGGAAAAATAAAAATAAAGGGGTGTGTAGACTTTTTATATCCACTGTACATCAGCAATTGTCCATGTTGACTGTGAAAGAATCTACACACCTCAAAAGGCAAGCATCGTTGTAAATGATGAGTTAACCAATCTGTGTCATATACAAAAAGGGATAATACAAGGATGTCCTTTGTCACCGTTGCTCTTTATTTTAGTGTTGGAAGTTTTTAATAGAGATATTAGAAGAGATGAACAAATAAAGGGATCAAAGATTAAAAAAGAGGTCTTTAAACTGAGGGCTTTAGCTGATGATTTAGTTTTGATACTGCAAAACCCTCTGGACACTGTGGAACATCTGATGAAGAAATTGAGAGAGTTTGGGTCATTGGAAGGACTTAAAGTAAATAAACAAAAACAAAGAGGCTGACCAAAAATATGACTTTGTCCAATCAAGAATTGTTGATGGGTAAGACTGGTTTTAAGATTGAAAAAAAGGTTAGATACTTGGGGGTGATTTTATCAACTAAGAATAGTATGTTGTTTCAGAATAATTATGTTAAAATTTGGAATGATGTGAAAAAAGATCTGTAAGATGAGAAAAATTACAATTGTCTCTTATATGGGGAGAATATCTGTGATTAAGATGAAAGTTTTGCTTAGGATGTTGTTTCTTTTTCAGACTATACCAATTTTGTCAACAAATTTACCATTTAAACAATGGCAGAAGGATATCTCTAAGTTCATTTGCAAGGCAAGGAACCAAGAATTAAATATAAATTGTTACAAGATGCCAAAGAATGAGGAGGTTTGGGTTTACCTGATTTAAAATTGTATTTTGATGCCTGTTGTTTGCTTTGGATGAAGGAATGGATAACTTTGAAGAACAGGAAGTTACTGCAACTTGAAGGACATGAATTGAGATTTGGGTGGCATGCCTATTTGTGGTATGATAAAATTAAAGTTAATAAAGATTTTAAAAATCAGTTTGTTAGGAGTGTCATAATGAGGGTTTGGAACAAATATAAAGCAAGACTGTCTCCTAATGTACCATTGTGGTTGTCACCTCATGAAGCATTTGTTAGAAGAGAAAATGTGGGAGGAACAAGTTGGTTAGATTATAAAGATCTGTTAAATTTTGAAGAGGGTGAACCGAAGCTTAAAACCAGGGAACTGTTAGAGTTGAAAGGTTTTACATGTCATTGGTTTACATATCTACAATTGTTAGAACGTTTTAAAGTGGATAAAAAGAATTTCAGATTTGTTAATGAAACAACTCAATTTGAAATGGAACTCTGTATAAATGATGAACATGTTATTACAAAGATGTATAAAGTGTTACAGATGAATTTAGAAGATGAACAAGTTAAAGAATGTATGATTAAATGGGCTAAGAATTTTGGATACAATATTATGTTGGAGCAGTGGGAGAACATGTGGAATAGAGGTCTGAAATTGAACTATAACCTAAAAGAGAATTTTTATAAAATGATGTATTGTTGGTATTTAACTCCTGATAAGTTGTCAAAAATGTATAATGGAGTAACGAATGTTTGTTGGAAATGTTCTCTTGCTGAAGGAAATTTTTATCATCTTTGGTGGACTTGTGAAAAGGCCAAAAAATTTGGGGACCAAATATGTGCCAATATTAAAAAGATCCTTAAAGTGGACTTACAAAAAAAACGGGAACTGTTTCTCCTGGGTCTGATGGAGAAGCAGCTTGAGAAACAGCATGGGACTTTGCTTTTATGTATGATTACAGCAGCAAGACGTTTATACACACAGAGATGGAAAGATCTACAAATACCTACAGTGGAGGACTGGATTATTAAATCGATGGAGCTGGCCCAAATGGCCAAGTTAACAGCGCTGATAAGAGAAAATACTTACGTTTCTGAATTTGTTTCTAGTTTGCAACCACTTTTAGACTACTTGCTTGTGTCAGAAAAATGAAATTTTGATTTTGGGTTTTAATGATTAAATGGTTTGATCTGATAGAAATAATGTTATTAAGGTTTAACTAATGGTGAGAGATTATATTTGTAAATGCATTCATATCTGTACTGGAGAAGGTTGGAAGTCACTTTCTGTTTCTGTTCTCTCTCTGTTTTGCACTTTTATAGTTTTGTTCTTTTTTCTTTAGTCCTGTAGTCTATCTGTTCTTTATTCTATATTTTGTATTTTAATTATATTCTGAACACTAATAAAGTTATTTTAAAAAAATGTTGGAGGATGTGGATGTTATAGTTCGGCAACATCTGGAAGAGGCTACAGCTTCATCTTCTTTGCTGCCAAGGATGCACCTGGCCCAAGTTTTTTCTGCACTCCATCTCTTCTGCTGAAGCCAAGGAGCATCCAGCACAAAGAAAAGCGCTATGGCAAGATTCCCGCTGGAAAATTGAGCATAGGAAGTGCTCAGAGAGGCATCGCACCCTTCCAGGGTCAAACCCTTTCCATCGTTTCAAGGTTGAAGAAATTTATTTTCATGTTAAATGAATCCAAAACCATATGAAATCAAGGGACACTACTTGAGATATTTTCTTCTCACTGCTTTATGTGATGAAAGATATGCTTTGTACATACACTGCAGGTCATGGGATCTTGGCAGCCAATTTGGTTCTCTCTGTTCTACTAATATGAGACAATGTAATGTCTGTGGGCACTAATGTATCCATGGATGCTCTCCTGGTACTTAAAAAAGTTCCCTATCTCATCTGACTGTTCTGTAAGGATTCTTTTACCTAAAATAGAGAAAATAGCATAGTGCAAAGAAAAAATGACAGACTCTAATACTATCTTTATTTTCAAATTAGTCTGGGATTTATTTATTTGAAAACCTTCCAGAAGGTCTATATTTCCATGTCAGTAAAATAAAATAATTCTAGCTGAGAGGTCAGTGGGACATAGTAAGGTTATGGAAAGGTGCAAAAGGCCATGATTTCTATTGTCCCACCTCTTAGTCAATCTACACTGCACACTCCCTCCCTCTTTTTAATAGATGGAATAATGTAGCAGTCAGTTGATGCACAATGACATCTCTTGGACAGAAACCCCAGTCTTTGCTATTTCAGCCCCACAAAGGCTTTTGTCTATTTACAAATAACAATAGTGTTTAAACAGTGTAAAATGAATATGAAACCTCAAAGGTTGTCCAAATAATTTCATCCTGGAATGCAATTCTGATAGTTTCTTAATGTCATATTAAGCTACATTCATATTCATTAATATTCTGATGAGATGCTGTAAAACATGCATGAGAATTTGAGCTGTATGAAGACAAAAGAAGTTCCAAACATACCTCTCCTCTTTCTCTTGATGAGCACCATGACAACTAATGTGAAGGCAGCAAAAACTGTCACACCAACAGCAATGGAAACCAGAACCCAGACAACTTGGTAAACTCTGAAATAATCACAGTTACATTAATTAAATCGAGTTAATGGTCAATCTGGCAGGCTACCTTTGCACCTGAAGCACATAACTACATTCTGCTTGGCTTTCAGGGGGAAACAGAAGAATGAAAATGGCTTGGACATGGTGGCGCACTAGTGAAAGAAAGACAAAGACCCCTACAGACAACTATGTACCACAAATCAGAAGACTTCCAAGCCATAAAAAAGAAGGCTGGAAATGCCCTGAGATATTTTTAACAATCTGTTAGTGGAAGTGGCAAGATCTACAAATGTATCTTTGCTTGGATAATTGGTTGAAAGTAACTGCGGTATCTCAAAGAGTGAAGAGATAAGTAGATCCTGCAGCAAGCACAATTTCTTAATATTTCCAAATTGCAATTTAAATGGTTGGTACCTTTGTTCATCTTCACTGGTTGCTGTCGCAATATCTTTTTTTGGCTGTTCTGAAAATGAAATTATACCAAAAAAGAAACTGAGGTGTTTGGCTTTATCATTGCTGCTCTTTATAGATATGTTTGGATCTAGTTCTTTTCACTATGTACTTCCATCTCCTCAAAATCATTAAGTGGTACAGTATGTTTAAAATTTGAAAGCAATGAAAAACCATGAACCTCCATTCAGCTCTTTGGAATGATCTGTATTAGGGCTGTGCACACTTTGAAATTGGAGTGCATTGGACTTTATGTAAAAACAGCACCTCTCTTCTACTCATTAAAGCAGCCTGTTTTTTTCAGAGTTCTAGGTAAGCCTGAAGAAAAGAAGCTGCTGCTTTAAGGAGTGAACATATAACAAAGTTCTTAAAACAGTTTTTTAGGTATGCATGGAAGCCTGAAAAAGATGGTCTGTTTTAATGAACAGCAATAAGAGAATCTGTGGCTGTGCTCACACCAGCTCCAAAGCATTTTTTCCAACTACATGCATGCACAAGCCTACTGTCTTAATTGAAAGGACACGGTGTTATCATTTCAGTCATGCAATTGATATTTTGTGTATTGTTTTTATGGTGATAGTGGTGGTATGTTCTGCTATAGAGGAATCAGTGGAGCTGCCACAGGTCATACCACTTCAGATTGTAGGTGGGAGTTTGGCATGCCTGAATGCTTCCACAGGCAATTAATTTTAAAAAAAAGAGGTTTACACCCTCCCCAACATCTATCCCTTTTTCTAAAACACATCTTTTTTGCCCAAGAAAGTCTTAACATGAGCACAAATGTTCGTAGACTAAAGTAGACAATGTATATTTTAAAGGTACGTGTTGCTTCATCCTGAGTTGCCTCAGAAGCTTCCTTGCATGTGAAGGCACCTCCCCCTTGCAATTATCTGTTAGTGCTCACCTTTTTGAACAATCACCCTGATTTTTCTTAAAGGGATAATATTGGGGCCATCAAGAATCCCAAACCAATATATCCCAGTATCTTCTGACTGAAGAGCTGACATGAAGACATAAATACATCCATTTCCTGAATCATTTAGGATGACACGTTGATTTGGTTTTGTAGTGAGATACTTCCACCCTGACCCGGAGAAGCTTATAGGCTTTTCAAGACTGCATTCTTTCAGCAGTTCCCCTTTGCACCAGACTTTCTCTGCATGTGCATATTGCTGGGAACAGAAAGCCTCCACACTGAGAGATTCCCCTTGTACCTTGATCACCTCTTGGGTCTTCATTCCCATTATGGTAGAAGTAAATAGTATCCTAGGTGTTGGAGGTGATGAAGTTTTACTAGGCAAGAAAAAACCTAGGAAAAGAGCAGTTAAAAAAAGGTAATTTTGGTCTTTCAGATGAAGCTGCTTATTATGTCTTATTTACTATGGCAGTGAGTGTGCAAAGCATCAAAATAGGTGCTTTGCAACACAGTAATGAGAATGAAACATCTGAATCATTAAAGCAACTGACTTTTGTGAGGCTCACACAGCTCTTTAAACACTGTCTCCACATGTGTGTGCAGGTATAGCTGCTTTTGCGATGAAGAAAACAAGAATACTTAGGATTCTCAGTTCAGTAGCATCTCATTAATAGATCTTAGTTGGTTCAGTAAGTCAGTCAAGGACTTAAGAAAAGCCAGTAACGGGGGTTTGGCTAGGTTTGACCCTACTCAAATGGTGTGAGTCTGATTGATACCCTTCCCTTTTCTGGCCACTGAGCAGCAGTAAATCTTGGCCAAATGGATCAGTGGAGGCAGTTACTGTCAAGAGTTCCTCCAGTAAGTGAGCATGATAAAGAAATGGCAGTCATCCTGTTAGACTGCCTTGTGTATTTGCAAAGAAGCTGGAACATGATTAAAGGGAGATAGGAAACAGTGTGGCTATCTCAGGCAATTCAAGGAGACTTTCAACATAACAGGCTAGCCAAAGTGAGCAGCCTGTACAAATTGGTAGTTATGAATAATGAACATATGTTAAAACAAGAAGATAGAAAGCTTTTCTCAAGGGTTATCTGCAAACATCTTGAAGAAATGTGCTTTTTTGCCATCTCTTCTAGTTCATTTCCAGGAAATGCCTGCTTTCCTTTCTCCCATTCTCTGGGTAGGTAGGCACATTTTCTAATAAGGATAGAACTTCCCATCTTGTTTTATTTTTTAAGGAAATTGGCACTTTGCCTTCAAACTTGCCAATTTCCTATTTTTAAAAAAATTAAATATTTATGATTTGCATTGTGGCAGGGAATCCAGCAGACATCAAGGGTGGCACTTCTGGAAACATTGGGGTCTTAGGTACTATGTTGATGATTTTTAAAACTTAAAATCTGGATCTGCCAATATTTGGCCAGTTCCTCCATTCTCCTACTTCTTGATTTCTGTTGGTGGTCTTTTTCATGGCCTGCTTCTTTAGTTATTCTTGATGGGCCTATCAAGATCACCAACATAACTGACTGAATCATCATTTCTTTCCCCAGAACTGATGGGGAGAGAGTGCTCAAACAATTTCTCATCCTCTGAAAATTATGATTCCCAGGATTCTGAGAAGAAAACAACTAAATATTTGATGTTTCACAGGAGAAAAGAGAAAGATGATATTTGATTATTTCTAAACCCTGAACAGGGGTATCGGTATTGGCTTTTTCAGTGTGTAGCATCAGGGGCATTCAAGTGGTCAAAAAGTGTCAAGATGATGACCATTCAATGAAACTGTGCCCCTTTTTTAAATGTGTGCTGTGCACATGACACATGTAAAAAAAGTGGAACTTCAATTGAAAATCAATCTTGATTTTTTTTTCAATCCCCTTTCTCTTGTGGATGAAAATGATATGGGGTATTAAACTGTTGATGAAAATGATATGAGGTAATGCAGGTTAGGTTTGTGCATTGCAACAAAATAATGATATTCTGGTTCAGACAAAAATGGAAAATGGGATACAACAACACAACAACAATTCATGTTCCTTCTGGGGCAAAACAAACGTGGTGGAGGAAAGGGCAGGAAGACAGACTATCTTCCTGATCTATGGATATATTTTAAGTCTAAAAATATGCCAGTATGCCTGAGGCTCAAAGTGCATCAAGGCATGTATCAAATATAAGACTGTCCACCACAAATTCCCATATATGACAGACTCCACTCATATGGTTTCTCAGCCTCTGCACACCAGAGAAAATATGGTACCAGCATCAATGTCAGATCTCTATATTTTGAAAGTCCTTTTATCTGGAAAATGGTTAACCCCAATTATCCACCAATGCTCACCATGAACCACCACTTTGATTGTGTTTACAGAAACCATCTTCATACCGGTGAGAATTCCAAACCAGTATCTCCCTGAATCTTCAGTCTGGAGATTCTTCATGAGTAAAGAAATGCAACCATTTACTATACCTTCTAGTATGACCTTTTGGTTTGGTTCAGTAGTCAGATGTTGCCATCCTGGTTTTGTGAGGATTATAGAGTTTTTGAATTGGCATTCTTTGTATTGTTCTTCTTTGCACCAAACAGTCTTTCCTTGCAAATATTGATAGGCACAGAATGTTCTTATCCTGAGGGATGTTCCTTGAGTTAGTACCACCTCTTTTGGACTCTTTCCTGTGTTTTGCAAACTTGCAGTAGAAGGACTTGGGAATAAGTAAGATTTACAGGATGCAAAAAGGCCTGGAACAAGAACAGTATGGATATAATTGACAGATAAATAATCTAACTTAGTACTGAGATCAATCAACTTTGGGCAACAGGATTTAGCCCTGGGAGGCACAAAACTTTCTCTATCCCCAACAGGATTGAATGTAAGTATATTTAGAATTCCCTGGGACAGGCTGGCCACTCCCAGAATGAGGCCTTGAAGGAAGAAAAAATTGCATCCCATCTATACCTCTTTTGTGCATTTTTTGCAGGTGATAGTACTTACCTGTCACATCTTTTGAGATGGCCTGAAACCTTTTGATGTTTGTGAGTTCAGCAGTCACTTGCTCAGTTGTGGTGTTAAAGTTTCTTGGTTACTTTAATACCACAACTGAGTGACAGATTGCTGAACACCAAAAGGTTTCAGAATATCTCAAAAAACCTCAACAAACACATTGGGTTTTTAATGCATTACAAGTGTTAATTCAGAAGGTATTTGTAATCTGTCTCACATGTAACCTGCGTGTACACAACCAACCTGCCTTTCCCTCCCCCCCCCGCACCTCATCCCAATTTAAATCCCACATCAGCTTTGCCACTCAATGCATCTGATGAACTGTTGCCTTTTAATAAAATGTGTCAGTCTGAAAAGGTGCTACCAGACCCTTCCTGATTTTTGACTATTGCCTAGTCATTGTTGGCCATCTATTAATAGCACTCAGCTAATCTTCTTAACAAAAGGGTGTCTGTTCTTAAGAAAAGAGAATTTGCTGATAGCAATAAATCTTTCTCCAGTATGAAAGTAGATCTGGCTAAACAGATTTGGACCTCTTAGAATAGTGGTGCAAAGTGTGTGGCATCCCTTTTGTGACCTCAAGACTCCTGGAGTCGATGGGGCCCCCAAATGCCCCCACTTTGTACTTTTGAGTGGGTTTAAAAGGTGAAATGGGTGTGTTAAGCCTATAGATGCTTAAGGCAGCAATCTCATCACTTAAAACTTCTGAAATTCCCTCCCCAAATCATCCCTAGCCCTTCACATGCTGCATGGACTCAGGAGTAGCCCTTAAAGCCAACAGAAGTTGCTTATCCATCTTATCACATTTTCCCCCAACTGGGTGTCCACAAGATAAGTTGCTGATGTGAAACTTTGGCTATTGTAGTCCAACACTCCTAGAGTGCACCAGGTAGGAGAGGCTATCTTCAATAGCTCTGCTTTTACACTCAGAAGACCAGCAATTTGTAAGGAATCTCAGTAGCAATCCATAATCTTATTAGTGAAGAGTAATAGTGAAATCTATACACTATCCATGTATTAAATATTACTGAAGCCTGAGAAGAAATATGTAGAATTGTTCTGTAAATGGTAAAGTGTATTTTCCCATCCTTTCTGGGGGGGAAAAAAAGGAATAAAACGTTCATTTGCATCAATTATTAGAAAATGGATAAGCAGAGCCTCACAATATCATTTAACTCAATAACATATTAGTGAGTTCTATACTGACCAAGAAAAGCATTCAGTGTCATACCTGTAAGCATTAACAGTAACAGGAGACCTGGGAAACCTTCCATCTTGTAGCTGAACAGAGCAGAGAAGGGTGTGGGTAAATGTGCCCTTGCAGGAAGGAAACAAATTCCCTTTGTCATTGTCTGTCACTTACTGTTGGTTTGGAGCTGTGGGCAGATGCTCTGGAAATGTCAATATTTTAATGTTGGTAAGTTGTCTAACTCAGATTGCACTCGGATGCATCTTCACAGACAAGACACCAAGATGAATAACAACTGATAACATGAATTCTGCTAGAAGCAGATGTTCTGGCATGCTCTGAGTATGCAGAGGTCATGTATGTGTGCATATGTATGCATGCATGATTTTTGAATAGTGGAGTAGTGGTGAAAGAGTTCATTTTGAGATACTCTTTCAACAAAGGTTGTATGCAAATAATGGTGATGTGCCCTAAGTTCCTTGGGCTGCATTATATTAGAGGACTGAGCACCATTTTTCAGGGACTGCTCTTGACCTTTGAGTAGCTCGCTCATTCATTCATTCATTCATTCATTCATTCTATATGGCTCCCCATCTCAAAGATATAACTCTGGGCTGCTAAAAGGAATAAAAACATTATAAAAAGCAATAAATAGCAAATAGAGAAGCCAAGATGAAACCAACCAGCACAGTCAACATAACCAAGTTACAGGTTCAGCCACATAACCCGGATTCCAGGCTTGACAACAAACCCAGGTTTTTAAGGCCTTACAGAAAGCCAGTAGTGTCAGGGTGAATCTAATCTCTGGTGGAATGATGTTCCAGAGGGCAGGTGCCACAACAGAAAAAGCTCTCCTCTGGGACCTACCAGATGGCACTCCCTGACAGACAGGACTGGAACACGCCTCCCCTGCTGGACTTCACAGGATGGGTAGGTACAACTGGGGAGAGATGGTTCTGCAAGTAACCTGGCCCCATGCCATGTTGGGGGCTATGCTCCAGAAAATATTAAGGTGATGGTTAGTTTTTACATTTAATTAAATGGAGTTAATATAATTCCTGCTTCCATCACATTCAGATGTACAGTCTGGTAACCAATTTCAGATGTCTCTGGGGTTGCATACAAGGCCTTTGGAGGCTTCTGAATGCTCTTCTGGGACCTCCGATTCTGCATCTCTGTATTAGAGGAAGATGCTTTTGCTATTTGTCGTCTTAGGCATCCGATTCCAAATGTACTTTATCCCAATACTCATTGTACGTTGCCTATACTTGTGCACTCAAAAATATTACAGGGAGGGTACCATAAAGGTTGTTTGAGACTGTGTTGTCTGATGGAACTTCTTTCTTCTATCACTTCACTAATTTATGAAGCCAGCTCATAGAGAATAAATAGTGGATATTACTGATATCCAAAAATTCCTGTCAGTGACTGTGGATGTACATGCACATATATGATGTGGGTGAAGTGACCATTAGACGGCAACAAAAATACATTTTTGGCTAGTATAAGGCCAGATCAGAATCCAGACTTAGCATTCATAACAAACTTTAACACACATTATCCAGATGGTTTTCCTTCTGTTATTTTGCTGTTTCAGGAGTAAAACGACTCAGCAGTCAGTTATCAGAGGAATAAAATTGGTTTTGTTCCTGGGCTGCCAATGAATATGAGTCATAAATTAGCAATGACACTTCAGACAGCAGGGGAAGCCTAAACCACAACCAAGGGAAGAAAGGGGGTTGCCCTATTTTTATAGCAAGCCTATTGTGCAACCAGGAAACTGGCCTTGGGCACTGGAAATGAGATTGGACTCCCATGTGCTCAGGCAGAAGCTTCAGTTAATTATATCCCACCAGCAGTTTCTTAGCAGCCAGTATGAACCAGGAAGGGGTTCCTACCACACAATCACAATAACCTTCCCTAGCTATCAGGGACATTTTGTTCTAGGGTAAGTTATTGGCCCCTGATAAATCACCACGCAAAGTTGGCATTTGGAGGACTCCTTATTAACATATGGGCTGATAGAGTGAGTCTTCTACAGAGATCATCACCCTCTACAGGTTTCCTGGAACAGCCATTTCTAGCTGCTGATTATTGGGGGCCAGCGTGATGGGAGTTGTAGTCCAATAAGTTAGCTTTAGGATGTAAACTTTTGATGATAACAGTGAATGCCACCCACATTTTCCTAGGAGCAAGCCTCACTGAACATAATGGCACTTACTTCTGAATAAGGAGGATTAGGATTGCTAGGTAAATGGGGGTAAATACACATACTGTAGCTAATAATGAACCTGAAGCTGTCAGGCAATCATCTTTCAAACTACCATTACTGAGATGTATAATTTGAGATGTATAATCTTTTAGTGAGATCTCAGAATTTCTCATTTATGCTAGACTGGTTGGAATAAAAGGAAGATGTGTCTCTTTCTCCTCTGTGGATCTGCTGTCCAGCTGAGTGGCACACCTGGAGGCTTGCTCTCAGATCAAGGAAGGCAGGACAGTTGCAGACTGCATGAGCAAGAAGACAGAGAGGAACCCAGACTGCCTGTTCTATTGCTAAGAGCTGACAACCCTAGCTTTCAGACCTTCTTCAAATATGATGTGTATTAATCACACACAGCCTTTGCATATGTGTATGCCACTTGGGCCCCATCTAATTTAACTATTAGAACACACCATTGCTTCACTCAAATTGCATGTGTCTGACACAATGCATGAATTAAAAGCATTTGTATGAGATGAGATGATAGAGATAGAGGTAGAGATATATGTTTTCTAATGGTTTCCTGATGCTCTTTTCTAGGACTGTCATCTCTATTTATTTGTGGTGAAATTCCTAAGACTTTAATAGCTCCAGTTACAGGAGCTAATAATTAAAGTTGTGGGAGTAATGTGATAGGAAGAGAAAGGCAATTCAATGCACAAGGCAGGACTTTTCCTCATGTCTTGATAACTGCAGCATGAAGACTCCCTGCCAACCATCTTCAAAGATCATGTCCACATGTTGCTGCCTTTGTCTCATCCCCAATCCATCGTGGAACCAGCCTAAAACCTTTAGCTGTTCCAAGTTTACCATAATGTCTTCCCCCTTCCTCCAGCATAAGTCCTGCCATTCAGCCTATGATATCTCACTGATAATGTGGTGATGACTCAGTCAGGGGGTCATTGTGGCTTCTTCAAGCTGTTGAAGGTGTGTCTGTTCCTCTCCAGTAACTGGACACTTTCCACCATGGTCATTTTAGCTTGGGCTGTAGGAGACAGCGGGACGTCTGACTTCTGCTGAGGTGGCTGCTTGAGAAATGACTGACTGGTGTTTTGGAAAACACTGATGGGCTCTCTTTATGCATACTCTCATGCTTTTTTGAAAGCACCC
Source organism: Candoia aspera (assembly GCF_035149785.1). Taxonomy (NCBI): domain Eukaryota; kingdom Metazoa; phylum Chordata; class Lepidosauria; order Squamata; family Candoiidae; genus Candoia; species Candoia aspera. The sequence continues at coordinate 48,888,702 of NC_086155.1, read as the reverse complement.
TAGATCTGTGTTTAAAAATTGATGCTGGGGCTCCCTGGTGAGAATGCAAATCCAGTCATTTTAAACAGGAAAGAGAGCCTGGTTCTGCTTACTGTGTGTTGCTGTTCCTGTCACTATGTCATGTTCCCCGTTTCAATGTTCTGTTAACATCGTAACGTTTCACATGTCAAACCGTTTTTCCGTGTATACCCGGCTTGCTCATTGCTGGTATTTTCCATTCGGGCGCTCTGCTTTGTTTTGGACCTTTGGAATGTATGTTTGGGTTTGCAATCCTATTCAAGGTTACTTTCCCAGGTGCGTGTAACGGTTGCTAGCACCTGGGAGGGGGTGCGTGCTGACGGGTGCTTGGGGCGGGACTGGCTCACAGGCAAGGCTTTTAAGTTTGTATTTGGCGCGCTTTTGCTCATTCTCAGCTTTCTCTGTATTTGCATACTATTCCTTTAATACATCAGTTATCTTTAAGCCCGAGCTTGTGAGACTGAGTATTTGGGATTAGGCAACCATTACATAAAGCTGAGAATCATTTATATCATTTCTGCTAGCCCCATCCAACGTTTGGGTAAAGAGGAGCGCTAGCGATGATCGAACCTCCGCTTCGCGAGAGTGAAGGGAGCGAAGAAGAGCCGGACTCGACGAAGACTCTGATAGCTCCAACTTCGAGAGCGCAAAGGGCAGCACGTCGGGAGAGGCGGGATGTCCAATTGGATGATCTATTGTTGGCAGTGCAGGGTGCCACAGGGGGTGAACCCCAACCCGAAGTGGAAGCAGCACCGGGGAGGGGATCTCCACAGCCATCCTGGGAACCCGAAATCCCCTTATCACTGAGGGTGGTGGTGACCAATCGACCCTTAGAAGAGCCTGTCACCCCTGCCCACATGAAAGCAATAGAGGACAAAATGGATATGATAGTAACCCTCTTAAAGGATATCCCCAGGGGCCCGGGGTCCCTACAGGAAGACTGGGAAGAGGACCCCTCTCAGCTGGTTTTCCCAAGACAGAGGTCCCTGTCACTCAGGGGAAGAAGTAAGACTTGGGCTCCCCGACAATTGGGAAGAAGGGAGTCGAGGGCATCCAGAGATCGGCCACCACTGGGGACTCGACGCACGTTGTTGTTTGCAGAGCCACCACAGCCGGTGGAGCCAGTAAGAACCTTCCCACCCTTTGGGGTGAAGTTTGATGGGGACCCTACCAAGCTCTCCTTCTTCATTACAAATGCTAGACATTATATGGAGGATTGGGGCCGAAGTTTTCGTTCAGAACAGGGCAAGATTAATTTTATTACCAACAAGCTGAAGGGGAGGGCAGCTGATTGGTACGTACAGCTGTGCCAAGCGGAGGCCACAGAGTTAGAGGACTTTGATGAGTTTCTGTGGTCGCTAAAACAGCACTTTGAAGACCCATTGGCTCAAGAGAGAGCGAAAAACTCCCTGAGAAAACTTTATCAAGGAACCCTCTCTGTCGCAGACTACGCTTTGGAATTTAAAGCCCTGGCGGGAAAGGTGGAGGACTGGTCCCAGTCGACTTTGGTAGAGATGTTCAAGCAAGGGCTGGAGACAGAAATCCTCCGTTGGGCTTTGTGTAGGGACGATCCTAAAACGTTATACGGCTGGATTCAGTTGGCGGGCAGTGCGGAAAGCGCTCTACAAATGTATGCCCATAGCAAGGAACTGAGACAAACCCGAGTCGCTAAGGGAGCTCGTGCTACTGGATATTCGAGTCGCCCTAAACCAAAAACTTGGGAGGAAGAAAGGGAACGACGATTTGCGAAAGGTCAGTGCTTGAGATGCGGGAAAGATGGGCATCGTGCCACTTCGTGCCCAAGACGCCGACCAGAGGAACGGCCCGGGAAAGTGCCAGGAAAATCGCCATCCCTGCCGCACAAGATGAAGGCTGCCTGCGCTGAACTCGACCCTCCAGACCTTCCATTTGGGGGAGAGGAAGAAGAATTACAGTTCGACCAGCCGGCAGGAAAAGCCTTCCACCTGCCCTGAAGGGCGCCGTTGGGCAGGTGGAAGAAACCGAGCGCGACCACGATTTGGTGAGTGGGAACTTCCCTACAATGACTGTCAAAGTAAAATTGGGCTCTAGAACCAAAACTGTCAAAGTCTGGGCCATGCTGGACTTGGGTTGTTCTTGTTCACTGATGCATCCTGATGTTGTAGCTGCCCTAGAACTGCCCACATTCCCTTTGCCACGGCCCATGATCTTCACGCAATTGGATGGAACCATGGCGGGGGGGAAAGCAGTCACCCACTCTACAGGACTGGTTGCTTTACAGATGGGCACTCATTGGGAAAAATTGCCTTTTGTCATAGCTTGTCATGCGCTGTCTCCTTCTGAATAACACTCAGACACTGGTTTGCGAGTCAGGCTCTGGTTTATTGCAGGGCAGGTACAGCGTCGGTAGAAAAAAGCTGAGAGTGACAGGAGCGCGCCGGTGCGGGGTTTAAATACCCCACGCCGGTCAGCGCCCCCTCGCTCACAGTCATGTCACTCCCCTTTGTCCAATACGTTGCCCTGCCGGTGGGTGAGGGTTTCCGGGATCGCCCATCATCAGGTTTCCCATTCCTCTGCTGATTGCTTTCAGCTGGGCGATCCCCGTTGTATTGCCGCTGATGGCTTGGGTGGCTCCGTGATCTGTTTAGCTATTGTTTGTTAGCCGTTAGTCGTTGTGGGTTGATGGCTACTTATCTTGTACCCCTTCACCTATTTCCTTGTCATTGTCATGTGTGCCATTGCGCTGATGACTTTAGCTCAACGGCACTCATGACATAGCTCCAGTGGGGGGGCCTTTGGTTATTTTAGGAATGCCTTGGTTTGTGCAACAAAACCCTTTTATCAACTGGCTGCATAGAACTGTAACGTTTGCTGATGGATTTTATAAAGTACCAGAAAAGGACTTGTTAGAGGACATGGAGGGAGGACGGGTGGCTAACACTACTGTACAAACACTTCAGCCGCTAGAAGGACTGCCTAAACAATACCAGGATCTGGCTGATGTGTTTGGGGAGAAGGAAGCAGATCGCTTGCCACCTCACCGGAAAACAGACTGTGCCATTGAATTTCTCCCTAATGTAAAGTTACCTCACCCAAAAATCTATCCCATGTCTCCTAAAGAGCTAAATACGCTGAGGGAATTCATTGACAAAAACCTGGCTAGGGGTTTCATTGAGCCTGCAAACTCCCCGGTGGGGGCCCCTGTTCTCTTTAGACCAAAAAAGGATGGCTCGTTGAGACTGTGTACCGATTTCCGCGGGCTCAATGCAGTCTCAATATTAAATAAATATCCTTTGCCCCTTATCAAAGATATGTTATCACATCTGGCCAGAGGCAAAATCTTCTCAAAATTGGATTTAAGAGAAGCCTACTTTCGCATTCGCATAAGAGAAGGGGATGAGTGGAAAACAGCGTTTAACTGTCCTCTTGGGGCTTTCCAATACAAGGTCCTGCCTTTTGGTCTATCGGGGGCACCTGGGGTTTTTATGCAACTTATCAATGAGGTCTTGCATGACCACCTGTTTAAGGGAGTACTGGTGTATTTGGATGATGTATTGATTTATACTGAAACCATGTCAGAACATATTCACCTGGTGCGTCAAGTGCTTACTAAGTTGAGAAAAGCTGAGTTGTATGCTAAACTGTCCAAGTGTGCCTTCCATCAATCACAAATTGATTATCTAGGATATAGGATTTCCGCAAAGGGTATTGAAATGGACCCTGCCAAAGTTGAAGCTATTGTAGCATGGGAGCCTCCCTGTACCAGGAAGCAATTACAAAGTTTCCTTGGATTCGCCAATTTCTACAGGGCATTTGCCCAAAATTTTGCAGAAATCGCCCTCCCCCTTACTGAACTGTTAAAAACTAAAGCTCAGGGGGATACGCGATGGTCTAAGAACCCAGGAGCGCTCCTTAAATGGACTCCAACTTGCCAACAGGCATTCGAGGCGCTCAAACGAATCTTCACCACCGAACCCATTTTGCAGCATCCTGACCCCACTAAGCCTTTCGTGGTACAGGTGGATGCCTCTGATTTCTCCGTTGGGGCACTACTGCTCCAGTCAGACCAGTCTGACACTTTAAAACCCTGTGCTTACCTCTCTCGCAAGTTCATGGAAACAGAGAGACGGTGGCATGTTTGGGAAAAAGAGGCTTTTGCTGTAAAAACCGCTTTGGAAACTTGGCGCCACTTATTAGAGGGGGCTTCAAACCCTTTTGAAGTGTGGACTGACCATAAGAACTTGGAAGCATTAAGCACCAGTCGAAAACTCAGCCCCAAACAACTTCGCTGGGCTGAATTTTTCAGTCGTTTTGATTTCACCCTCAAATTCATACCAGGCAAGAAAAACTTTTTAGCTGCTGCTTTATCACGCAGATCCCAAGATGCTGGCCCAGGGCCAATGGTACAGGGGACTGTATGGACAGAAAAGCAACTGAGTTTGGCAGCTGTGACACGCAGCCAAGCGCGAGCGCAACAAACTCAGCCTCCAGCCGCTCCGCCTCCCTCCTCTTCACTGCGCCTGCCAATTCCATCAGACTTGCAACAACAGTTGCTATTCCACCTCAAAACTGATACTTGGTTGCAGGCAAACCTACACACTGTAACTTTCACTGACAACTTTGCCTGGCGAAACGATCGTCTCTATGTCCCTGACGCTTTGCGAAAGACGATCCTCCAGCGTTGCCACGACGACAAGCTGGCTGGACATTTTGGATATCTTAAAACCCTTCACCTAGTTAGGCGTCAATTCTGGTGGCCAACTTTACTAAAGGACCTTAAGGCATATGTCACTGCATGCCCTGTCTGCGCGGCTACAAAGCGCAAGACTGGCAAGCCTCAAGGTCTCCTCCAACCTGTGGCAACCCTGTCCTTTCCATGGCAGGACATATCTATGGACTTTATTGTCGACCTACCACCCAGCCAACGAAAAACTGTCATTTGGGTGGTAAAAGATTTTTTTTCTAAACAAGCTCATTTCATCCCATGCGCCTCTATCCCCACCGCACAACAGCTGGCACTCCTATTCCTCGTTCACGTGTACCGCCTTCACGGAATCCCCGCCCGTTTGGTGAGTGACAGAGGCACACAATTTACGTCACAGTTTTGGCGGGCATTTTTGAAACTGCTTGGCACCAAACAAGCCCTCTTCACCGCATGGCATCCGGAAACGGATAGATCTACTGAAGCAGTTAATTCTACACTTGAACAATACCTATGAGCTTTTGTCAATTACCAACAGGACAACTGGGTGGACTTACTCCCATTTGCTGAAGTTGCCTATAACAACGCCGTTCATCAAAGCACTGGTCAAGTTCCCTTTAAAGCTGTCTTCGGGCGTGAGTTCGTCCCGATACCTGAACTCCCACACCCGCAGCCACTTCCAGCCTCTCTCGCTGACTGGGCTGACACCCTCAAAGACTCATGGCTCAATATTCAACAAGCTCTGAACCATGCACAAACCACCTACAAACGACATGCGGATGCCAAACGCTCCCGCGAACCTACTTTTGTTGTGGGGGACAAAGTCTATTTATCCACGAAATTCATCAAATCCCCACAACCCTCGAAAAAACTGAGTCCTAAATTTGTTGGTCCTTTTCCCATTGTTGCACAAATTAACCCTGTTACTTTCAAACTTGATTTGCCCCATAACCTCAAGCGTTTACATCCTGTTTTCCATTGCAGCTTGCTCAAACCCTACCTGCCGTCGGACCGCTGGCATCCCCAACTAGCTCCACCACCTCCAATCATGATTGATGACCAACAGCACTTCGAGGTTACTGAAGTCCTTGACTCCTGCCGCCAGCGTTCCACTTTGCAGTACCTCGTCCGCTGGAAACATTTCCCTCATCCTGAATGGGTTTCTGCTCCCGATGTTCGCTCACCCCGCCTTGTCGCTCGTTTTCACTCTGCCTACCCGGACAAACCGGCTCCTTAGCATTGTTCTGGGGGGGGCGCGCGATATGTCATGTTCCCCGTTTCAATGTTCTGTTAACATCGTAACGTTTCACATGTCAAACCGTTTTTCCGTGTATACCCGGCTTGCTCATTGCTGGTATTTTCCATTCGGGCGCTCTGCTTTGTTTTGGACCTTTGGAATGTATGTTTGGGTTTGCAATCCTATTCAAGGTTACTTTCCCAGGCGCGTGTAACGGTTGCTAGCACCTGGGAGGGGGTGCGTGCTGACGGGTGCTTGGGGCGGGACTGGCTCACAGGCAAGGCTTTTAAGTTTGTATTTGGCGCGCTTTTGCTCATTCTCAGCTTTCTCTGTATTTGCATACTATTCCTTTAATAAATCAGTTATCTTTAAGCCCGAGCTTGTGAGACTGAGTATTTGGGATTAGGCAACCATTACACAAATGAACACAGTATAGCTTCTTTGTGGCTTCTGCTGAGAAAGAGGCTTTATTTTCTACTATTTTTATTACTGGAGCGGGGGGTGGGGAGAAGTGCCATTTTGCCCACTTCTATGCTTTTGCCCACTTCACAGGCTCTTTTTTCATGGCTGCTTACTGCCTGCACTGCCATTACCCTGAGCACTTAGTCATTTGGGATATATGTGAGAGAGATTGTGGAAAGACCGCAAAAATAATGGAAGGGTTAGCAGACATAAACAGTCAAGAGATGGCAGGTGAGTCTGCTGGCAGCTGGTCTTATAAATGCCAACTCAGACCAGGTGGCAAGAAACTTGGGAAGAAGCATTTCAAATCATTCAAAGAAATTCCACCTTAATGAACTTCCTATAAAAGAAGGTTGAAAATTCCCCTTGGAGTTTCCAAGATTCCATATTTATCTCAAGGGTAGCATGAAGGATACCTCACTCAAAGTCAGCAGGGTGTCTGGAGGGGGTACTGAGGTCAAAAAGTGAAGATGGCAGCTGCAAAGACGAAAATTTGATCTCATTGTCATGGCCACCATCTTGACTTTTTTTCACCAAACTCTCCAGACACCTCTGAAAGTCTGGGTAGTTCTTGCTTCCTTGATCTTGCCCTGCTTTATGGGGCTGGCAATATGGAGTTGGGATGAAACTGACAAGAGTTCTCTTTGTTTCCCCTTTTGGCTTGAGTGACAGGTCACAAACACAGTGGAGGGGCATGGAGTAAAGTGGGAGAAAATTGCTTGATGATCCACACAACTGCTTTATGCACTAGTGACTCATCAAACTATTAAACCTGTGTCTAAAAAACAGCACAGCTAAACAATTGCATGTATGGTAGATGGGCAGGGGAGAATTCCTTCCCACTTCAGCCTCACTCATTCACCATGTGTGCAACCTGTCAATCAAGCTGCTTTTTTGGACAGAGATTTAGCGTTCTTCCAGAAGAGTGGCAGAGATGCATTCAGAAATAGGCTGAGTGACTGATTATACGTACAGAACACATCCATGCTGGCAATCGCTTTCTCAGGTAATTTGAAAGAGGACTAAGAGCATTCCATCCCAGGCCCCCACTACCCTCATTTAATCCTACCCCCCCCCTGTTAAGATGAGGGTAGTCCCCCCCCACCCAATATGCTTGGTGGGGAGACAAATGAATCTGGTGAATCCACCAGTCACTTTTCTTTACCAGCCTCCCTACTGAGGCAGATTAGATCTTGGACAGTGGAGCAACTTAATACATGCCAATGTACTCTTCCTCTGACTCAAGTATTGTAGGAAGAATGCATGTTAATGTGACCATGAGGAACAACCCATAGTAAATGTCTGAATAGTTGCAAAAATATTTAGAATAATTCTGCAAAATAATAGACAGGGTTTGAAAGATTTCTTTGGACATGATTAGATTAAAATAGCAGATCAGATTTTTAGATCAAGAAATTGTAGTGCTTGCCTTCTCAGTACTAACATGTTAACCTACAATATGGTCTCTTTGGTTATGTTGTTGAATCCAACCATTGTAATTTGCCACCATGTCTTAGTGTGTAAACCTAGTTTCAAAATAAACATTGTCTGCGTTACAACCTAAGAACAAAAAGCCCTCCACACCACAATCTGTAAACGTTCTCTGCAGGGAAATGGACATTGTGCTATGATCACAAAAAGAGTGCCATGACAAGCATGGGATTATATCATACTGTAAAGTTTACATTAGTTTGAAGAACTTCTTTCTGCATTTGAACAAACATCTTGGTTGGAGATCCATTAGACATTTTTTTGATTATGTGCCATCAAGTCATTTTTGACTTCCAGCGACCACATAGATAGATCTTCTCCATGACAATCTATCCCTAGCCTGGTCTTTCAGGTCTCCCAGTGGTGCACCTATCGCCTTGCTGCTGGTTGTCCTCTTCTTCTCCCTCCTTCCACCTTTCCCAGTGTTAGATCTTTCTCCAAAGAGCTGAGTCTTTGCAGAATGTTCCGTTAGACATTAGATCTGCTTGTTGTTGTTTATTCGTTTAGTCGCTTCCAACTCTTCGTGACTTCATGGACCAGCCCACGCCAGAGCTTCCTGTCGGTCGTCAACACCCCCAGCTCCCTCAGGGACAAGTCCGTCACCTCTAAAATATCATCCATCCATCTTGCCTTTGGTCGGCCCCTCTTCCTTTTGCCTTCCACTCTCCCTAGCATCAGCATCTTCTCCAGGCTGTCCTGTCTTCTCATTATGTGGCCAAAGTATTTCAGTTTTGCCTTTAATATCATTCCCTCAAGTGAGCAGTCTGGCTTTATTTCCTGGAGGATGGACTGGTTGGATCTTCTTATAAGATCTGCTTATATTATGTTATATATTTAATCTTCCATTTGAATGTTTCTGTTCATTTGTTTTAAGTTCGTTTAGTTAAATTTAAATTAAATAATTATATAGTATGGGGCATGTGATTAATTGCATTGTCTGTGAGTGATAAATACTTGTGTAAATTCTTCCTGTTTATCTTTTAATTTTTTTTGTAAGCAATAAAAACAACTAGGCATTTTCTACACACTGATCTCACCAAGTGCAGTTTGCAGCCCACATTCAGAAGCTCACAGCAAGGTGGGGGTATGCTGGGATGTCAGACTACTGAATCCCAAAGCAAAGGCCAAGGGACAGGGGCTCACAAGCACATTCCTCTTGAAAGGAGCATTTTCTGTCCTGACATCCACATTGTTGTGCCTTCCTATAAAATTATATGAAAGAGGGGTTTGGCAGGCAATGGACATCTATGTTAGCAAAGTGATAGGATGTCCTCCTCCATTCTCATTCTCTCTCTCTCAAAGATGAAAAAAGGAATTTACTTTTGGGGCAATTCTTTAAACATAGAAAAATAGCACTGTTTGGCTTCTCTACCTGCCCAAGCCATGACATTTCATTACTGAAGCAAAAATAATTTTTATGGCACCTTAAAAGAAACATATTCTTAAATTAATTATCACTTAACGCTTTTGTGGATCACTGGCTGCTTCTGGGTTGGAGACAGCCTTGGTTTGTATACCCAGAAAAGAATGATTCAGAGATTGGAATGGAAATTCCATCTTTATTCTTTTGTACTGAATTCTTGCTGATATGTACATTTTGTTACAACCTCTTATTTTTCTGTGCTATGCCTCTGTTACAATAGAAAGAGTGGGGAGAATCAGAAAGGCTATATTTATTCTTACATTGTGTAGTTTGCTCACCAAGATACAGTGCGGTTAACAGCACTACTGCAAGGAGCATTCATTTCAGATTCTCAATGATGAGGCAGTTTGCCTTGTTGGCCAAATTTGGCTTTGCAAGGGGAACTCCAAAAGTCCCTGTATCGGACTCTTTCTCATCTGTCTTTTGACTTTACTCACAGGGACTGATCTATGAATTCTTACTTGTTCTTCTCCTTCTATCAAGTTCACTCTTGCCAGTTCTTTCCTGTTATGCTGGAAACAGGAACAGGCGGAAGAGTAATAAAATGAAATGAGGCAGAGGGACGGGTAAAGCCAATGGCCATAACTGTTATATGAGTTATTCTTTTAAAAGCAGCAAAATACTTTAGTGTACTGAAACTGCCTTTAAACAATAGTTTTTACCACTGAGTTTTAGAAACAAGACTAAAAAAAGAAACAGCAAAGGTTCAGGATCCAAAAGCAACACCAGCCAATGAGTCATTTGAAGAACTCATGATCTGCAGTTGGTTGCATGATTTTAAAGTCCTGACTCATTGCTTCAGTGTCTGCATTAAAAATGGCACAGAAGTTTTCTCTAGAGCGGTAAGAGTTTCTGAAACAAGTTCTCAGCATCTGTTTGGTTCTTCTTGCTTTTGGCAATAATTAAGATGATGATAGGAACCAATAAGTTCTCAATTTCTGAGAACTTTCTGAGGTTCCTAGGAGAAACTACATTTGAATTGGAACTGGCTCAAAAACACAAGCAAAACAAGTGCTCACTTAAGGAGGCACAATGCAGGCAGTTATTCTTTCCAGGGTGATCAGTTTTCCGGAGTAACTGAAAATGGGGTCTAGAATTCTGGGATGTTATTGGAAATGTGGAAATTGTTCAGTTCTACAGAATGACTAGGTAGCATGTCTTGGCAGTGGAACTCAAGAAACCCTTGCTCTGCAGGAGTCAATGTGCTTATTTGGGCTCTTCTTCTCTCATAATTTTCAGCTTTGCATACAAAGTGAATATATTGTGATGTGCAAGACACAGGAAGCATATAAAGCTATCCATGCCCAGTTACTTTTCTACATAAGGGGTCTTGAAGAACAAACCTCTCTACTATAACCAGCTTTCAATTTCTCATATTCAGGGTACTACTTCACCTTGCATGGATGTAGGTGATGGAACTCATACCACAAGATGGCTTTCATGGGTATTAGGCAAATTTAGCAGAAGACAAGGGTATCAGTGAGTGATGAGTGCCATGTATTGCCTCTAGAGCAGAGATAGATAACATTAAGAGAATGCTATTGGTTTCATGTACTACCTGTGGGATTTCTAAAAGCCTCTGGTTGGCTGTTAGACTAGATAAGGTTTGGTTTGATCCTGCAGGGCTCTTTTTATGTCCTTATGCTGTCACCTGTGATGATTGGGAGGTGAAAATGCCCATTTTCTCCTCTGCTCTCATTCCCAGTAGTTCTGTTCTTCTTGCTTCTGGCAACAGTGAAGATGATAATAGCAGCCAGTAGTTTGAAACCAAGAAAGCCAGTCACCAGGAAGGTGAGATTGACTCCAGCATTTGAAGGGGAGCTTTGAGAAAACACAAACACAATATATGTGAATTAGGTAATGTAGTATGAAAACATTTATTTTAAAGAGGGGACTTTGGATATTGTTTGGTGAAGGTTGTAGCTCAGTCACAGAGCACTTGCTTTCCAAGAAGAGATCCTAGGTTCAGTTTCTAGCTTATCCAGAGAGAATTCAGAAACGGAAATCCCAGAGAACCCTTGCTGATCAGAAAAGACCAGATATTACCAAAGTGCAACTCACAGCATCTTTCAATACCTTTAAGCAGTGCTTTCTAGGGAATCTGGGAGTAGTCGTTGGTAAGAGTGAGAGGACCACTCTTTACTGTTTTTTGATGTCAACCTTGCCGTCCTCACTCTTCATTTTTGTCTACATTGTATTTTTTTCTTGTTTTTAACATTTTTATTTTTAATTGCCCAGAGTAGTTTGGAATTGGAATTGGGTGGTGTGTGTGTGTGTGTGTGTGTATAAAATATTAATAACAACAATTGTTCTGCAACATTTGCTTTTCTCTATCTGGAATTTCTAATTCCACATTAATCAGAAATGCAGAAATTGGCAATGTGGGTTGGGTTGGTTGGGAATATGCAGGACAGCCTGGTTTTAAATGTAGCCATTACACCTCCCATACAGTAAGGTAGCTCCACAAAGCTAAATTGTGCAGCATAATGTTTGTCTCATTTGACCAAACACTACAGGCTTTAATTCAGAATTATGAGGCTCACTGATTTTTCAAACCTGCCTCCTGGTTGAGTGGGGATTTCTGCTCAGTCAAAGGGGAGATTACTTATAAATTCCCTCAATGATTAATTTTGATTCTCTGCAGGGCATCTGGGGTGTGTGTGTCAAAAAAGTCAAGATGGTGGCTGTGACCATATAATTGAAGCCTCGCCCTTATTGCATGTAAAAAAAGGGGCAGGGCTGTGATCATGCAGTCAGAACTGCTACCTGACTTTTTTTGACCCTTCTGCAGATGCTCCTAATATATTTCAGAATTTACATGCAGTTAGTGCTAAGAATACTTAAAGCTACAAAATGCGGTATCACCTATATTGTGGAGACATGCCTCTCTACATTTGTTTTACAATTGTCCCCATGCTGACTGGGGAATTCTGTGAGTTGAAGTCCACACATCTTAAAGTTGTCAAGGTTGAGTAATGCTGGTTTAGAATAATGAGGTGCTCTCTCCTTTCTTGACAGTTGGTTGTGTACCAAAGTCTGCCCCATCAAGTTTTCTTTGTTTAACATTACTTCTGGCTGGAATAAAAAAATCCCTTCCCTGTCAAGAGTTTGGATTCCACCATCAGGGCAAACAAATGGTTGAAAATCTTGCTGTAGGGCAGTGTTTCTCAACCTTGGCAACTTTAAGATGTGTGGACTACAACTCCCAGAATTCTCTCATAGCTGGCTGGAGAATTCTGAGAGTTGAAGTCCACACGTCTTAAAGTTGCCAAGGTTGAGAAACACTGCTGTAGGGCTTGGAAACATCCAGCTCTGAGGGCCAGATGAGACAGGATGACATCAGACTAGGAAGTCATGATTGGACTCCTGCCAATCAAATGTGGCTTCAGAGAGAGTAAAAAAATCAAGATGCCAGCCTGACTGTGTGATTAAAGCCACGCTTCTTTTAACATAGGTCATACACACAACTTAACTTAAAAGGGGGCCCAACTTTGACTGAGTGGTCATAGTTGCCATCCTGACTCTTTTACCTCCTTTCTTGCTGATACCCCTGCTGACAATTTCCAACAATGTGGAGCAGTGGGGGCCAAAAACCCAATTGCTCCATGCTATCCATACATACACCACAATATTTTTAAAAGCTCTCTGTCTTCCAGATACAGCTTGACAGCAGGAACTAATTCCCACTGGGAGAAAAATCGCTTCAGAAAAGAGACTGAAGCAAAAGGCACCATCCAGCCTCTGCTTCAAAACCTACAACAAAGCAAGAGCCCCACTTCCTGTGTCACTCTGATCCACTGTAATGCAAATACAGACCACTGTGAATTTCTTTCCGATATTTAGTTAAATCCCTCCTTTCTCTAATCCAAGCCTATTAACGTGGAATTGCACACTCTGGTGAAGAATAAAAAATGAACACATAGCTTTACCTGGAGATGCTGTGAAGTATTCTGGGTGTTTCTTGTATGTTAGGGTTTTCTAGGTCTGGTGGCAAAAATTCAGCAATTTAGTTGTTCAACATAATTAAGTCAATAATAATATAATAATAAATAGATAGTCAAGCGTTAATTGCTCTAATTAGTGGGTACCATTCAACTGAAAGGGAAGAGGTGTTGAAGAAGAAATCCCCCAGGCCTCACAACTCCACTCGCCTGGGCACTTGGCCACCCCTTTGCCTCTCACATCTCATTGATCCAGAAACATACATACATACATACATACATACATACATACATACATATGTGTCTGTGTGTGTATACACACACACACACATACACTCACAAACTCACACTCCATTCTTCTCTTTCCTGCTTACCAGATGCTCTAGTTTTTCTTTCTCTTTTCATTCGTATCTCTGTATAGCAGGTTAAGGTCTTAATTGGAATCAAACTGCAAATCTGATTATTTTGAAGGTGACAGAGAACAGCTTTAGGACAAAAGACTTACTTGTCAGAACATTCACCTTGACCTTCTGCAGGGTGCTCACAATCCCCAAGAAGTTTGTCATACACTGATACCAACCAGCATCCTGTTTCTGGAGTGGGTTGATGGTTACTGTGAGAACCCCTTCCTGGATATTGTCAGCAATGGCAGTGGTGCCATTCCTTCGCTTGAGAAAGGGCAACCAAAAACGTCGGGCAGTGACAACATGCTGGCACTCTGCCTCACTGATGTGCTTACACCAACTTTTCTCTCTCCACTTGTTCTTCTGAAGACTGTAGGAGCAATTGATGGAAATGGGTTCCCCTTCAACACCGTAAACCACTGTAACTTTCTCAGCTGTAGACACTTCTTGAAAAGAAAGACAGCATGGTTGGGTTCCAATCTTCTACTTTTGCATGGAGGGGCAATTAGGCTGCAAGGTTTGAATCACACCATTCATGGACTCATATAGAGCCATCCATCTAGAACAGTCACGTGTTCTAGGTTTTTTCCCCACTGTCAACACTTGCTACATTGAATTTCTTTCTGATCTCTCCTTTTAGTAGCCCTCCTTTCTCCCCTCCTTTTGGATATACTTCTTTCTCCCAGCAATACTCTATGCATTTGACAAAGTCAGCTGTGGTCCATGAAATCTGATGGCAAAATAAATTTTAAGTCTCTAAAGTAGCAGAAAAAAACTTTTTGCTTACGTTGTAACAGACTAAAATGGCTATCCTTCTAGAATATCTTTTCCATGAAGGAGAACAAATTTTGAGCAAACTTGAGATGAAAAGATTAATTAATTAATTAAACAGATTTATAAGGCTGCCCAACTCACACATGGTGACTCCGGGCGGTTCACAGATTGAAAGATGCTACCTGTCCTCTACAGGAGGAAGATGAACGAATACCATTATCTTCTAACAAATGATAAGAAGTCTTCAGAGGAGACTCTACAGGTTGGTCCATAAATAAAGGCACAGCAGATTGATTCTCAAGATCAATTATTCAGCATTCAGTGACTTGATGGGTCAAAGCAGCTCAGCCAACTTAATTGTATTGAGTTAATGTAAAGTAAGTAATGAGATTTGGAGAGAGCAGGAGGGAAAGAATTCAGTTTTCCCCAGACCCATTCTTTTCCCCCTTGACATTACTTCTTCCCAACTATCTTCCACCTGGCAGTTGTTTACTGTGGTTGTGGAAGCCCAGTGGAAGTAAATAGCCAAAGTAAAAACCCTTGTGTGTGTGTGTGTGTGTGTGTGTCTATGGGGGGATGAGCTACACGAATGTGATAATATCCTGACTTTTACCCAGCTCTCTGCATCTAGAATGTTTTCCTTGGTCCTTTGGTATAATAGAGTTCTGCTTGGCTTGATGTTAGCTGATAGCAAAGGTATAGCTGTAATGATTAATTGGCATATCCACACGTTCAAATAATCACCTGATGGCACAGACAACAAAGGATAAACATGGCCTGAGTTGAGCTCCAGAGAATCTATCATGATCACACAGAGATCTTAGCTCTGTGCCCAACTGAGCAGAAGTCCATTTTGCAGCATCAGTTTAATATGAATATGTAGAAAAAAGTATTGAAAGTAATTTCTTCTACTCTTCCCTTACATGATTCACATCTTAACCATTTTTCCATAGCCTTACAGCTTGTGTTCTAAATTATAAAAATCTTAATTTTAAGTATGTCCAGCTGGAGGAGACTTGTTGGTCACTTAGCATAACTCTTACTGAGTTGAGACATAGTATGATTTTTTTAAAAAACAGTCTAAAAAGCATCATGAACAGACAGCCACTCCAGTTCTTACTGGACTCATTCATATGATACATTGGACAATAATATATAGCTAGTTAACCACATCTCCAACCAATACAGAAAGGCAATTTCCTACCTGACAAGGAGACCAGGAAGATGAGATACACAAGCTTCTTCATGTCTCCCTGGCAAATCAAAAGGGTGCTCAATTAAAACAGAAAAGACAGACTTGTACAAGAGAAATGTTTTGCTTTACTAGACACAAGGTTTGAAGAAGAGGAACTGGATTAAGCAATGCACCACCAAAAAAAGTCTAGCATTTGCTGAAAATGTGAACATCAGCAGTGATCAGGGACTGCTCTATCAGGCAAAGAAATCATGACGGCTGGAAAGTCAGGGTTAACTGCCAGCTGCAAACCATTCATGCCCAACCCTGGAGGCTTCCCAATTCATCTGTAAACCTGTAAACCTGTATAAGCATACAGCCTGCTACTAGGAATACTAAAAGCCAAATGTGACACACACGTACACTATAATCCAGGGTTTTAGAACACAAACTTGGGTTGGAAAGATAAACATTGTGATATCAGGCCACTAAGATCTCCCCAGTGTCTTGTTGGCTACCGGCTGGCACTGTCTACTGTATATGAAGCCAAAAGAGATATTTGCACTTCCTTGTCTTTTTCCATAAAAACAAACAAACAAACAAACAAACAGTAAAAAATCTTCCTGCTGTGTGCAATGAATGGGAACTACTTCAGGTCAGCTCTGGAACTGGTTTTACTATATTTTGGATTTTTGAACCAGTGAAGGGCTGGAGGTACTGAGGAACACAGAGCCTTAACCTAAAGCCGGCCCTGGATATAACAATTGTTGTTGTTTATTCGTTCAGTCGCTTCCGACTCTTCGTGACTTCATGGACCAGCCCACGCCAGAGCTTCCTGTCGGTCGTCAACACCCCCAGCTCCCCCAGGGATAGTCCGTCACCTCTAGAATATCATCCATCCACCTTGCCCTTGGTCGGCCCCTCTTCCTTTTGCCTTCCACTCTCCCTAGCATCAGCATCTTCTCCAGGCTGTCCTGTCTTCTCATTATGTGGCCAAAGTATTTCGGTTTGGCCTTTAATATCCTTCCCTCAAGTGAGCAGTCTGGCTTAATTTCCTGGAGGATGGACTGGTTTGATCTTCTGGCAGTCCGAGGCACTCTCAGAATTTTCCTCCAACACCACAGTTCCAAAGCATCGATCTTCCTTCTCTCAGCCTTCCTTATGGTCCAGCTCTCGCAGCCATATGTTACTACGGGGAACACCATTGCTTTAACTATGCGGGCCTTTGTTGTCAGTGTGATGTCTCTGCTCTTAACTATTTTATTGAGATTTGTCATTGCTCTTCTCCCAAGGATTAAGTGTCTTCTGATTTCCTGACTGCAGTCAGCATCTGCAGTAATCTTTGCACCTAGGAATACAAAGTCTTTCACTGCTTCTACATTTTCTCCCTCTATTTGCCAGTTATCAATCAAGCTGGTTGCCATAATCTTGGTTTTTTTGAGGTTTAGCTGCAAGCCAGCTTTTGCACTTTCTTCTTTCACCTTCATCATAAGGCTCCTCAGTTCCTCATCGCTTTCAGCCATCAAAGTGGTATCATCTGCATATCTGAGATTGTTAATGTTTCTTCCAGCGATTTTAACTCCAGCCTTGGATTCCTCAAGGCCAGCTTGTCGCATGATGTGTTCTGCATACAAGTTGAATAGGTAGGGTGAGAGTATACAGCCCTGCCGTACTCCTTTCCCAATCTTAAACCAGTCCGTTGTTCCGTGGTCTGTTCTTACTGTTGCTACTTGGTCGTTATACAGATTCTTCAGGAGGCAGACAAGATGACTTGGTATCCCCATACCACTAAGAACTTGCCACAATTTGTTATGGTCCACACAGTCAAAGGCTTTAGAATAGTCAATAAAACAGAAATAGATGTTTTTCTGAAACTCCCCTGCTTTTTCCGTTATCCAGCGGATATTGGCAATTTGGTCCCGAGTTCCTCTGCCTTTTCTAAACCCAGCTTGTACATCTGGCAATTCTTGCTCCATGAACTGCTGAAGTCTACCTTGCAGGATCTTGAGCATTACCTTACTGGCATGTGAAATGAGTGCCACTGTTCAATAGTTTGAACATTCTTTAGTGTTTCCCTTTTTTGGTATGGGGATATAAGTTGATTTTTTCCAATCTGATGGCCATTCTTGTGTTTTCCAAATTTGCTGGCATATAGCATGCATTACCTTGACAGCATCATCTTGCAAGATTTTGAACAGTTCAGCTGGGATGCCGTCATCTCCTGCTGCCTTGTTATTAGCAATGCTTCTTAAGGCCCACTCAACCTCACTCTTCAGGATGTCTGGCTCTAGCTCACTGACCACACCGTCAAAGCTATCCCCGATATTGTTATCCTTCCTATACAGGTCTTCTGTATATTCTTGCCACCTTTTCTTGATCTCTTCTTCTTCTGTTAGGTCCTTGCCATCTTTGTTTTTGATCATACCCATTTTTGCCTGGAATTTACCTCCAATGTTTCTAATTTTCTGGAAGAGGTCTCTTGTCCTTCCTATTCTATTGTCTTCTTCCACTTCCGCGCATTGCTTGTTTAAAAATAATTCCTTATCTCTTCTGGCTAACCTCTGGAATTTTGCATTTAATTGGGCATATCTTCCCCTATCACTGTTGCCTTTTGCTTTCCTTCTTTCTTGGGCTACTTCTAGTGTCTCAGCAGACAGCCATTTTGCCTTCTTGGTTTTCTCTTTCTTTGGGATATATTTTGTTGCCGCCTCCTGAACAATGCTGCCAACTTCTGTCCAGAGTTCTTCCGGGACCCTATCTACTAAGTCCAGTCCCTTAAATCTATTCTTCACCTCCACTGCATATTCCTTAGGAATATTAGTGAGCTCATATCTAGCTGATCTGTGGGTCTTCCCTAATCTCTTTAGTCTGATCCTAAATTGTGCAAGAAGAAGTTCGTGATCGGAACTACAGTCAGCTCCAGGCCTTGTTTTTACCGACTGTACAGATGTCCGCCACCTTTGGCTGCAAAGGATGTAATCAATCTGATTTCGGTGTTGTCCATCTGGTGAAGTCCATGTATAAAGCCGTCTCTTAGGTTGTTGGAAGAGAGTGTTTGTTATGCAGAGTGAATTGTCTTGGCAAAATTCTATGAGCCTATGTCCTGCTTTGTTTTGTTCTCCCAGGCCATACTTACCTGTAATTCGAGGTGTCATTTGACTGCCCACCTTAGCATTCCAGTCTCCTGTGATGAAAATAACATCTCTTTTAGGCGTGTTGTCCAGTAGGTGCTGCAGATCCTCATAGAACTGCTCTACTTCAGCTTCTTCAGCATTTGTGGTTGGGGCGTATATTTGGATCACTGTGATGTTAGATGGCTTGCCCTGAATTCGAATTGAGATCATTCTGTCATTTTTGGGGTTGTATCCAAGCACTGCTTTAGCCACTTTACTATTAATTATGAAGGCTACTCCATTTCTTCTGTGGTCCTCTTGTCCACAGTAGTAGATCTGGTGGTCATTTGATGTGAAGTGGCCCATTCCAGTCCATTTCAGTTCACTGACGCCCAAAATGTCTAGCTTTAATCTTGACATCTCACCAATAACCACATTCAATTTGCCCTGGCTCATAGATCTTACATTCCAGGTTCCAATGGTGTGTTGATCCTTAGAACATCGGATTCGCCGTTCACCACCAGCACCGTCGGCCGCTAGCCGTCCTTTCGGCTTTGAGCTAGCTGCGTCATCACGTCTGGGGCTAGTTGAGCTCATCCTCTGTTCCTCCCCAGTAGCATTTTGACCATCTTCCGACCTGGGGGTCTCATCTTCCGATGGTATACCGACATATCTCTGGTTGTACTGATCCATTTAGGTTTCACGGCAAGAATACTGGGGTAGGTTGCCATTTCCTTCCCCAGGGATTGCATTTAGTCTGACCTCTCTGTCATGACCTTCCCGTCTTGGGTGGCCCTTCACGGTTTAGCTCATGGCATCATTGAGGTGCTCAAGCTCCAGCACCATGACAAGGTAACGATCCTTTGCTGAAGGGATATAACAATAGCAGTGCCATATATTATGCAGAGTTCTCACATGTTAGGTTGGTGTTTTGTACACTTTGACTTGAAATCAATTTTTGCAAACACAATTGAAGGTGATTGTTCATCTTAAACAAATGCTTACTAAACAAATATTTGCTCATTTGCATGGTTTCAAATAAGTGATCCTGTAGTATAGGCTATATAATCTAGTGGTCCTATACAAGGCTACCACTCTTGCAACCAAAATCTTAAAAATGATCTGATCTGCGTACTTTCAAATATGAATGGAATGGTCATTGTCTGTCCTTTTTATACTGTGTTTCCCTCTGACCTCTTGGCTTGTCATTCCTCCTCCATGTGTGCATGTATATGTCAACTGGGGATGGCACTTCATCTGATGAAATGGACACCTGTTCACAAAAGTGTATGCTATAAGCTTATGCCATAGACTACACCACAACTACTGTTTTGCAAATTAGTTAACAAAATAGCCACTTGGGTGCCTTCTTCAATTTTGCCTGGGAACTGGCTTACTGTAAATGAGTCCAGGTACTTCAGAACCTTGACAGAGTTCATTGTATTGGTTGGCTTCTTTAAGGCAAACCAAATCACATGGTGGATAATATCTAAAATCATTCATGATACCTGTGATCTTGGCAATAGTCACTTCCTATGTATATTTTGGTCGCTTTCTTGGTTCCTCTTCTCTTGTTCTCAAATCCTTGCCTTCTATTTGCTTGTTTGATAGTTCCTCCTGTCTGCTTCTAATTGCAAGGGTTTTTTTTTCTTCCTATACTCCTTATTTTTTGCTTTTTTGCTTTTCCACTTGCCATAACTTGTAGCTTGGGGTAGCCATGTGTCCTATGTTTCAGGAGAAAGTCCTCTGTTCACTAGTTCTTCAAAGAACATAGAATTGAGGACATCTACTATTATGGAAAGTTGTTCTGTACAACTTCAATCAAAGATAAAGAAGCAAAGGAGAACAGGGCCTGAAACTGGCCATGCACAGCTTGCATGCAAACTCAACAGGCCCAGGGTCTAGGATACAATCTTCCTGATACAGTGTGATGACTGTATTTCGGTTTGAACTACAATGATATTTTCCAAATTTCTATCTCTGTGTAAATTAATACATTACAATATGATTTAAGTCTATATTTGTTGGAGGTCCTGGCAAATCCAGCATGCCTCATTAGCATGTGCATTAGCATGTAAATTGAATTAGTCCCACAGTGCAACTCTGAGGAAGCTGTTTGTTGCCACTCCCACTCCCACTCTCTCTTTCTCTTCTTCCTTCTTCCACCTACTGAGGAGGCAGCAAGCATGCTGCTCTCCTCTGTCTCCATCTTGGGCCTGAAGCCATGTGCCTAGCCCTTTCTTCCATGCAGCTCTTGGCAGCTATAGGGCTGAGAGTTTAGGGTGAATTAAGTTTAGAAAGAAAAGAAGAACAAAGATTTTATCTTTTCCACCGAACATGGATGTAACCGAACCAAGAATAAAGTCAGTAAGCTATTCGTTTTACTTCTTAACCTACTCTGTCTAAGTGTGTGATTCTTTATGCTTGGGAGGGCTGAGTGTGTAAGATCAATAACCTGTCTTTCTCTGACGTGCTCATTAAAGCTATCTAAGATAATATTCTTTTTCTCTGTGCAACTTCTCAGCTGTGTTATAAGCTCTGCTCCGTTTCAGTGGTTCTAGCAGGCCACTGAATGGCTTCAATATTTTCTTTTGTTCTCTTTTTATTACCTATTTCCCCTTGGGGAGGACAATGCATATATGATTATCCTTAACAGTGTCCATCTTCCTGGATTTAGGGCATCAATATTGGATGAACTATTAAGATACAGTGTGTGTATGTATGTGTGTATGTGTGTGTGTGTGTGTGTGTATACAGTACATATACACACATATATACATATACACATATAGATACCTACATACATATATATAGCCAGTGCTTGGCTTAGACAGAACTCCAGTCTAGCTGTACATCTTTCACCCTGTGGGAGGATCTCATTTTATAAGTTCTGATTGGGAAGATTCTTCTCATCCTGCCTTTTTATTTCCTTTTAAGATATTCAGTGATAACAAGCTTTTATCTTTTTCCATCAGAGAAAAAGATCCATTGCAAGTGGAAGTTGATTAGCATGTAAATGGTTCACCGCTTTCCCTTATTTTCTTTCTTTCAGTTTTGCAATATTATTTAAGGACTGTAGTCCTTAGTACATATTCAGTGAATAAACTGTCCCATAAATAAAAGATGCCTTTAAATTGGATGTACTGAGTTGGAGCTAGAAAAGGTTCATTTCTGATCTGTTAACTGGATAACCTCTCAGGTGGAATAGTTGGGGAAATCTATCTTCCCTGATTCCCTTTCCTCCTTGCAGCCTCCAGCATCATCTTCCACACTGTTCTGGAGTGTTCCCCAACCCTGCTGTGTAATTTGCTGAGGACAAAGAGGCTGCTTGCAAATTGGAAATTGACAGCCTCCTTTTCTTGTGCCCCAAGAGAGAGCTTGGTTTGCATAATTCTGGATCCGGCCCTCTTTCTTATATGTGTAATTTCCCATCGCTTTCCAAATAATTTATATCAATACAGCTGTCTTTTTTCACTACAACAGCACTCTGAGATGATTGGAGGGAAGAAAATCACTCCAGGACAGCAATCAAACCAACCATGGTAGCACAAAATATTGAACTGAAATTTAACTAGCTCTGAAATATAAGGCAGCTTCATTAACATTAGCAGATCAGAAAACAGTTCTCACAGAATTAAAACTAACAGTGGAAGGGATGGAAGGAAGAATGGTGTTTGATCTCACTGTCTGTCAATCAGTGTTAAAGGAAGTCATTTTGGAACCTAAGGTTCGAGCCTAAATTTTAAAAAAGGCAAAGTCTTGTCATGTTAATCTCAAGTCCTGTTGACATTTTATTTTATTTTATTTGTCATATTTATATAGCTGCCCTTCTCACAAAAAAGTGACTGTAGGTAGCATACAATAAAAACAATAATAAAATCAAAATATTAAAAACAATATTAAAACAATTACTAATAACAAGATAGAAGAGAAAAATGGATGTTAAAAACAGTGCAGCCATCTCATTAGATCTCCATTTCCTTGAGATCCCCAAGCCTGCTGACACATCCATGTTTTGAGGGACTTCTGGAAGGATATTAAAGATGGGGGCAATAACACCTTGGTGAGGGATGATGTTCCACAAGGTGGGCGCCATGGCAGAAAAGGCTTGTCTCCTGAGTCCTGTCAGATGAAACTCTTTCACAGACAGGACCCGCAGCTTACCTCTTCTGCTAGACCTGATGGGACAGGCTGATCCAGAAGGATACCAAGGCCACTGAGAGGTCAAGCAGAGCATTCCATCCCAAACCCAGGTCTGACTCCTGACTGAAAGGGGTCTAGATAATCCACTTCATCCAGAGTCCACTGAAGCTGCTGTGCAACCACCTTCTCAATCACCTTCCCCCAAAAGGGGAAGTTAGATACTGGATGAAAGCTGTCCAGTATGATGGGATCCAGTGATAGCTTCTTGAGGAGGGGGTAGACCAGCAAGGGGCAGAGGAAAACCCCCCTCAAAGAAGAATTCACCACTGCTAGAACCCACCCACATGACACCCTCTAGCAGCTTTAGTTAGCCAGGAGGGGCATGGATCTAATGAGCAGGTGGCTGAGCTCACAGTCATAATGACCCTGTCACTTCCTCAGGCCCAACAGGTTCAGACCAGTTCAACTGGTTCAAGACTTAATGGATATGTCTGTGTAGTTTTCTTGGCAACAGTGGAAATGGTTTGTTCCTGCCTTTTCAGTGATGTGTCTTCAATTTTCCAGTCTAGCCTACAACTCAGATTTTCTGGTGCTCCCCCTTCTGTATACTAACCAGGCTTGACCTACCTTATCTCTTCAAGATCAGCCAAAGTTAGGCATTGCCATGTGCTGCAGCCTGTCAGTATTTGCATATGCCCAAGAATATCCTCTACCCTACAGTACATATTAGCTATGTAGAAAGGCAGCTGCAGACAGAAGGGTTTTTAGATCTCTTTTACACCTTAACATTCTCTTTGAATAAGTACATCTCAGCTACTTGCTTCCCAGTTGGGATTTTCTGGTATGCCATCCATTTGGTTGTCCTAGAGTGTATGGCCCCTTTCACATGCAGTGAGTCCTGGGGGACTCTTGGGAAGCTGAGCTGATAAATCATCTGCTCAATTCTTGCTCCACAGGAAATGCTGCAAAGGCAGTTTTGCAGAATTTCTTTGTAGCTCCATGACAGGTGGCAGACAACTTTAGGTTGGATCTCCTACCTCATCACACCTCCTGGCTCCTGGGACTTCCTCCCTCCCTATCACCATCAGCTCATACTTCGCGGTTGTTCCAAGAGGTGGCTTTGCTACTCCCCCACGTTTTGCCCCAAAGGCAAACGTAGTGACGGAAGAATGAGAATGAGGCTGAGCACCAGCTCCTGCTGTGTTGCATCCTCCCAATAGCCAGTGGGGCAGAGTCCTGGGAGTCCATGGGAGGGTGAAGCACAGCAGTGGGAACACCACCAAGCACCATGAAACAGTCAATGTGGATTTGGGGGTGAAGCTGATTCCGGAGCAGAAATGCGCCGTGAGTCCAGAAAGTTTGAGAAATAAAAGCCCATGTGACTTCTACCAGCAATTCTCAGATGTTTGTTTTTCTATTTGAACATTGGTTGGTGGGAAGATTTCTCTCTCTATATACTTTTCGGAGGCTTCTTTTATGAGTTTTGGAGCGGATAGGATCATTGTGTGCTCCCAGGTCTTGAATGCTGTTCTCTAGCAGTATTACAACTCACTGATAAGAGCATCTTTGAAGTTTTGCAACATTTTCCTTTCACGGTTCTGTTTGTCTAGGGGTGGGAGGAAAGTACTTCCAGGTAGAACATTTTGCGGTCATTATCTTCTTTTTCTCCTTTGATGAACAAGTGTCTAGTCAGCAATTACCCCTCCACAGGTTAATTTTTAATGCACACTTACGCTTATTTAAAAAAGCTGCACAGCCATGCACCTGCATATGCATTCATCAGATTTTTTTTTAAAGGAACATGAAACATGATCTCCCATTTTAAACAAAAAGCCAGGTTATCAATGAGTAAGTGAAAAGTAAGCAGATTTCTCCTTCTACTGCAGTGCTACAATTGTGGCTTACGGAGTGTGTTTCCATGATTCAGAAATGATAAGACGTATGTGACTTTCCAAACACTGCCCGCTTTTCCCGAAATTACAACAGCTATGATTATTTTTGGTGGCGGGGAGAGGGTTGGTTGCACAGGATTGTATTATAAATGCAACAAACACTGGCATTGTATTGATTAATGCAGTGTTTCTCAACCTTGGCAACTTTAAGGCGTGTGGACTTCAACTTCCAGAATTCCCCAGCCAGCATGGGTTGCCAAGGTTGAGAAACACTGCATTAATGTGTGACCACAGAGTAACAATTAAGTGTGAAAACATTACTAGTATTGTAGTGCTTTGAAAATTAAAGGAGTGGTGATAACAGACTTTGCAATGCTATATAACTGTCAGATTAAAAAAGTAGGAAAAGTCTGATAGAGTGAATGGACTACTGCCTTCCTACAGTCAGTGTAAAAACAGAGTCACAGACTCCAGAGGGCAGACAAAGATCGGAAATCAATAACAGCTGGCAGTGAGCATGAATTGAGTTAAGGTTGCAAATGATGGCAGGTAATTTAAAGGCAGATAAAATGTAAGTTGTCTTGCTAGCTTTAATTTTTAAGCACATTCCTTATGTCCATTAGCAATATTTATTTAGTGCCACAGGTTAGATTAAAAAGGTAAATTTTGTGAACTGTGCTATGTAGTTGAGAAATATGAATGCTATGGAGGTCTGTTAATTATGAGAGGCCTACAATGCCACTAATGGCCACTAGATGGCAGTATGTGACCATACTATTAATAAGCTCGAGTATTAAAATTGAATTGAAAACTGAAAAAAAAAAATACACGTCTGACCTGGCTCCCACCCACCCCATATTCCACCCCATTGACTTGCAGTGTTATGTGATCAAATGGACTTTGAACACAGATAGTTTCACAATTATTGCTTTCACTTCAGGACAACAAACAGCTCTATAGGAAAGTATTGGTATGTTTACACAGAAACTTTCCAAATAAGAGACATGAAGGAAGAATATTCTTTGGACACATAACTAAAGGAACCAACTAAAATGTGTTCAACTAACGCAGTTAGGCTACATAAGCGTAGTGGGATCTGTGACAACTGGGAGAGCTTGTGTAAGTCCCATGGGTTATCATAATTAACACAAGGGAGGAAAGTGCTAAATAAAATTTCCTGGAAGCATAGTAGGGCATTTACTTAATAGGGTGGGTGACAGGAAGTGTCCCAGATTCAGTGGAAAATTCCTCATTTGGGCACAGAAGTTCCACTTCGGGCTTGAAAGAAGCCAGGATTTCTATAGGATTTCTATCAGCCTGAATTTCTACAGGAAAGGCTTTGTGAGCTCTGCTAAAGCAGGCTCTGCTTTTCTCCGGTAAAGCTCCAGGTAAAATTCCTCATTTATTTCTGAAAGATACATTTGAGAAAGAATGTGTGTTTCTGAAGTTTGCTTTCAAAAAGGAGTATTTGATTTTATTCTACTCTTCAATTTATATGGCTTCCCAATTCAAAACAACCCTGGGCAGCCTACAATATACTTAAAATAAAATAAACACATCAGATATCAAAAACAAACAACTAGTAACTGAGGACCACCACTCAACCCACGAAACACCTATTAAAAATGTACCTCAGAGTCGGACTCAACATCTGGGCTCAGTGGCTGCGGGAATAGCCAGGACTTCAGTGCTTTTTGAAAGGCCAACCAGGCTGGGATGGTCTGAATTCAACAGGTCAGTCATTGTGACTGAAAAGGCAGGTAAGGCGCACCAGTTCCGCCTGGGGAAATTCTGCCCCATTCAGAACTAAAGATGGAAGGTCCCTGGTACCAGAGGTCCCTAAAACCCACAGCTTTGGTGTAGTGGTTAAGGTATCAGGCTAGAAACCAGGAGAATGTGAGTTCAAGTCCCGCCTTAGGCATGAAGCAAGCTGGGCGACCTTGGGCCAGTCACTCTCTCTCAGCCCTAGGAAGAAGGCAATGGCAAACCACTTCTGAAAAACCTTGCCAAGAAAACTGCAGGGACTAGTCCAGGCATTTGCCAGGAGTCAATACTGACTTGAAGGTACACACATACTTGGCCTTATTAGGGTTATCCTCCTTATTTAGTGCCCACAACCTCTAGTCATTGAGAAAGAACCTTAGTGGCATCACTTGGTTAACCAGGGGTGAAGATGTATGACTGGGTATCATCAGCATGCTGATGATATCTCACCCAGCAGTTTCACGTAGCTTTCAAACAGGAGCTGGAAGAGGTTAGAGCCCTGATGAATCCTACAAAGCAGGGTCATAGGGCTTGACCTCTCCCCCCACCAACACTGGCTGGAACTGGCCTTGGAAGAAGGAGGAGAATCACCACAACACTGTGCCCCTCCCCTTACCTCTTAAGTCAGTTGAGAAGGATACTGTGACTGGTGGTATTGAAAAATTCTTACACCAGAGAAATGCAGGTTCTCAAAGTCTGCATTGGGAACGTTTGCACAACAGATAAGGACACCAGGTGCTGATAACTATAAATATTAAGGGAAGCTGGCTACAAAAGCTCTCCATGCTAAGGTAAAGTAGGAAATATGCATTTTTTTACAGCTCCTTAAAAAAAATCCATGAAAAATACCTTCTCAACCAGAATAAAAATGATGGGCATTACTGGGTAATTGTAACCCTGCCCCTTTTTTACATTTATGAGATGTGATGCATGTTAACAAGGGGTGGGGCCTCAATTGCCTGGCTGTACCTTCCCTGTTGATATCGTTGGCCCTTCCTGCTGAAGAGGATGATCAAGGACTTTGACTTGGAATAAGGCAAGTTCCTTTGCACCTAAGTGACACTATACCCAGGATTTTGGTCTTGGAAAAGCTTTTAAAAAGGAAGCCCTCAAAAGCTTAAACTAGGAGGCCTTTGGAAAATTCCATTCTAGCTTGGTTGGAACAGAAGGTGGGACAGCTGACCATCACACCTTGCATAAAATATATATCAAGTATGTTGAAGTTTGTCCTTGTGGGTCCTTCTTTGTCCAGACAGGAAGAGCACAAATGTCGAGTGTACAGCTACATCAAGATCTTCAGATCAGGGACTGATATGGATATCGAAGGATTTGGGTGGAGATTTGGTAGCCACTCTGACTTGGTTCATGCATTATAGGTAATCCTAATAAGTGTGTGTGTGTGTATGTTAGCTTAGCACACAGTTTATAAGCCATGTTTCCTTCTTGGACTGACTTCACACATCGCCATGAACCAAAACCAAACTGGAGAAAAATTCTCTTGTATTTTTTCCCCATAAGTTCCCTTTCAGTATGATGAAAAAAAGGTTGCTTGTGTTTTAAAAGAGAAAAGAATGTTGGTGAAATGCCTGTGTGTGAAGTGTGATATTCTTGGTCATACTGAGTTATAAGGGTGGCCAAAAATATGTGTGTCTTATCTTTCATGGTATACTCCTCTCTAGCAGGAGGGCATCATCAGAGAACTCCCCCCCCACGCAACTGTTTTTGTTTCATACTGGGGCAGCCAGGTGGGCTTCAGCACCGTGGAAAGAAAACAGAACCAAGGGTAGCACTTTCTGCCCCCTCCAACAGTGAAGGGAGCTGAAAAACACCACCAAGAAAAATTCAAAACATCTCAAGTCCCCTGTGAAGAAGGCAGAAAAACAGAAGCCTCTTTCACAGGGGAATAAAACTTTTTTCAACTGCAAGACGGCTGGGGGAAACTGTTGAGACAGCATGCTCAGTGGGAAGGGGATGGATGCTCCCAGGATGGCTGTGAATCAAGGGTGAATTTCCCCCAGGGGGAAATTGTTTAGCAGGGATCCTTCTGACTGGAGGGTGAGAAGTACCTGGGTGTCCTTGGGGTTGTGGATAAAAGAGGCTGCATCCCAGGCCGAGCGAACGGTGGAGTTGTGGGTATGCAGGGAAGTGTCAGCCTGCAGAGATAGGAGAACAGTGGGCCCGGCTGCATTGTAAAGCAAGAGAGGCCCCACAGCAGCCGGCAGCAGCTTAGTAAGAGGCCTGGTGTTTGGTCTGTTCCACATCAATGGGGTGTCCAGCTGTGGCTGAGGATGAAAGAGAAAGAGAGGATTAAAGGCTCCCAGGGCCGTTACTAACCTGCCTAAGACTTACTGACGGGGCAGTGTGTAGCTTCAAGAAACCTTCTTCATATGGAAAATATTAGGAAGCAGGAGAAAAAGAGTTTCTATCCAAACAGGGGAGATGTTTGCTCTGAAGAGCCCTAGAAACTCAGTATCAATTGGATCCAAGTCAAAAAGGCATATGCTGAGACCAATTCCCATTGCAGCCCATGAGAAAGATTACATATTCAGTGAATTTATGTTCACATTTATTAGGGAGTAAAGGTGGATTTGCAGCCCGAGGCTTAAATCAGCATTTCCTTCAGAATGATCTGTAGCGTGAATATAACATCAAGATGGAATCAAGATTCATTATTTATTTTCAAGATTCTAGCCCACATGAACAACATCACCCGTGGAAGGGAAATACCTCCAGAGACACCCAAAGTCATCTTTTATGTCTTATACGGAAAAGAACGGTGTCTGGCTGATTTCTCTGTGCCTTGCTTCCAAAGATGCTTGCCGGGATCACAGCCTTTGAAATGTCATGGGAATAGCATGATTTGTGTGAAAATATGACCAGAAAACTTGATGTGGAGGTAGAAGGGAACAGAAAGACAAAAACCCTGTCTGACCATGAATGGCAGAGAAGGAATATACAGAGGCAGGATGAGTGGGCCGGTGGGAAACGGATATAAATAGGGAGCCAGGGAAAGGATCAGGGAACGAGGAAAGAAAGGCTGGCAGGAAGGCAGAGGCGGTGCTGGTGAGGGGAGGGCTGCCTGCTCTGCCATGGTGTTATTAAGGAGGTCACCAGGTGAGAGGGCCGGGCCTGCAGGAGTTGAGGCCCATGCTGCTGCAGGATGTTTGTTATTGGCAACAAATTGCTAACAGAAGTGAGAATCGCTGTGCTGGGGGAAGGGAGGAGGAGGCTGGCCCTTGCAGAGCGCATCTGAAGGGCACGGAGCAGGCTTCCCCCGTTAGGAGCCAGCATGTGGACCATAGGTTAAAGCTGAGGATAAATAATCTACAGAGCTAGTGTTTCCTGTCTTCTGTTTTGGCTGCAGAAATTGGGCCCCTTCCCTTCCCTTCTGTCCCATCCCCTCTTTTTCTTTTTCCTCTCCCATTTGTTTTGCTCTTCCTTGTTTTTTTTGCTGTCACAGCATTCTTTCCATCTCATTCAAAGCTTTCCTTTTCTCAATATCCCACTGTTAGCCTATCCACTAGTGTGGATGTGTGGACTCGCGCTGGCTGGGGAATTCTGGGAGTCGAAGTCCACACATCTTAAAGTTGCCAAGGTTGAGAAACGCTGCTCTAGTGAGTGTGTGAATTCTCTCACACTCACATTTATGCAGAGGTCTCCAAACATTCATTGCCCAATCCAGCAATTGTGCCCTCTCTGGCTGCCCCTACAAAATAAGTCAAAACAATTAAAGTACACTCAGACACTATGGTTTGCCTTTTTCTGATATGGAGAGATCTCTGTATATAGCATTTGGCACCTGGAGGACACATCAGGGGGTTTATTAGTGCACCTTTCCTGTTTGACTTGCTACATAGCAGCACCTAACTAACTTTGGCTTATCAAACAAACAAACAAGAAATCCAGACCTAGTTAGTACTTGGAAGAGAGACCACCAAAACATTCCTGAGTTGTCCATTAAACCTGCAAGTCTAAAAAAACTTCCCAGAAAGTTGTGACAAATTGCTGTACCTTTACCTTTAGACCCTGTTTCTGGATAAAAAAAAGAAAGACAAACAGATATGTGAGACCAGTCTGAAATGGTGAATGCTTTGGGAGATTTTAAGTAAAGTCAAGAACTACTAAAGCATAACATTGTATGTTGGTAGGAATACAGGCATTTCAGGTGTGGCACAATCTTTGTGACCAATGAATTAGAGTCTGAACTTTAACTGAGCAACCTCTCAGTTAGATCTGACCTGGCTAGGAGACTGTAGGCTTGTTCTAATTTCTCAAGCTCAGCCTTCCAACTGGGGAAAAATACTGCGTAGGCTTATTGCAAAGATTGCTGTGCAATCTTAAACAAGTTTATTCAGAAATAAATCCCATGGATTTCAATGTGACTCAACTCCAAACCTGTACTTCTGGGTGGACATGTAATTCTTTGTGGGTGTGCTTAGGGATGCAGCTCATGGTGACTAAATACCAGGTAGGTGTATACTTTAGTGAGGTGGGTAAATGGGGTATATTCACCTTGTGTACACATGCAAGGACAAATAATACAACTGGAAGGGGATTGATTGGGATGCACATGATGCATGAAAGAAATAGGCTCACAATGATTTATCTTTTCTCCTAATTTCATATACAGTAATTTAAGAGTAAAGATAATGAACAAAACTAAGTGTCATAGGTTGTGCACCAGCAGTGGGGGAACCCTGCAGGCTCTCTTCAGTTAACCAGTGGACCTCCTTGCCATCACATGTTAAGAAAGCTCTTATCAAAAGATTAAGCTCCCCAATAACATCCATACATTAGGTCTGCTGCTACACCAGAGGTGCAGGGTGTTCTTTCATCTACCTCTTCTGGAAGGCTTCTTAATACAGGTTTTGCCCCCACCTTGGGGACGATCGATTGTATAGACATCTCTTTGTGCCCCCATCTTGGAAATCTGCCTCTCTTCTGATCCACTCCCTGGGAAGTCCATGTGGATGAAGGTCTGCTGAGCTGCCTGTCTGAGCTGCTTAGTTAAGAACAATAAACAAATGCCTAAATGGAAGATTATTCTTTTAAACCTGACTTCTGCTGCCTGCCAGGGAAATACAAACAGTCCAGAAGCGCCCACCTCCTGTCCCGCTGCAGCCCCTGGCTTCATGCCTTGCTTGAAATCTGATCTCCTCTGCTTTGGAACAGCTAAGTTGCCTGGCCTCTGCATGCACCTTAGCCTCTGACCCTGTCTAGGCCCTCCTGTCCTTTTTCTGACACATGCCAGGGCAAATACTCACCCAAATGCACTTACTACTTGCACATTCTCCAGTAAATTTGCTTAGTCACATTATATTCACCCACACTTAGCAGAGTTTGGATTTTTCTTCTTGGACATGAATCACTAAGAAAGGTAACACTGCTCCCCTCCTGCCCCCATCACAGACACGCCATTAGTACACACATCAATTGGTTAGGAAGATGCAGATCTTGTTGCTTGCTTCCTAATGTGAATCTCTGCACTGTCTGTCCACAGACTTATTCATTTACTTGGAGGATTTTTAATCTTGCCTGTAGACCATAGTTCTTGTCTAAACAGCTCAGGTCAATTAAAAAAAGACAAACAAGTTTGTGAAACTTGGAAAAGGCAGGAGATCAGTTCTTCAATGCCAGATGGAAGCTGTAAAGAATAAGCCTGACATTTATCTTTACTTCTGGCAGGGCTGATCTCTTGCTGAAATTGGGGGCTCTTGATCTCTTGGCCAATGGCTGAGTTGAGAGTGTGCTCAACTCTTGGCAGAAGGTGAGAGTTTATTTCTCAGGAAGGACAGAACTGTTATATTCTGGTCAATATAAGGGACTAAAGTGGTCTCCTCTTTGCCTTCATGTTCCTCCTGGGAGGAGGGAGGTGCTGTTTCTCAGTGTCCTTTGGATCCTGGCTGATGGATGAGGCCAGAATGTACTTCCTGTCAGCACTCTTGTGCCATATATCAAACCCTTGAATTCGCTGCTAATTATCACATCCAGATTCTATTTTCACCATTTGTTATCCCATTCAACAGCATGCATTGAGAAGAATGGGACCCAGGAGCAACCCAAGTGAGTGTAGTGCAACATTGTCCCTTTGTAAATAGGAAACTGAAATAATCTTTCCCAGGTGCTTGTCTGGCTCTTGTATTCTGATATCCCAACAGGCCATAAAGAACCGAAAAATAAAATAATGGGCCAGGTGGTATATGATGTTATGCACGTAGGCATCATGACTACACTTGGCCAGTGATTCCAGGTGTGGTGTACAAGATGAAAATGGTGGTCAGGTGGGGTGCACATGTGGCTACAGCAATCTTTTTAATCCCCAGGGGCAAGCAGCAAATGGAACAGGATGGGTTTCTTTTGGGAAGTGAAGAGAGGGGCACACACTCACCAGAAAACCTGATTTCTTCCACCAATCAGTGACAAACCTATTCATGTGTGTAAACCTATTCATATTTTAAGCTCAGTGCTATTAAGCCAGAAGCCTAGTGCTTGAGAATGGGTACAAGTACTCCATCTATGCTGTGGATCTCGAATTTGAGGCTATTATCTGCATTTATTTTAAAGATAGATCCCAACATTTCTACCATATGCTGACTTCATTTTCTCTGGCAACATTTGAAAGCATTTGTATGCTGGACAGCTGATCTTTGGATGCGCCTAGGAATCTTTTCACTATGCCTTTTTTTAGATGAAAATACAGAAAATGTTTGGGTAGTAAAGCAAAAGGACCACCCTGTCCTTCCCCTCCGCCTCTGCAGTAACATGGACAGTTTTTACTCTCAGGGTAATTCCAGCAAAAAACATTTGCACATCTGAAAACAGATGTTTGATAAGTCTGCATTAAAATGCTAACCATCAGTCCTTGATCCAGCAGGAAACTCTAACAGCATAACATTTACTGTCCCCACTGGTGATCACTATCCTGGCATGCTGGCACTGCTCTTATTTACAGTTCATATATATATATTAAGGAGAATGATTGATGGATTCCCCCAATGTTGTTCCCCTCAATTTCACCAGTGTCACCAACTGGTGGGAAAACACTCTCTAATCACCTGTTTTTCCTGGTAACATATCCTACATGAGATGTGGCACTCAAGACTTTGTCTTCATTAAAAGCAGATTAATTGAAGTGCTGCAAAGAAACTGAAGGTGATGGTGTCACGTCATGAGCCTTCTTTTACTACATGCTTAAAAAGGCATAGGAAGGGAAGTCACACATCTGTTGCTCCATGTATTCAAGCAACTGAATCACAAGTGCCTAAAGATATAGGAAGAACATGAGAAACTGCCTCGTACTAGGCTGGGCTATTAAAATGCTTTCTGATAAAGATTTGACCAACACCCCTAATGTTACTGGGGGAGGGAGGAGACTAGAAGTCATCTTCCATTTCAACACTCTCATGGATTTCCATCAATGCTTTCAGTTTTGTTCTAAGGAATGTTTTCAGGAAGAAAAGCAAAATATCTCAATAATGTCCAATAAACAGCAATAATTTGAGTAGCAGAGCTTGAAGCTCTCTGGAATTATGCACATTTAATTTTTTAAAATTATTGTTGTATCTCCTTTAATGGGCAGTGTTTGTCCAGGCTTTTGGGCTGATTATCTTTTCCAACACCCTCTTTTGTGGGGTTGCCTTCAAGTGTTGTGCTTGTCAAAGCTGCTGTACACCAAGATTGTACACACCAGCAATGGCCATGCTGGCTGACAATTCTGGAGTTATACTTTCAGAACACATGGAGGGCACCAGGTCTGGTCTATGAATTAGCACAGGAGTTGGCAACCTTTTCCAGGCTGATGGCCATACTACGCTTTTGAGCAATGTAGCAGGGATGCTCCCCTCAAAGTGCTCAGGACCATGATACAGGAGGAGGATGGGTGGGGGTAAACACCAAAGAGTCTGAAGGACTGCATGTGGCCACGAACCCTCCAGGTGTGTAGTCCTCCATGACACAATAAGAGAGGCTGCTTGCTGAGCCCTCCACTGCTCTTCTCCTTGCCCTTCTTCCCTGTCTGCTCTTGGGCACAGTCCAATGCTGCAGCAAGAGTTGGGGAACAGAGTGGATTAAAGGATTGACAGAGGAATGTCAGTGATTCAGCATCTCTCTCTTTGGCAAGACAGACTTTGGGGAAAGCCATAACATCATGTTTGACAATGAGTGTACTACTGAGCAGAGAGGATGGCAGATTTTGCAACAGGATGCATGAAGGCCAGACCAATCTAATTTTGTGCATGATGAATCAGTACTTTTCATGCAGTGTATAAAGATTTCTTAACAAAATTCACCTGCAGATCTGTGCAGAAGGATTCTAGATACAACTTTTGCATTAAACAGACACAAAAATAATATCCAGTATAGTTTTAAGTTGCACAGGTGCACAGCAGTGTAGAAAAATAAGCAAACATGCATTCATGTTAATGAATGAATTTTGTACGAGGAAAAAAGTTGCAGCATCAATTTTGAACTCCTACCTTGAAATGCAACTGAAATAAGCAATACTCACATAGGGTCGCCATGAGTCATGAACGACTCGACGGCTAACAACAACAACAACATCATCATCATCAAGGGAAAGCCTGCTGTCTGTTCAATCTGCCCTGATAGACACTGTGTTTTCACCTGGTGTGGCTCTGAGTTTTATATCCTGATTCACACCCCCAATAAAATGGGGCTAACTAGACAAATTGCCACAGTGTGCCCCTGTGCCCCAAAGGAGTATGTGTGTTTTCCGGTGAAGCAGTCAGGGCAGATGAGCTGGCCGCGACGGATCCAGATTGCCACTTTACATGCCCGGAAGTGACACAGAAAAATCAAATCAGGCTGTTAAAAGTTTTGTTCCTGCCGGCCGTTTAGCATACCCACATGATGGGAGGTGGAAGGAGAAAAGCTTGTGTCAGCTGGAAGAAGGAAGCCCAACTCCTCCGTAGGGAAGCCTTGGCTGGTTATTTAACTCTTTATTTGTGTTCACGGGATTTTCTATTATTTCCCCCCATCCCGGCACAAAACAGTCCAAGGAGTCACCTAACCAAACTAAAAGAAAATCAGATAAATCTCGTCCCAGTCCTGGCTTAGATGTGGAAAAATCTCCAAGGCCTCCAAATTCCAGAACGGGTGGGTGCTAAGGGGAGTCTTCCAGGCTGTCCCCACCGATTGGGGCGCAGACAATGGCTGTTGCGGCCGCAGTTTGGCGCTTGGACTCCCACCGATCAGCTTTCGCGCCCGCGCTTCTCTCTCCCTGTCCTTCGGGGCTAGCGGAATTGTGTGTCCTTCGCTGTCTCTCAGATTCCTGAGATGATTTCTTTTTCCTCCTTTGCTGAAAGAAGAAAAGGAAAGAGAACAGAGAAGAAAAGAAAAGAGTATTTGAAAAAGCCCGAACACTGCCCGTCTCTTTCTGCATCGCTTTAGCAGATAACAGACCGTCCCCGCTTCCCCTTTTGCTATTTGAAATGTTTTCCGCAAAAAAGACACAAACCCACAGGGATTATTTTTTGGGTGTGTGTGTGTGTGTGTCTGAGAAGGTGTGGTGGTGGGGGGAGAAAAAACGTATCGGAACGGCCCCACCTGCCGGAGCCGGCAGCTGGCGAGGGCTTTCGCCTCCGTCCCTTCCCGCTCTTCGTTCCTCGGCGTTTGGCGGGAGCCCCTCTTCCCGTTCCCCTGCTATCCCTCACTGCATATTCTGACAATGAAAACATTATTCCCGTGTCGTTAAATGTCTTCTTCCCTTGAAAAGTTTTCTTTCAGAAAAGCGGAATTAATGTGATTCTTCCGTGTCTCTTTTTTGATCCTTAGGGGGGATCGTACACGGGTTCTCCTTAATTCTAAATCCGTTCTCTTTTTGTTTTAAAACGCTTCCGCGAGAGGGAAAGAAATTGTCCTACTTCTTTGGCACATCTTTAACCTTTCAGTATCTCCTGAAAAAAAAAATTAAAATATATTATACATTTTTAAACAGGGAGCTTTTGACAGGTCAGTTTCAAATCCTCAACTCCCTCCTCCCCATCATTTTCTTATACAGTATTGGAAAAAGACAATTTTGCCGCTTGGATTTTTTTGACAGTTAAATTGCAATGTAGGCAGAGAACGGAATAGGGATCCTGTCTCTTTAACTCTGTAACTAGACAAAGACTTTTTCCCCTTTGAGAGCTGAGCCCGGGATCAGAACTGTCAGATGATCTTCCAGCACTTGGGAGAGTTTGCAGAGTCATAATTATATCTTTTAACCTGTCTTGCTCTTTGCAAAAGAAAGGTCCTATTATATTGAAATGAGATTATTAGCCATCAAATACTTTCTTTCTTGGGATTCTTCCCTATTTTTTAAAAATTCAAATACCTTAACTACTTTGCAATTGAATTTTTATAAGATTTACTTTATTCTAAATAAATGTTCTATTGTGGTTATTTAAAAATGTTTTAAATGGGTATTTTCAATATGCCAAAAAAAAAAAAAATCTGAAATGCCTGAAATGGTATCCATATAATTAAAGAAAGGTAAGTTTTCAGAGTATAAGTTGTGTGGAGTTTTTTTTTTTTTTTGGTGATAAAACCATGGCAAAATGTTTTGCTTCTTGGGATCTCCTAAAAATCTGCTTTGCCATATGGTGTTCATCTTCTCTCCTCCTTTTCTGTTTCAGCTTTAGCCAAAATACAACATTATTAAAACAAAGCCAAATTAACTTACGTGACAGAAAAAAAGGAAAATACACACAATGAAAATAAATACAAATTTCAGATTAGATATGTGCTTTGTGAGGATGACACATGAAAGGCATCATACAAAAAGAAATATTAATAATAATACTAATAATAATCAGATTACTGAAAATAATGGCTGATTTAGGCCAATGATTGGAGCATTGAACTTTGTTCATCCTGAACATGAATAGTTTCGTTACTTTGTCTGATGAACATCTTGCGCATGCTCTCTGTTGTCTTAAGAACCCAGGCTCCTTAAGAAGGATCCTAAACAGCATTATAGAAGATGTCCAATTGAATCCAGTTGGTCCTATCACTAAAAAGCATGGTGTGGCCTTGTTTTGGGAGGGAGGGGAAGATTTCCAACTGCATAAAAATAAATTTTCAGTTTTCATTATATTGTGGCTAAATCGCATCCCTGCCAGGTCTCTGCACCGTCTGTTCTAGAGCCCTGAGGATCTATCTGCCCTGTTGTCTTTGGGTGAGATGAAGAACAGCACCCATGTCCCTTACCTTCTATTTCCCTTCCCAAAGGCTCATAAACATGCATGCTTGCCACTGACGCTTTATCAGTCACACATAACATCTCATGATCTCCACTATATGTCAGAATTCAGAGCAGCACGAGATCCAGAGAGCCGAGAAGGGAGCAATTTGCTGATCTGTATTTCTGCAGAAATTGCATAACTGAAAGATTGGTTAGCAGATGTTTTTAATTGTTAGCTGCTCTGATGGAAATCCTTTCAAGCTTGAATAGAGGGATATGTATGTATGCAAAGAAGGAATTATTTTAGATTTAGTCTGAAGATTGTAGACACAAAATCTTGCTTAAAGTCAATTAAAATGATTTCATCCTTTAGTCTTCAGCACACAGACAATACTTGGGTTGAAGGGGCCCAGTGCAAAATACCCTGCTGTGCACAAACTTTAGGGTGCTCCAATCTCCCCATGCCCCCCCCCCCCAATTTGTCCCTCCCTTCTGGTACTCTCCTCACTTACCAGGCAGTATCACTGGGAGTTCCCTCTCTTTCATTAGCTTTTAAGAGAGTTTGATTAGTGAGAAAATCAGCAGTCATTCCTAACATCTTCATTTTGTCACGTGGTCTCTATAGAAGAGAGCAAGGGGTTGAAGATGAGCAGAAAAGGATATCTGCTGTTTTTTTTTTTACAAAACATATACATGATGCTTGACTTGGGGAGTCCTTTGGGTTACCAGACCCTGGTCCCATGCCTGTCAATCAAACCCAGTTGCGTTATTATTTTAACTGGTGGATTAGATTTTACACTGATTTCAAATGGTCCCTATAAACATTTTCATTGTATGTGTTTGTTTCGTTTATTTAAAGGAAAGGAAAAGAAATGGGATGAGGAGAGAAACTGAGAGTAACCAGATGGAAAAGAGGACATTCTTTATTTTCAATTGTTAGATAGAAAAGTTGCATGTGCAATTTTTGTTTCCTTACCTGAGCAACCAAATCAGCCTTTGCTATTAACATTCAGAAGAATCTCTTCCCTTGCATTAGGACACCCTGAGATAAAAATGGTTCCCACCTTATAGGTTGGAGGTGAAGTTAGATCCCACCATCTGAAAAGGATTCAGAATAATTTTTACTGGGTTTGCCTCATGAAGTGCTTCCACTAAGTATTTCCTTTCTTCCTTCTTTCATATTACGTAATTGATTATCTTAATGAAATGATTTTCTGGTTTTATATGTTGTACCTGTTAAATATTTATGCAATAGGGCAGCCAAAAAACAAACTCTAAATCATAGATTTGTCTGTCACAGAGGCCAAATAGTCAGCACTCTTCATCGTGGCTTCTTTTAGAACAGAGGTACTTGTAGTTACATACTGTTTATCTGGGGAAAGTTATATGTCTGCCCCCAAAATACATAAATATGGATCCTTAGAAGGCTCAAATTCAGGCTCTGTATATCTTTATGTTCACTATTTCCTGTATTCCATTGAAATCCCCCTGTATTTTTGATCAATGGTGAATGGAAATTACTTAATTTGCCATTAAACCTTTCATAGGGATTGTATTTATGAAATGCACAGTTTCTGCCTTCCGTGCTATGGAGATTATGGAGCTGCAGAATCTTTTTATTAATGACATGTCTGAGGTGTGAAATACAATGTAAAACAAATTTGACTTTTTTATTGTCTTTGAAGAATTCTGTTTTCATAATTGTGCTGATATGAGGGGGCTGGAAAATGTTTGTATAATAAAGCTGGTGAACTAATATTTTGGCCAAGTAAGTGAGATTCAGACCACAGCTATTTTGATTATACTGCAATCAGTAGTCCAAAAACAGGATTGATGCATGTGCGCATAATTTTGTCAATTGAAATGAATAATACAATTCTAGGGTGTATACATTAATACAAATGACATCATAAGTTGAGTTATCAAATTATTTCCCTTTAAATATATCTGGGTTTAACTGTACCATAATTTAGGTGGTCTTTGTGTAATATACATACAATCCATTCCTTTCTAGACCATGCAAACATATTTTGCACTTGCAGCAACCTTCATGAAATGGATAAGAAAGATTTTTTTCTAGAATAAGTTCTGAAATGTGATCCATTCCTGGGTGGCAATGGTGGTAGAGGACAAGAAGAGGAATATACTTACTTTCTCCATGTTTTCTCTTCTTAGCATATTCCCTCATGATTCCAATTTTGTAGCACAATTTTTACCAGCAAAACACAATCCTATGATTTCTTAGCTTTTTAAAGAGAGAGCTACATGACAGGTGGTTGTAGATCAGGCAGAGAATCTGAGGGAGATTCAGATCTACTGCTTATCCAATCAGCATTTGGCACCTTTAGGCAATCTGTAGGACAGGAGAAACCCCCACTGGCACCCACTTGGCTACCTGACTTACCTAATTTTAATGTTCATTTTAG
Organism: Candoia aspera; assembly: GCF_035149785.1. Taxonomy (NCBI): domain Eukaryota; kingdom Metazoa; phylum Chordata; class Lepidosauria; order Squamata; family Candoiidae; genus Candoia; species Candoia aspera. The sequence continues at coordinate 48,848,577 of NC_086155.1, read as the reverse complement.
ATTACAGTATTTGAATTAAATAGAAATAAATTGCAAACTGCCATTTGACTTCAAAACAAAGTGCCAGCCTTCATTATCATGTTTATTTGCAGGAAATTCCCTGATTTCCAGATAGATCATGAAGGCATTCTCAGTGGGTGGCCCTGTGCTTTGCTGGGGAGTTAACTCACCTGTCCAGAAAAGACAAAGGTCTTCTGGTGAAAATAGCAAACATCCCAGGGAGGCAGAGACGGTCACAGAGAAGAACACTAACATGTTGCCTTTTGATTACTGGTTTCTGACTGATCATGTCCACAGAGGTAGCCATCTTGTGAGATCAACTGTGCCATGTTCTAAACAGCCCAACAGTGCCAATCAGCCCACATAAGTGGCATACTCTTATTACAGGACTTCACTGTCCCAGCTGAGCCCACATTTGTGTTGTTGCCTGTCCCAATCTGTTCAGGGCATCGTGAGAAATGAAAATGGTGCATCCAACTCACCATGACAGCTTTGGAACCTGCCACCACCAGGACCTGGTTAACCTACTGGGGCTCATGCCAGTTTTTTTTCTCTTCTACCATATATATTCCTTTATTTCAGAGAAAGAGAGATAGGGCTGGTATTTTTTTTTTCTTATGGGTAGAACAGCAGCTAAAAGAAATGCATCTGAATGGAGAACTTATGAGAAGAGAAAGAGCTAAACAGACATGGTGCTTTTATTAAAAACTTATAATCAAGGAAAAATGTAATGAAGGTACACACAATTATCTATTTATTTTATTTTCTATCCCTTTATTATTTTTATAAATAACTCAAGGCAGTGAACATACGTAATACTCCTTCCTTCTCCTATTTTCTCCACAACAACCACCCTGCGAGATGAGTTGGGCTGAGAGAGAGGGACTGGCCCAAGGTCACCCAGCCGGCTTTCATGCCCAAGGCAGGACTAGAACTCACAGCCTCCTGGTTTCTTGCCCAGCACCTTAACCACTAGACCAAACTGTGACTGGAAGGATGGATTCTGCATTTTTGGCAAGTGATTTTCAGGTTCATGGAAGGTCCACTTGAGGTGTTCAGGCTTCAAAAAATAATTGCAATCAGTTCAAAAGATATTCTGAGCTATTTCTCTTGAAAAATCGATGTAACAGATATGGTGGTACTCTTTATTTTTAGCAGTGGAATAGAAGTATTTCTGTTAAGAAGTAGTATCTTAATCCTTCCTTGACCTAAAATCCAAATCTTCTTCCTATCCCTTTTTATTTCCCGGGCTTGGCTCATATTCTTCATTCTCATTCCCTGACTTAATAGCAGTACTATTTTATTTAAGCGAACTCTAATTATTCCTCATATATACCTGAATTATTGCAATGATAATTTGGACCTGAATCTTGTCTTTCTAGTTTTATTATTTTGACTGCTTCCAAGGCAGGGCTTTTATCAAGTTATTGCCCTGTCTCCATCACAGACTTTCATAAAGAGTCTATCATCTTTGGTCAAAATAATCATGACAGCTGCAAATGTACAAGGAAAGCCACACCCCTTTTTATGTGTCCCATGATGTATGGAGAAAAGACTGCTTCAATCATGCAGTCACAACCACCGTTTTGACTATTTTGACTCCCACTGATGCCTCTATTCTGCTTCATGCATTTTCCTAGCACTTCCATATTTTTTCCTCCCATGCAGCACCCATTCAGCAGGAGGCTGAAGAGCAGAACAATATTGTTTGATTGAGACACAGGGAACCATTTGTCACCATCTATATTTTTAACAGTCCACTGAAGTATAGTGGTGCCATCAAGATAGGACTCTGGGGCAAAAACTACAGAGCCCAATGCAGAATAATTGTGGGGTGGGGGGGATTGCCAAATACAGCAAGGTATCCATCTTACCACATAACAAAGCTATTGAGATGAAACACATTACTACCCATGTGCCTCCCCATTCCCCAGTACTATTATTAAATCTAGAGTCTAACATTACCTAACTGCAGCACTTGTGCCAGGATTTGCTCTCAACTTTTCTGGAATGAATCTGAATTACTGTCCCTAGGTGGAAAACAAAGCAAGATTTGATCCGTAGAGTCAAATCTCATGATTTATTGACACATTTGGAGTATTGAGTGTTAGCTATCCAAGTGATTCCACTTCATTTCAGATTAGGCAATTTTACCTCTATTCCAGCCTCACCATGAAATTTCAATTCTGCACAGTAAACTTCACTTCTATTTATGTATAATGAATACTGCTGAACAACTGCCAGAACTGGCTGTATTCCAGACATGGGTGAAATGATTCAGTACATGATTTGAAAAGTCCTTACCTTACATGGCTCATGGAAGTGTAACTAAGCTACTTGATGTAATTACTATTTTGCCTGAGCAAGGTTTGTAAAGATGAAGTGAAATTTTGTACAAAACCAAGCTGAGAGAGTTGAGGTATGACTTAAAACATCTTTTTATGTCTCAGATTTTTTTTACTTTTTATGTTTGTCTCAGAGGCATCCTTATCTCTTACTGATAAATTTTAACATTATAAATGACTACTTCGCTACTTCAATACCTTGCTTCCTCTCCCACCCCAGCATCCACAACTGACAACATTGAAAATCAAAATAGAATATTTTTCTCAGGAATTTCTTCTCTGAACTAGGGAATTGAGGCTCCTATGGATGATAGGAGATCCAACCTGATTTCATGCCAGTTGTGACCCTGAAAGTAATCACCAGCCTATCTTGCCACGTTCTGAATCAGCCGCTATATCTATATCTTTAAAACTAGCTTGATCTGCAGACATTAATAAGTGAATGGTTATTTTCATGCTGCAAACATCCCCACCTCTCAATCTCTGCACATTAAAGTGCTCCTAAAGAAGCTGGCTGTTTTGGGGGGAGGTGAAGGGGGTCAGTTGCTAAACCTATAAATGCTACAGTTATAGCCCGCTTTTGTTAAAATATTCTTTGGTTTATGTAAATTGTAATTGTGACCCAAGATGGTTCTCACCAAATTAAGAATCAATTTTGACTTTCTTTTGGATGGTTACTCATCTGATGACAGTTAAGAGATGCATTGATGCTGACAGCTTGCTTGGTTACTCAGGCAGCAGCATGGACCTGAGGGACACCGGGAGCTATTCCTTGAAGTCAGAGACATTTGCAGGTGTTTACACCATCTATTGAAGAAAGGAAAGAGAGAGAGCGCTGAGGAAACAGTCTCTCTCCATGATTAAAAGGAGCAAACTTAGTTTTGACAGATTCCAGTTATAACCTTGGATAGCTGTAGCCAACCTGAGTCTTTTATAGCTGTAGCCAACTTGAGTCAGATCCTCTGAATATTAAACATGAAAAAGTTTACTTCATCTGTAACTTTCAGATTGCACGTGGCTTGATATTTGAATACAAGGGGGAAAAGTCTCAGAATCTTTCTGCTCTGGCATCTACTCAGAGCTAAAAATAATGTCTGGCCCCCATCTATTTTGAAAGTATATTTTCACCCCCTAGTCAGAGCTGCAGTCAAATCTACTCGATGCTAAAGTAGCTGACTTCAGTGGTACTGCAGGAGTCCACTTTAGAGGCAGATCTGGCTGAGAATTGAGTAAGGCATCCTCCTTCTTATGTGGCCTTCATTTGTTTTAATTGGATAAGGCTCCCTACATAAAAAAGAGAGATCTTCAGTCTTGTCACTCTGTCTGCCTTAAAATCAAACTCTTACATCTAATAGTTTTAAGATTGGTGAAAATGCAGCCAGAGAACAGAAACTAATGTCATTACAATTAACAGGAGAGATGAGAGTGCAAAGCTCCAAAAAGAAAGTTGGTCATGACAGCTGTTCTTCAAACTTTTGTCGTGACAGATTTTTATTCTTTTTAGATTCTAGTTAGTTTATCTTTTAATTCACTTATCCTGTACCTCCCCAAATGTTCACTCTTTCTCTCTGCCTTAACCCCCACCCCCATTTCTTGCAATAGCAGATGGGACATTTCCTGTGGAATAAATGTTTGGAATGTGCCTGTGTGTTTACAGTATTGGCTGACAGTGAAAGGCGAGCATGGCCAGCCTCAGCAGCAGCACCTGATACTGATGAAAATGTTTTCCATCACCTCACATGGGCCAAGCAAAGACAGCACAACAGTGAGGTTAGGCATGAGGGATAAGTAGCAATGTCTGCCTTGAGTCAGCTTGGAAAAAACCACAATAATAATGGGGGGTGGGGGGTGGGGGGCAGGGGGCGGGAAGCAACTAACAGTTTTGCTTCATTGTCCCCAGGAACCCCGGGAACCCGTTATGTAGCAGAAACTGGAAAACAATGATGACATTAGCTGAGTTCAAAGAAAGCAAACTGCGGGGCTCTTCAGTTTTCAAGCTGGAGGTGTGTGTCCCTCTGAATACCGGGAGGGTGAAAAGGACCTTATTGGCAAACTTGTCTGAAGTGGCCATCCATGGCAACTAGGTTTATATGGGTATTTGTGTGTTGTTACTCCATGGAGGAACAGCTTATAATGTACAAAACCTCTTGAAATCCTGATGTTGTTAATGTATATTTTTAAGAGAAACGATTTAGCCTCATTAGACATTTTTAAAAGAATTTTCAGTGACAGCTATCTGTGAAATATATTTCATATTAAATAATGTTTAAAGCTTTATTTCTTTTCTTTTTTTTGCAAGATCCTATTTTAGTATTTTAGCTGAGTAGTAATAATGTTGGATAGTATGATATTATGAGATAAATTCTATCTCAGAGGAATTTATATCAAGACATCTCAGTGCAAATTCACAATTATTTCTGTTTTATAACAAGCGTTAGTTCAAACAAGTATGTACAAGATTGCAATATTTTCTGAAACAATAAGAATGACAAAATGGTTGGCATAACGTGCGCATTCATGTACAATTTAGGGATGTTCAAATACCTCCTCCTGTAATCCAGACATTAAGGTATCCTTTATATATAATCCAAGCATTAATGTGTCTATACATTCAAGATCCCTGCTTGTGTGGAGGAATAGTTATATGTGTACATATAGGGTCCCTTCAGACTAGTACCACATGCAAAAATGTACAGGGACGTGACCAGTGGGAGCCCTACTATCATGCACTGAAGACAGTAGGTGTGATTCAGGGGATATAGAACGGATTGTTTAAACTCTGCTGATATGATTGTTCACTACCTGAGCTCTTTCCAGGTTTTATATGTACACACAATGCAAGTACAAAAGGGGAGGGAGCCAGGCAGTTTGATTCAATAACCTACACTGATTTTTTAGAATGCTGACACACAGAATTGTGTGTGATTGCAAGGCTACAATCCTTACACTGAACACTAAGAATCTGGTTAGATTTGGTTATGACTGAGGTCTGCCTATACTTTCTATGTCAACATAACATCTAAAAAAGTTGCAATGATTAGAAGCTGAATGCCTAATAAAACTTCACTGAAAATCATTCTTTTCAAGGGAATATTTATTGCAGTAATATCCAGTAATGTATTTTTTCCTATACATTTTGATATTAATGCTCTATACTCTGACTCATCAGGCAATACATACAAAGATGAACAACCCTATTTTCATCCACTGAGTCGGATACTTAGCTTCTTGTAACTTCTGGGCCATGTGTCAGTTTCTGTTAAGATTTTGCTCAAGATAAATAAAAATGGCAGACCTATATGGCTCCACCTGTTGGTTAAACATATCTTGTTTTATTCCAGCCAAAAGGATAAGTTAGTAAAATTATATTCTTAATGGCTTCAGGGTGTTTAAATTAAAACCATATTATGGACTTTATTATATCTGTACTGTTATTACTATGTCCATATTATTATGGACACAAGTACAAAGCCCTCTCAATCATTTTACAAGTCTGGTGTAAAATCAGGACTCTTGGTAGAGCGAGCACAGAAGCTGTTTATTAACTGAAGGCTGGATGGCCAGTTTCCTGCCCACAAGGCCCAGTTGCTGTAAGAGGGGGTGGACCTATGCCTGTGGATGGTGGATGTGGTTGGCATTGGCTTTAGCCCTGGCAATGGGTAAGGCTAGTATTCCATCGTCTAACTTTTTGATTGGCAGACTAACAGGAATGTGATTGAGATAGGGAGGAGTGGCTATGGAGAGAATCATCTAAATTATGCCTTGGTCAGTTTTTCAAACCTTTGTTTGTTGGAGTAGCAGAAACACATTGTAAGAAGGAAGGCAACTGAGTGGGTAAGTGTTATGGGAAGAGCTTCTTGGAAATTAAGGAATCTACACTAAAAGTCTCCAACAGTTCCATACAGCCCATCAGTTTCCCATATGTTATATAATCTACAACAGCATGTGAGAAGAGGCATTGTGTGTGTATGTGTGCATGAAAGAGAAAGAGAGAGAGAAAGAGAGAAATAGCCTTACTCTTGCTTTTGTAACAACTGTCTAAAAACTTCTACATGTAAATAAATACATTGGATGTATTACTGGAGTTTCCTTGTTTATTCACACTCTATGCTGAACATATATTGAGGGAGGCTAGACTGGAAGAAGATGAGCCAGTTTTTAAAACTGGAAGAAGAAACATCAATACAGGTAGTCCTCATTTAGCGACCACAATTGGGACGGGCAACTCCTGAGGTTTGGCAAGCCCCCACCCTCTTAACCTTCTGAAAAGCACAAGACCTGTCTTTTCCCCCAAGTGCTGGGATAGGGTGAGATTGATGAGATGAACTTGTGGGCTGCGTGTGAAAGTTTAGCTGTGGTGCTAGGTTTTGTTTTGTTTCGGTTTGGGTTTTAATACTTGTGGTTTTAATATTTTTATTGTACATAGATGTTGTTTTATCTTTTGGTTGTGAGGTCCAGAGTCTGATACAAGATGGGCAGCTATATAAATGTTTTAAATAAAATAAACTTGGTCATTAAGTGAAGTGGTTGTTAAGTGAAACTGCAACGGTACTAATAATCTTACTTCAGCTTTCCTTTGCTTTACAGACCTGAGAAGGTTGTAAATGTGAGGACTGGTCATAAAGTCACTTTTTCATCACCATTGCGAATGGTTGCTAAACAAGGACTACCTGTATGTAGCACTATATCGATCATACTATTCTTATACCTGAAAATGCAAATGATCTGCAAGTTGTAGTCATGAAAGTCAAGGAGCACAATGGAAAAATGGAACTAAGATTAAATATAAAGAAGACTAAACTAATGACAACAGTTACAGCAACCAACCATAGAATTAACCTGAAGTGGTGGATAGTTTCTACCTCTATGATTTGACTATCAGCAGTAAAGGAACCATCAGTCAATAAATATGCTAAAGATTACCACTTGGTAAGGTGGCATTGAAGGTCCTGAAAAAGATATTCAGATATTCAGATATGTTTATACCTGCAAAGATCAGAACTGTTTTCCCTGTGATATCTGTAGAAGCAAAAAGTTTGGCTTTGAGGAAGCAGGGTGGAAACTGTGGCTTTAATGAAGACTCCTAAGAATACCAGAGGTATGCAAGGAAAACAAAACAGTCATAGAACAAATCAATCCAGAGTTGTCACTTGAGGCATAAATGATCAGAGTCAAATTACCATATTTTGGACACATTAGCTCTCTTGAAAAAACTGTAATGCTAGGAACAATGGAAGGAAAGAGAGGAAGAGGATGACCAGCAGCAAGGTAAATGGACTCTATTACAGTGGTGAAGGGTGCTTTATTAGAAGAACTGATGGGCCAGATTGGGGACAGATCATCCTGGAGGAGGTCGATCCATGTGGTCAGTGTAGACTTGATGGCACATAATTGTCAATTATTGCAGTTGGCAACAATATTGTACAGACAATTTTTTTGGTTCTTGGATCTTACTTTTTGGTAAGTTCATACGGAAGAGTTTGAATAGGGACGGCCCTGCGTCATTTTATTTAAAAGTGGGTGGTGGAGAAGAGACACATACTCATCTGAATATGGATTATAACTCAACTCCAGAGAAAAAATTGTATGGACTCAGGCAGTTGGCCATTACTTTAATGATTCCTAAAATGCAATATGTAAACCTATTTTGGATAAAGACATGCTATCTTTCTCTCTTTCCTTACATACAAAAAACGTTTTATTAGCTTCTGCAAAGGCTGACATTGTTTAGGGTTGGAAAGGAAATGTGTTACTTAATTATTAACAAACAAATACCAATTGAATTATCATGTTGCACTGTTGGTTATAGTAGGCAGCACACCCAGTGTATTCCCTGCCTTTTTGTTGGCAAGGCCTTTGGGCAAACATCAGAATTAGTTAAAGGGTGGAGTTTAATTCCAAAATTGCACAGAGCTTTTTCTATCAGATGTCAAGCAAATGCCAGAGAAATAGGCGATGTCAGAAAAACAGAAAGCAGAGAATCCAACAAACCTATGTAGTCATAACTGCTCTATTAAAAAACAAAATAAAACCTCTTGCCATTGTAAAATCTCCTTGTGCTTTTACTTCCAGCTCTATTGGACAACAACTCCCATCATTCTCAGCCAACTGGGAATGATGGGAGTTGCTTATCAACATTACTTTTCAGCAAATATTCCGGCTGGGAGTTATGGGAGCTGCTGTCAGACATATTCATTCCCAGAAAACGTGATGGGAATTGATGTCAAATATATTCATTCGCAGCTAACTTGCTGGCTGGGTATTAGAAGCATTGTTATCCGTTACTTCTGGAAGATGCCAAATGGGTGAAAGCTGCCTTAGTAGCCCATTCATTCTTCTGGATAGAAAAGTTATACAGAGTTAGATCAACAGACCTTCCTTTCTAAATATTTTGCCACTGCAATGCTTTGATAGTATTCCTGTTTGTATTATGCTTTCATAGATTCAGAGTGTCCTAGAGGTAGAAGGGGGGCCATTTAGGACCCCCTGCTCAGTGCAGAGCTCCAGATGAAAGCATCCCTGAAAGACGACAGTCCCTCCTGTGTTTGAATACGTCCCCTGAACGTGAGCCCACCACCCTTCGGGGTGCTTGGTTTCACCGCCCATTCTTTACCTTAGGAACAACTTGCCCCAAAGGCCAGAATTTGCAATGGCAATACTTGCAGCAAAATATTGCTTTGCTTTATGTCACATTGTTTTAATGTGTTGATTGTATTTTAGCTACTTATGATTAATTATTAGCTGCCACAGAACTAGAAATACCTACGGTTCAGATATAATTTTTAACAAACAAGGAAGCAAACCAAATTATTTGGTAATCATTTGTTAATTATTTTTGATGTGCATATAATTTTTATATCACAGAGACTGTTACAATATTGCATTGTTGGAATTCTATCATACTAATTAACTTCACTGAAGCGATTTTGGACAAGAGAGGTTCACCGGTAAGGGTTAGATATGCTGTAACATTCTACGATATATAATAAAAGAGAGGATGCTATCCAACATCATGTAGCAAATGTCGCCTCATGGCAATTTCCAAATACACCATGTTCTGAAGCCACAATTCAGAAATCCATTAATTAAGTCTGGTCTAAAACTCGAATAAAACTGATTGTATTGAATCTTGTGTCATATATACACTCAAAGAAAGCCTATCTACATGAAGGCATAAAAAACAGCAATCCCAAAATTCCTTGATTTCATTTTAAAATGAAAAGGCCTGCATGAACAAAAATATTTTCTTTGTGCCAAAAAGGCAACAAAGTTGGTGCCAAGCAAACTTCTCAGAGAAGGCCAATACACCATTGCCAAAAAGGCCCTGACCTTATTTGAGGTCAGACCCTCAGAACGCACCCTGATTGTACAGTGTGCATAGACAGATACGAAAGAAGGCAGTCTTTCAGATGAACTGGGTCTGGCAGCGGACTGGGAATCAGTGTAGCTGACAAAGCACAGCAGTATATAATCAAACCCAAATGCAGTTATGCGAGTTATTTATTGTATAGTTTCTGGACCATTTTTAAGGACAGCCTCATGTATAACACATTGCAGTGGTCTAATGGGTGGTCATCAGAATGAAATGCAAGCCTTTTCTTCATGTGTTACGACATCATATGCACACCCACACAACTCCAGGGAGTCCTTGTTTAGCGATTGCCTTGTTTAGCGACCATTTGTACTTACGACAGTTATGACAAAATAACTTTGTAACCAATCCTCGCATTTACAACCTTCACATGACTACAAAGGAAAGCTGAAGTAAGATCATAAACACAGTCATCGTTTCACTTAACAGATGCTTTACTTAATGACCAAGTTGCTGGTCACAATTGTGGTCGCTAAGTGAAGACTACCTGTATGTCAGAGGTTAAAAAGAAAAGGCAATGGTTCAGCAAAAATGATCTTAAGAGTTACAAGAAACATTCCAACATTCACAAATTAAATATATTGTTTCATCTATACAACTGTGACAAGCCAGATTTTCGATCTGCTGATTCATTCCAGTATAGGAAAGCTGACCTTTAATGGTGGTGTTGCTGTGTTTTGGGCAGCTACATTTGAAAGCTGGCTTAGTTTGCGTGCATGCATGGGAACAGATGGTCTTGGATTGTGGATATGCATGCATATATGGAGGTGGCTGACTGTTTTATAAGGAATGCTGGTGGTAGTGTACAGTATATGCAATATGAAATGATGGAGCTGGTGCCATGCATATAAATATTAGTGGGATTATGATTTAACTGTGGAAATAAAGCAAAAACAATATGCTATAGGAAAACTGTGCCTGCTCTTAAAGCAGCTGTAAAGTGGGATCCTCCTCTGAATTTGACTGGAAAAATGCAGCTGGTGAGCCAGGTGTTTAATATAAGGAAATAAAAAGAGCCCTACTAGTTAAGACTGCAGATTGATCAAGTAGATCTAACCAGCATTCTGCTTCCCGAGGTGGCAAACCAGATGCCCATGAAAAGTCAGTGGAAGAGATATAAGCACCCTCCTGGTTGCATTCTGCACTAAATGGTATTGAAAAGCATATTGCTTCTGCTATTAGCAATAATATATAACTCTTATAACTAATAGCCACTTATCTTCCATATACCTGCATATTGGTTTGATACTTTTTTAACACTGTCCAGGTTGGAAGTCATCACCACCTCTTGTGGAAGCGGATGCTGTAATTCGCTTATTTTATTTTATTTATTTATTTATCACATTTTATCACCGCCCATCTCCCCCCAAAGGAGGGACTCTGGGCAGTTTACAAAACAAGTGAAGTTTAAAATTCAATGCAATTATAGATACAATAAATATAATATAAATAAACAATAAAATATAAAATATGTTAAAATCTAGATGGCTAAAAGTTCTGTATCAGTCCGTGAGTAAAAGGGCCATTCTAGGGCACTAGCCATCCCCAGGAATGACTGTTCCCCTTCCCGTTCCAGGCATGCTGGCAAAACCAGGTTTTAAATTTTTTACGGAAGTCCAAGAGAGAGGGGGCTTGTCTCACCTCTGTGGGAAGAGCGTTCCAGAGGGTGGAAGCTACTGCAGAGAAGGCCTGCTTCCTGGACTCCACCAGGTGGAATTCTCTCATGGACGGGGTCCATAACATGCCCTCTCTGTATGACTGGGTGGGACGGGTTGATGT